>NW_015630348.1:2648246-2668092 GCF_001515625.1 Sinocyclocheilus rhinocerous | reverse complement strand
GATTCGCTAAAATGGACTTATCGGCTTCTGTTCAAAAACAACAAGGGCACTTGTTGGCTTCTGCAGTAAAACGTGAATTCGCGATGCCTTGAAAGTGGACAAAACCGGCTTTTTTGACAAAAAGTGTTTAGGGTTCAGATCGCGCTATATGTGGAGAATAATGCACGGCAATCAGCAATTTTTTTTTTTTTTTTAAGTGGCGTTTATCGGTTTTTGCAAATGAACTCTTCATATATTCACTAAAAAGAACCAGTTCATAAAAGTTATTTGTTCATGAATCAGACGAAAAAGAACAGCAACAAGATCTAAACACCATAAATAAATGTGCTAGCAGCACTACATATTTCTGCTCTTAAACCCTCTGGAATGCCGCAGACTTTCATTGTAAGCGAATCACAGTAAATGTGAATTTTGTTTGTTTACTCGTTCAAACTACAGAACAAGATAACATGACACAAATACTGCATATTGCTGTTGAACCTGGAACATTTCTTTAAATGCATCTGCTTTTGAGCTCCAGTCATGCAGCATTTCACCCGGTCACAACCACTTAGCTGACTCAACACTACCAGTGTGTTGTGTCACTTTAAAATGGAAACCATCCAACAGCAAATCACTTCACATCCTCCACCTGCACATTAAAGCACTGATGCTCACTCCGTTGAAAGCATACAGCACAGACAGGTGAGTGAGACCTAGATAAAAACAATACAAAACACAGCACTTACAAAACTATCTGAATCACAATTCTCTGTTCAAGGGGGAAAACACAGGTCTTGGGCATGAAGCCAAGTTATTTGAGGATGGCAAACAAAGTAATGGCTATGTGTTGATTAAAGAAAGATCCCTGAAAGGCTTCATAGAACAGCAGGTGGCACAGCATGATGAGATTACAGCATTAGAAGCTTTTCTCCCATCATTCCAATGCAAACACAAATTATAATACCCTATACATTCAGTTAAACAGGCCCTTATTCGCCAAGGCTTCAGGGACCAAGTTGGGCAGAATGTAGAGGACCGATAGGTTAAACAAGGACGGCTGACCCAAGACCACCCAAGGGTCAGCAAAGGTCTGGTCAGAAAAAAAGCAAAGAGTTATTACTGACTGAAACGTCATGAACTTAACAATTTAGTCAAATTGTACGTTATAAGATTCTATAGAATGACCCTGTGCTTTCTCAAGTAACAGGAAGCAAATTATGCAGGAAAATAATTGGCAAAAGATTAATGTTTCAGAGATCAGAGTATGCATTAGCCTCTGTACTGCAGTCCTCAATAAACTGATATAACATTCTCACGACTTATGTATGAGATTTTTTTTTTTTTTTTTTTTTTGGCCTACCGGTCAAATAAATGTTTTTTAAAGCGACAGAACAGAGGCCAAAAGGACATAGTTGGCTTTTTTTTTTTATATAGATAAAAGCTGAAATGTCCAAATACCAAGTCCACTGCTGAAGACTCCACTGCTGTCAAAAGCAAAGCCTTCAAGTACACATCAGCACAAAACACTTTTATTTTACATAGGCTACAAGAAAAAAAAGCCCTTGACAGCTTGTGGTTGCTCACTTTAGCAGGACTTTAACAACACATGATCATTGTCTCATCCGTCGTTTGATCCTGACAAGGACACACACAACACACTAACCTCTCAGATTCCTGCCATACAACTGCACCTGCACAGGCAATCGTTCAGCTGTTTGCTCAGAGTAGCATGACAAAATCTATCATTCCTAGGGTTTCAAACTGAATTTAAAAACACAATAACCAGATCGCTTTCTACTGAAATCATATCCATAGAGTTTTGGAAGTCAAGTGTGAACAACATACTATAAATTTATCAGTATGTATTGTTAAACACTAAAAATCAAAACATATTTTAGCAAATCTTAAATTAAAATTAATATTGTACATTATATTTTGATGTCAGATTTCACTAGTATTAAAAACAGCTAGTTTAATAGTTTTGATTGCTTTATTTTTATTCAGTCAAAATAGTGAAGAACTGTAATTTCAATTTATTGATTATCATTGTGATTCTTTACCAAAATGTGTTGTACACAAGTTATGCTGAAGACTGGGAAAAAAAGTTCTAAATATGCATGTCTTTAAAAATAAATAAATAAATAAATAAGTAAAAATCTAATCAAATTGCAATAATAAGCTAAATCTACATTTTCTTTCTACAGTAACCTCAACTGGGTATCAAGAACAAATTAATTTTTATTTGGTGGTAAATAATATAAAGGTGGTAAAAATATATAAGGTGGTAAAAATATATAAGGTGGTAAACCATTATTGTGTGAGCCATTCTAGCACATTCTCTTAAAGATTGTACAAGACATCTGCGGTGCATCTTGTTGATAATTTCCATTTGGAGACCTGTTAAAATAGGTCAGCATGCAGCAGGCAGAAAGTGCAGTGGGCCTTGAGTGCTTTATTATCAGTTTAGGCAGCAGATTATTGAAGGAGATGCCCTTCACTTTAGATTTTTTGGAAGTTTTGGAAGTCAAGTCAAGTGTGGACAAAGTCAGGCTGGAGTTTGTAGATGAAATTAGGCCATTTCCAACCTCCCTCTTAAGATGATGCAAAGGACGAGGGGGAGGAAATCAAGTTAAAAACATTTCATCCCATGCAAAATGGATTCTGAGGAAAAATACAACTTATTTTTTTTAATCCAGAAATATGAAACTATCAATAAAACATTACTGAAGCCAGAGATATCTAAACACCTCTCAGTGCAACTCTGAAATTCATGGAAAGATGAGAGGACAAAACCAACCTGTTCCAAACAACTTGAGGCTGTTTACTGATAAATAAAATAAAATTCCGGAGATGAGGGTTGCCTCAATATGCATGGCAAATGAATACATTAATAAAATATTTGGACATCAAAGACAGCTCTCCAAAAAAATAAAATGATTTGCTTTAAACACATTATGTTGGAATGAAAATAAAATATTGTCGCACTGTAAAAAGGGTTTAAAGACAATAGCTTAAAAATAAAATATTACTTTATCTTATGCAAAGAACTGACATTGTTTTTCCTTATTACATTTCTAAAATGTTCTAATTTTGCAGTGAAAAACAAGCTTTCATATAGCAGTTAGCTGTAGTTGAGTGTGTCTGAGGTAGGCAGTGAAACTTTTTTTTCTTTTTTACTAATCATGTCCAGCTCTCAGTGGCTCAGCGGTGCTGTGAATGTTTTAAGCTCATAAAACAAGCTTTCTTGCATTTTAATCAACCTTATCAATTAGGAACTAATTAATACCTAACAGGAGGGATGCCTGTCACTTTGAAGATAAGAGAGACTCTACGAGTCACTGTCTCACTATTTCCTCACTGAGACAAAGGAAGAGCGAGAAATTGAGACACAGCGAAAAAGACCATACAACAATATTTTTAAATGTCTGTTATTGCCTATCCTGCATCTCGATGCAAGAAAACAGTATTAAGATCATGTTAGAAGCTCTGCCACACATCTTAAATCTTGTCAGAAAGCAAAGACTAAAGACAGTCTGTCTGCTGAGAAAAATCACTGCGGTTTCACATCACACATCAAAGAGTATTAGTGTTCAGGGGATGCTTGTGAGATGAAGCTGTGCTGTAAATTACAGACTCAATCAGCTGATTTCAAATATAAGCAGGCTTGTGAAAGCAGTTTTAAATGTTTACAAAAGCAATTCACTGATGTCGAAGTACAGAGACAGTTCAGGATATCTGAAGTTCTTTTAAACATTTAACCATATGCCAACATTTCCTTAAAAGGAAAATCAAAGTACAGTTTCACAGTACACTTTACTGATTTTTATTATTTAAAAAAAAGCAGTAAACTACCTTCTTTGGTCTGTGTAAAGAAAGTCATACAGGTTTTAATCAACATAAGGTTCAGTAAATGTTCAGTTTGGGGTAGCTATCCCTTTAATTGATTTTATTTTTTATTTGAAAAAAAAAGACTAGGAAAAAAAACTATTTAATGAACTAACAATGATTTCCCGTGTTTTAAAATGTTTTTGTTAAAGGGTAAAAAAGTTTGAATACTTGGTTTCATTTTGCACATCAACTAAAATATAATTTTCATCTACTAAAATTAGATGTTTTAGTTCATTTCTTTCTGACTAAAATGGATTTAGTCATTGTGTTGTCATTTCATGTCAAAGGATATTTTTGTGATGGGAAAAAATATGAGCAAAACAAAAAGTAACACAAAGTAAATTCCGAAGGTCACTGTAAGCTAAAAACGTACAGATATACCAAGACACCAGAGAAAACCGCCAAAAGTGGGCTGAAAATCTGCATTAGAGCACAAAGGGCTGGCATGAGTGTTTCTATTACTGCTGAATTTATCATCCAAAGAAATGTGGCTTCCTGCATGCCAGGTAGAGAAGAGCGGGCTTTCAAGGTGATTTGCTGCACTGCATAGCGGAGTGTTTATTTCATCCTTTGGTCAATCAATTGTAAAGGGCAGTCAATCGAGCTCATAGTCTTAAAAGGTCCGTGTGGACTTCCCTATTCAATAAGCGTGAAAGAGAATATAGGCAGGTTGACTCGGGTAGCTTCGGCAGCACCTTGAAGGACACCAGAGCCCAATCAAGGCGAGCTGCACTTTTTAGTATATTCACACAGTGTCATAGACTGGTAAACAAGAGGACCATTTAAAAGGTAAATCACAGCGGATCTCATTTGGGCTCAGCCGGAGTCTCTGCTGAATTGATTGTAGCATATGGTTCTAATGAACTGGCTCCTTTGCAGACAGTGGAGGGTTAGTGGCACCCAAACAGCCTTACTGGGCAGAAAGATGAGAGTGAAGAAATAAATGAGTACTGGAGTCTGTTGTGATGTTATGTTCTCCATCTCTCCCTCAAGCTTTATTCTTTTCTTCTCCTGAGGATGGTTAAAAACAAGTGTAATCTACACTTAACAAACACACAACAGATACAAGTCCTCCTGTTTTGTTTACCGCAAATAAGTGGACGCTTTAGATTTCAGATTCAATGGGAAGTCTCATAGACAAAGATGAACTCCAACTAGAACTTAAACTTAGTTTAGAGTCCATCACTAAAAAATTGACAGTGCAGCGGCCAAGATGCCCAAGAGAATTGGTGCAGAGATTCAGGAAAGACAGAAAGAGACAAAGAGAGGCAAAAAGAAACAGCAAGAACAGAGAATAAGGCAGTAGAGGTAGTGAACTTGGGGAACTTTTAGAGAGGGCTAAACAGGGCCCCTTGAGTTAGCTGGTAACTGCCGAGGTGGTGTTCCTGCTGGGATGAGATGTGTCTGTCATGCAGACCCAGAGACTGACCTGACTTTTGGCTGCTGAACTGCTCAGTGAAGAGAACTTCAGTGATTAATGACAGCACAGCAGGTGATGCTTCACCCAGCAGTGACACAGCATGTATACATACATATATATAGTAATCAACATTTGAAGTGGATCAAAAAAGTTAATCAAAGTTGTCCTAAGACAAGAACTGTTTCTTGAGCATCAAATATAATATAAAATATTACAATGATTTCTGAAGGATCACGTGACATTGAAGACCAGAGTAATAGCTGCTGAAAATTCAGCTTTGCAAGAACAAATTGCTTCTTCTTTTTTTTTTTTTATCAATTTGTTAAAAAAAAAAAATAAATACATTAAAACCGAAAAATTGAAATGATATAACACAATATTACTGTTTTCTTCTCTTTTTTAAATACAGTTTTGGTGTGCATAACAGACTCTTTCAAAAACATTAAAAATAAATCTTACCAACCCCAAATGTTTGAATGCCAGTGTACATATCAATTTTGTTTTTAATTATTTAAAAATATGAAAATATTCAATATATTTTTATTTATTTTCAATTATTCTCTTATTTTGTATTAAATTCAAATTTGTATTTATGTATGTAAATGTTTATGTATACTTAATGTTTGGCAATATAAAAGGCACGCCAATAAAGCTACTAGAATCTGAACCTGAATCCACGATGCTTAGCTCTTTGTCTCGCACACAAAAATCGAAGCTATGTTTACAGTTTTGAGTACAAACAACTTACCACAAAATCTGTAAATCCTACCTTAATTATGCCGGGTAGACGGCACTATTTATCTCACATACCCAAAGAGGGTCATGTTTGTTTGGTCTCACTACTGTTTTCCACAGAGAGAAATCAATTTAAAATGTTAAAGAGGTGTCATGTTAGAAGAAAAACGCAACAGCTAATAAAGACCAGATATTCATCATCACCTCCGAGGCTCCTCAGCGGACAATGTTGACAGCATTTGCCTCAGAGGCATTAAGCAACAGCAAGCCAAAGAGGAGGCTTTCTGCGTCTCTCTTAAGGCCCAGTGTCCTAATCAGCATTATTGGCTTCATTCAGCCTGAGATCTGGGCAAACACAAGCTGTTTCTCCTCACATCCGCACCATTAAATCGCTTCCACCTCACTTCTCTGTCCATTCAATAGCAGTAGAAATACCTATTCATCATAGCCACTCTTCTCGTTCTCACCTAATAACAGACGCAGAGATCTTTAACTGCCCATAAACGAAGCCTCCAAACTTCAGAAGGCCTGCATCAGCAGCCTGGCCCGGGGAGGATCTGGCATGACTACTCTTACAAAGCAAGATTAATTAGCCTGTTGAATGGAGACTTGTCTCAGCTGTGGCAATTTGCCTGTGCTGCAGCCGGCGCGGGGCGGCTTTGGGGTTGGGGAGTTGCAGCGGGGGCTCTCGCGCCACTCTCGGCTCAGCTCGGCTCCTCAAGTAGGACACGCCGAAATAAGATGGAGGTGCTCGTTAGGAGAGGCTGAGCTGCCCGGCTAAGTGAAAGCAGGTGAGACAATTACTCTTTGTTAAGGCACTGGGCGATTTGTTAACGAATGAGACGAGGGATACGAACGAGCCGTCCTTCACATCAAATCCACAAATTGCTGTTAATTTACTAGTGCTTTAAATAGAATGTCCATTTGAGTTGGCTAAGTAAAAGTGTGTCAGGGCTGGATGGAAAATAATGTTAAAAACATATTGCACACATTTATCTACTACAAGATAGCGAAGAAAAGCCTGTTGCTGAGTGGGAGGGCAAATATCACTATCTTTCTTTAGAAGTACAGCTCCGTGGGGAGTGAATTTGCGATTTTAAGGTATGTGTGCGGGTTCTTTTTTACATCGGTGCGACAAGAGTGTCATAGACTTTCATGTGGTGGCCTGCAGGTGATCTTCCACTCAGCTTCTAAGAAATGACAGGTGTGACCTTTCAAAAGCCAGCTCTTCTTTCCTCACCTCAAGACCATCTCCCTTTGCACCCCGAGATACTCGTCTCGTCTCCATGCAGACTTCAGATGCAGGGATGTGCACATGCACACGGGACCCCGTGCCACCTCGAGCTACACGGTGCGACTACAGGACTTGCATGAAAAATAGATCACCTAATGCCTTCAGATAGAATCATTCATCAAGGATAGAGCGAAAGATCCTTGCCAGCGACTAGCCTTCTGTGCTTTGTATCATGTAAAATATTCTATACACACAAAAACCATGCCAAATCTGAGGACCGCAAACCCTCTCCCACTGGTACTGTGTTTACTGGCTTTTTGTTTTCAGTTCCATTCCGAGTTGGGCAGGATCAAGAGTGGGCTTGTCTTTTAACACAAAGCAACTGAGGCTCATGGGGACCGAGAGCAGGAGGAAGGCTGCTACCCCTGGAGACGGTAGCCATGCCAACTGGAGTTGAGCAACCAAAACCAGTTAACCTCGGTGGCGGCAGTCCAGGCCCACAGGTACGCTAGGTAATGATGTGTCCCCATTTACCCCACCCTCTGTTGATTCTGAACCGCCACAGAGGAATTAGTTTGAGTAAGAGGGCAAAAGTTAGCTGTGCTGGAGCACTATGTGCAAGATGACTTTCTTAGCATTTGTTTCTCTATAAAACTGTCTAAACTGACCGATTTCTACACTGAAAGTTGCAAAGCTGCACATCACTTCATTCGTTTGCATTTTTTTCGGACATAGGGATGGACCAGTATTAAAATTCTGACCGATATGATTCCTTACCGGATGGGCACATGCTAGTGACTGTTGACTCTATCACACAACGGACGCATCATTCTTGCATTCTCAGATTAAATGCGGCAATCCAAAACAGTAAATCTAATTACCATTCAGGAAAAAGTTTGCTTAAGGAATGAGCACTCTGCTGATGTGATCTTATCGCTAGCACACCCTGAGCACATGTGAGTTATTCATCTTATCAGCAAGGCATATCTGCATAATTTTTCATATCGGGAAGATGCCGATATTTACATTTAAGCCATTATCGGCAGATTCCGATTTCGTTCCGATAATATTGTGCATCCCTAATACCAATAAATAAAAAGTGCAATATTGGTATATCAATAATGTTATATGGTACTGCTAGATTGATACATTTCATCTGCTTTTCTGTCAGTCTATTGTGCATCAATAATAAACGACTCAGTATTAGGAGAAATTTTAAAGACTGAAGGTTCACTATAGCTTATTTTGTTTGGCGCCTGAAAACATGCTAATGAGGGATGTCCAGGAACAAGCGAAGTCTGCCAGCAGAGACGTAGTGGGTGGAAAACACAACACTTCAGAGGCTCCAATATAAACAAAACAGAGACAACTTCAGTTTTAGCCTAGACGGCTCTAATTGCCCCCGTACACAAACTGACTCAAGCTGTATGTTACTAGCGATTCATAAACCTTTGACAACACTATTGACAATAGGGATGCATTGATCCCACTGGGCTTTGTTTTCTCTTCTTTGAGATTCTGTGTGGAATTTCAATTGTATTTGCACTATAACTACATAAAGAAAACAACAAATAGAAACAATAGACAGAGTGCCAAGGGGACGGGGAAGTATCTGAAATATACACTACATGCTCCTCTCTATCGTAAGTTGAGTTGAAGGTACCCTGAGTGCCCTCTCTTCTCTTCACATTTACTTCATCAAACCCAAAGTACAAACAGTTTTTTTTGCTAGTCACATTTTTCTCTGTATTTTTCTGGGTTTTTGAGGCTATAAAAGATCGGTCCAGATCTGCGCTAAAATACAGCCATAATATCCCACGACACGGTCAAAAGAGGGACAAACATCCATGGAGACAACAACAATTTAATTGTTAACGAGGCAAACGAGGCTGTGATTTTCTGAGGTGCTGCACACCGTCGATCTGTCTGTCTCATCTCCTCCCGTTGGCATGTTTGAATTGGTTAAGCCGAGGCCGGGGGCCCAGGAGTTACGGGGGGTAAAACGCTCTGTGAGAATTGCGATTTTGTTTCAAATAGGCGGCTCTGGGAACAGAAGCTTCAAAGCGGAGTCTGACCTGACTTCTCCTTCTGTGTCCTGGCATTTTTTGTGCAGTGGAATGGGAGATGTTGCGTTTGAAGGATGCTCATTTAGAGCACGTTCTCCTGGGGCGGCACGGCCCGCCGAGACTTTCTGAGCATCTAGAGATCTAGCACAGCTTGATTCAGATCCGGAGACAATAGAGAGACACAGAAACGACAGAGGACAAGAGGGAATACACAAGCATGTTCCTTTGTACAAGCAAATGAGGGCTCGCATTTCACACTATTGTTGCTGATCTGTTTATCATTCAGTTTTCCTTTTTCCCCTCAACCTCGCTACCCAAAACTAGAGAGTGAAAGAGAGGAGGACAGAAAGTAGGATGCTCAAAATGCATGACAGGAAGTTGGCTGTAATGAAGCGAGAGCAGATGTTTCAGGGTTCCAGCAGCAGGTGAGTTCCTTTATGACAGCGTGTGATACAAATGCACTTACGGACCATGCACATCAACACAGGCTCACAAAAACTCACAAGACATGTTCTGTGTAATGGCTATAAATAATTCATCTCCTACATGTCTGTACATGGAAATGATGTTGAAGAGAAGAAGATTACAGGTGTTTCATTCCATTACATTCACAAACAAATCATGGTGAAGCTAGAAGACAATTTCTGGCTATTTATCTCCAGAAATTGTCAAATCTCATTCAACATTAAAGCATATTACAGTGATGAAAAAGCATATCCTTTCATCTGAGCCACTGAGTATCTAATTTTATTTTTCTGTATCATTTCTTTTCAATGAATAGTAAGGGTAAAAAACTTGACTAAGCTTTTCATGGGTACTTTTCCAGGACAAGTAAAGCAGATAATTTTCTTGTCGTAAAACTTAAGTCACCTGTCACAAAACGTTTTAACAGTACAGGTTCAGTCTAAAATATATTTGCAAAAAGTGATGAGGTATCAGGAATACCAAATCATGACTCCTATGTGGAAAATAGAAATATTTTCCAGTCCGATGGATGTGAATAAGCAGTAATGTCAAGCTGTGCCCCCAGTAAAAAGACTAAAGATAATACTCACTACCATTCAAATGTTTGTGGGCAATAAGATTTTCACATAAAATACAAAAGTAATCTAAATACTTTTAAATAAATGCTGTTCTTTTGAAATTTCTATTCATCAAAAAAGTTTCACAGTTTCCAATAAAATATTAAGCAACACAACTGTTTTCATCATTGACAATAATAAGAAGAAATGTTTCTTAAGCAACAAATTAGCAAATTAGAATGATTTATGAAGGATCACATGACTCCGGAGACTGAAGTAATGACTGGAATAATAAATATTAAATATTAAAGTATATTTTAAAAGAATACAGCTATTTTAAATTATAATATTTTACAATAATATTTCACAATACTATTACAATTTTTCCTTAAAAGTTAAAAATGCATTTGATCGAATAAACGCATTAAAAAAAAAAACGTAATCCCAAATATTTTGTATACAAAGAAATTTAACTAGATTCCTGGCTCATTTACCGTCCATAATGTGATGCAGTTCTTAACTTTTTTTGCTTCCTCAAGTGTTCTCTCCAAAAAAGATGGCAAACCAAGGTGTGCACTGATCATGAAGAAAAATAATTTCATGTTGACTTTAAATTTTGATTTGAGAAAGAAGTCTCTAAACTTGCCTCCTGCCAGGGCCGGGTGTTGTATGGCTTTTCTGCACAGTCTGTGCTCATGTACACCAAAGACTGACAAGGGTAAATAAAACGCAGGAGCTACCCTATGCCAACCATAAAGCCCTCTGAGCTAGAGAGCTTTATAGCTCCGGGCCGACACCCAAGACAAAATATGATTGGGGGGGGAAAAAAAGGATTTATATTGGTCGCAGCTTGCCTTTTACCCCCAATATTTGCAAAGAGGAAAACGAATGAGGAAATTATATTACGGTAACCATCGATCAATAGCCACAAATATTAATACAAGTGTCCCCCTGTCCCAGTATCTCATCAGCTCTGTGGTACTGTCTGGAAAAATGCCACCCCCTCTTGTTTGTTGTGCTCACCGACCCCATTCCCAAATCTCTAATAACCATAAACACATCCACACACACATATAAAACACACACATACCAACCCCAGCAGGAGAGCAGGGAGCAGTATTTACAGGCGACGCGTCACTAGTGAACGGCAGGGATGATCGCGGTAACCTCCGCTGTGACAGGCCGCGCGGGAGACAGCGTTTACCAAAGACATTGACGAGGACTTGTCTGCCACCGCAGCTGCTAAAACCTTTTTCTGTGGATCGTATCTACTGTTAGGCTCAAAAACTGAAAGCCACTCTAGTTTGCAATGAATTCATCCTCACATCTTTATCCAAATATGCAAGCAATCTTGAATACGAAATCTGATAACTCTTACAGCAAATTACCAGGCTTTGTGTAAATTCGGTTATGCCGTTCATACTTCTCCCTTAAGTGCTGGTAAAATGATCTCCATGTCTCTTTGTATTTGCGCCAATTCAGATTGTGCCTTTGTACACTAAAGCAGAGCTCTGAGATTAACATGCAAAAAGGTTTGTCTGCTTGTGCTACTACCTTTTTCAGAAGGAGAGTGGAGGCGGAGGAGGTATCAGAGATGGCATGACACGCTTTCATGTCTCACTATACTTATTAATGTCACCTGGATTATTTAATCTGTATTGACACTGACATGTTTGAAAAAAAGCCTGTTGCTTCGTGTTTTCTTTATACTTCACCAAAATTGACGACAATGATGTCCCCACTCCATGGACACAAATTCCCTGGAATTTAATCACCTGAACACAAAGAGCAGTGGAGGAATTCAGCCCATTCAGAGGAGGACTAACATTATCTCATTCAGGGTAAGACAAGCATCACACTCTCATTCAACAATGGACCAAGCAGCACACTAAATTGGGCTGTATAAAGTCCATAAAATGTTTTGGAGAAGCAAAGCTGGTTAGTGTCCAGGCAAAGTGCTGCCAATTCTGTATTCAGTGAACAAAAAGTCAAAGACACGGATTCACAAAGGTATACATATCTCTTTTGTGTGAATAAGGAGCTCAAATAATAAAGTACCACTAAATTTAACAAATAAAAGAGAGTCCGGAAGGGATAAATGAGAAGAAAATATGTATTTTGTCAGGAGAGAAAGAAATTAGGTAATTAAAGTGTCGAGAATTAAGAAAACAGAGTGAAAGAATTAAAAAGTCCTCTAAAATTTGCAAACCCATATCTCAAATGTCTCTGTTTGAGTTCCTCACTGATGCCATTAATCTTCTATTGAAGATTTTCACCAATTTCCCCTCATCTAGATGAGTATTGCTGTAGGTTTCCCCCAATGGCCACACACACCAGTGCCAGTGCAGTTTGAGCTCCCACCTAGTCCAGCAGACGTACCCTGGTTCCCTAATGAAGACCCTGCCTCCCAAACAATGAAATAATTGACAACAGCCCCACAGAGCCTTCCGGAAAGACACCCAGTTGAATAGTCGATGCAAATGTTCTGCCAAAAACATGAAGGTGGAGTAGCGATAGAAATAACAGAACTAATACAGTAGAAAATAAACAGACTCCTTGAATATTAAATGCTGGCTTATCTGTATCCCTGACTTGAGAATATTACCAAAAAGCAATTAATTAGAGGCAGGGACTTGACCTTCAAAGTGCACAACAACACACCCCTATGCTGGTGGAGACTGCAACACATTAGCTGATGTGAGATTAGAAGGGAAAGAATGAATTAATCAGCTCTCAGAGTGGGATGAGAGGAAGGGTGGAGGATTAGGACAAGCTCTGTATTTCTAGACTTTGGAGCAACTAGACCGATGAAGAGTCTGTCTGCTCCACGTTCAAACACTTTAGAGTCAACATACCATTTCAACTACCATTCAAAAGTTTAGGGGTCTTTCTTCTTACTTTGAAAGAAGTCTCTTATTCTTATCATCACTGCATTTATTTGATCAAAAATGCAGTAAAACTGTGAAATATTATTACAATTTAAAATAAGTTAAACTGTCATTTATTTCTGTTATGTCAGAACTGATTTATTACTCCAGTTTTCAGTGTCACATGATCATTCATAAATCAAAAACGCTGAGTTGCTGCTCAAGAATAATTTCTTCTCATTATCAATGTTGAAAACAGTGCTTAATATTTTATGTCCTTAATATTTTTCAGGGTTCTTTGATGAATGGAATGCTCAAAGAACAGCATTTATTTCAAATAAAAAAAATTTTTTAACATTATGAATGTCTTAACTGTCACTTTTGATGAATTTAATGTGTCCTGGCTGAATAAAAGTATTAATTCTTTGTTAAAAAAAAATAATAAATCATACTGATCCCAAACTTCTGAATCGTAGTGTCGATACAACTTCATACCAGCATAATAAAAAGCACACATTTCAAACAAAGTGCCGGCTGGGGAACACTTTTTAAACAATCTTTCAAAATCTGTCATGCTTCTAAGGTTTACGAGTGACTGGCACCCTGACACCCGCCCACCCACATCAAAGTTTATTACAGTTCATCACCTTGCCACCAGCAGAGTAATGACATTTAGCCAATCCTATAAACCCTGGCAAACCTGCTGGTATAAATCAATGCTCTTCCACCTGCACTTCACATCCGTAACTCAGGCCCCATTCCAGACCATGTTAGATGCAGGCTTTCAAAGTGCAAGCATATGTTTTTTGAGCAAAAACATCCCCGCCACCCCCTCCATTGTGAAAAACAGGATCAATGTGCATCTGTGCTGACAAGCAGTTAATAATAAATCCCATTAGTACAAGCCAGAAATCATTTATTGTGCTTTTTCACTTCCTGATCCGATGGCTCCCTTATCCTGTACCCCTGCGATAGACACACAGACTTCAACGGCCCCCCAGAGTCTCAGGGCAAGGACGCAGGTCCGCTAGCTGCCACAGCTTGTTATTTCCTCATCAGATATAGCATAGTTTATACAGCTCAGCAACCGGCGTGAAGAGCTCACGGTCAAGCGCAGTCACAGATTGCCCTCTGCAGGACACTGAGGTGAACTGCAGGTGGAGAAGGTGAGGGAGAGTGGGAGAGAAATCAAAATAAAGAACAGAACCAAAAATGAAAGTGAGAGAAATAGCAAAAGGACAGTTCAGGGTGACCGTTTTTATCAAAATATCTCAAATACAAGACGGCGATGCTCCTCATCCAGTTATGGGCTCTGCGCACAACACTCACATCCATCCACTCGCTCGACTGATAGGAGGACTGGATTAATCCCGGTGCTACAGAAAGGTCAGAGAAAAAGGCCGCAAATGTCAGTGCAGTTGCAAGGACAACCTCTCCAGTGACTGCTGCCACGGCCACCATCAAACCAGAAACCTTTGTTTGTGTCCGGTTCGGTGACGTCACCACCATAAAATCAACAAGATTGAAGAGCAATCAATAAGCACCACCACTGAGAACCATTCCTGTGCAGTCGAGATCAAACGCAAGCGGAGAGAAGGACGCTTTTACAGCTTCCTGTTTAATAAAGAACTTCACATCATATCTCAATGCAGCATCCATTGACTTAAGAACATGCGGTTGAAACAACGGCATTCATTTTCTGACGCCCAAACAAACTGAAATTCATCAAGACGAACGTCTGCAGAGTGATGTGTTTATTTCATTTATTTTTAAATTCTGTGACTCCTAATAACTAAAACAGAGAAATGGATAAAACATGTTTTTCTTGCCTGCAGGTGTTTGTGACAGGAACCTCATAACCAAACATGATGAAAGCTAAGCATTGACACAAAAATTGAGTTTGTCTATCAATATAGAAGGGGAAAAAAATTTTGCTATAACACCAATGATGTTTATTTCATTTTAGAAAACCATATCCATTTCATAAGCTTAAATGACAGTCAATTTAGACATTTTCCATGCTGTCAGTTAATATGCAAAACATAATCAGAGCCATTTCCCTGGTCCCTCAGTGGCATGTGCCATGGCACGCTGGGATAACTCTCATCACGTTGCGTTTCCCTAAACTATCAGCATTATTTACTGTTCTCGACAGGTTGGAGCGAGGGGAAAGGCGAGGAACATCAACACCCTCTCGATTGCATTACAAATGTGATTGACAGGCTTATATTGGCTGGAAAAGCTTGCCACTGCATCCTAATTTGCAAAGTCAGTACAAACTCTGAGAACATCATCTGCTGAGGAGAACAGGACGAGGAAAACAAACTAATGAAGGAGTCTTTTTCCGCATGATTTTCCTTCAAATTTCACCCACTTTGCACTAGTTCGCTCTGTTTATCTTTTTTTTTTTCGGCATTACAGTCGGCTGCCACCCCCTTAACACCAGCTTCCCGGTTCTCCATTAATATGGAAGTGAAGCATCTGTTATGGTCTCACTCAACAATTAAAGAGCGCATTCTCCTTATTAAAACAGAGCTCTAGAGGAGCACCAGGAAGAGACAGCCTCCTGCTATCAAACCGGCATGTTTTCGCACTTAATAAACTACCGTGCTGATACCAACTTAACCCACTTCTCTGCATCTGAGCCCATGAATGGAAAACAGCCCAATTTAGCAATGCTGACCTTAGAGTAGCTGGGATTTAAGACGGCCTGAGCAATACGCTATACGTTTCCTTCCTTTGAACGAGGATCGATGAAGTGAAAAGTGAAGTAACCTAAAAGCGCATGTACAATCTCTTTCTTTAATGATTATTCCTCGGGCAACTGTTTGCTGAAGCAGTGTCAGCTGAGATAAACTAATTCTTTATATGGACGAACTCTCGAGGGAGGCAAGCAAACTAATCCTGCATGTAAACAACAATTAGTAAATCAATCAAAGCGAATGGGGCGACGACAGCGATCTTAAGGGATTTTGCAATCACGCAATAGTGTTTCAAAGACAAAGGGGACAGACTAAAGGAACATTCTGAGTACTGCCTTTAACAGACTGATTGCTTCACTAAAAAAAAATGACTACTGGCATAGCCCGCGGTGTTTGATTAGAAACAACTCCCTCGTCATCACAAGTGTATGATTATGACATTAGGCCGGATTCTTTGACATCAGGATTTGCAATCAAGAAATTGGCAGAGCGGATCGATGGCGACACCTCGTCTAGAAGGAGCTTGAGAATCAATTAAGCAGTGGCACACACGTTCAGACATTACTTTTAATCTTCTAATGCACCGTCGTAATGTTGGGTTGGAATATCCGGCCCCTTAAGAGAGAGCATCGATCCCGCACAATTCTAATGCTCGCTTGCTTGAAATGTTTCAGAAGTCTTCAAATGTGACGGGAGTCAAAAAAAAAGAAAGAAAAGAAAAGCCATTCGGCTCAATATATATAGACAATTATTCAAAATGGATAAACAGGAATTATTTCTTGCATAAATAAAATCTATCAGTAACAACTGCAACAGAACAGAGAAACCAGGCGTGACAAATGGGCCTCATGTTTCAGTGCTACTCCTTTTAAGCGTGTAGAGAAAACTGAAGCCGTAATTGTCCAGGGAGTAGACGAATCAATGAGCAAGACATATCAATAAACATCAGAGCAGCTGCTCAAGCAGACAACAGTACCTTAGAAAAAACACCGCAGGGACTACAGACTTTCACAAGGATCCTATTAAGTGTCCATGGGCACTAGTAGTGATTCGCAAGCTATGAGGCTAAACTATAACTATAGGTCTGACCAGATATTTTGTGTTTCTGTCACTGAGTATGTGTATACACTAAAAACTTTGTGGTCAGTAGTTTTTTTTTTTTTTAGGCTAATGTTACAAAAGATTTCTGATTTGTGAAGACTGGAATTCAGCTTTGCCTTCACATAAAAAAAAAATGTATACATATCAAAGAAGAAAACATTTTAAATTGTAATATTGTAATATTATTACTATATTTTTGATTAAATAAATGCTGCCTTAGTTAGCATAAAAGACATCTTTGAAATGCATTTAAAAAACCTTACTGACGCCAAAATACAGATTTATGTACACATACACATACATCTACATATATTAAATATTTCACCCCATAAGGTCATTAAGAACGCTCAGTTTCTTCGGTTCAAATGAACCTGCTCTATACAAGCCGTGCACACATTATGTGAAAAATAAAAAGCCTGTGGAATGCTCACACTCAAGCGCCATGTCAAAGGACACTCATATACATTTTGACAACACGGTACAGTGCAAGGACAACCATTGTGACTCGGGTAAAGAAATTACAACTCAATTCGCCGCTAAAGAAATCTCTTACGGTGATGATGTTATGGCACTAGAAGTGGGGAACTGAGTTGAGCCTGTTGCGTGTTGCGCATCAGGGCTGTGTGTGTGGTTCATTCAAGTAGGAGCCCATCTTTTCTTAATCAGCTCTGCAGTGACAGGAAGGAGCGAGAGGAGGGAACCCATTCTGACATTCCTGTTTCAAATGTGCTGTGGCATCCATCTAACCAAGCAATTCCAAAAAGCATCCCTGATCCGATCAGAGTCTTACTTCCTCCGTAACACATCTTTGTGTGGTTGAGAATGAAGGAAAAAAGGCAAAGTCCAAAACTGAGAGTAAAAATTGGTTTTGGTATGTTACACATAAAGATGAAAAATATGCATTTATTTAAACATATAACATATAAATATATAATAATAAGGTAATGGCTCGGTTAGGAGGCTTTTTGTTCGTTATAACTGGAAAATAAAAAAAAATATATAAATAAATAAAAGTAAATTAATATAAGACTGATAAAATATGACAAAAAATATATAATATTAAAAAAGTAGACTTTTCCCATGCATGAGCCAAAAACAAGTCATTGGCCTTAGGGAAGGAACAGATCGCTTTCTCAATTACTAGAAAGGAAGAAGAAGAAGAAAAATCTATCTCCCCACATAGGAGGGGAATAAATAAAGCAATAACTGTGTTATGTTTTTTAGATTAAATGCGAGGGGGCGGATCAAGAGCAAAAGATGGAGAGAGGTTGAAGCAAAACCCATCCTCAAACAAAAAGAGCATGTCTCTTCATCTCTAGAGCAGTCAAAACTCATGTCTGAGTTGCAGATATCTCAAGCCATCTTATCCACCACAAAGCACTACGCCGCCAGCAAACAAAACTTTTCTTTGTTACAACAATACAGCTTTGCATGTCAGTCATCCGCTCATTGCAGAAAAACAAAGAAAAGGAAGATGATTCGCTTTTCTGCAAGACACAGACAAAAGCGAAATAATCTCCACCCAAGGCATGGCTCTGCCCCCTTGAAGTTCTGTTTTATTTCAGATCCTCCAAAGAGATTTTGACGGACTATTGTGCAAAGTCTGGCCCAGTTAGGCTCAAGATGGCGCGGCTCTTGAGAGCATGAGAAAAGATTACACCGAGGCTCAGAGAGCAACCCAATTACAAGTGACAGTTCTCTTAATTTCACCACAGAGAGAGTGTGGTGGAACCTCGGAACCACAGTCGAACTCCATTACCACCCGGCCTAGCCCCATTTCCATTAATAAGTGTTGCTTGAGAGAGTTGCACGGGTTATTTTAAGGGAGGAAGGTGTTGAGGGAGAGCATAGTGCTGTTTGGAGCGTGCTGAGACTAAATATATGGATCTGGCACTGTGCTGCACTCACATCTGGGAGAAACATTCAAACAAGCTGGAAACGGGAGCCCCTGGGGCCCCCACGCCTTCTAATCTCAGATGGGCTGTCCTAATTAAAACCGGACTGAAGCTGGACAGAGCTGTCTGTCACGCTGGGGGAAAAAGTCACAAGCCTTTGGCCATCCAGCCGACAAGCGCAAGCATCGGCGCTCAAACACCATGCAAATGATGGCTTTATATCACCCAGGCATGAAAAACAGGACAGAAATCTAATTGGTGGTTTCAAATTTTATATTTAACAGTGACTACGGCATCGCGTCAATGCGACTGTCACTAACAAAAAAAAAAAAAAAGAATATTAGCAAATTATGATTACTTCAAATAGTAATATTTACAGGTGCATCTCAATAAATTAGAATGTCGTGGAAAAGTTCATTTCAGTAATTTAACTCAAATTGTGAAACTCGTGTATTAAATAAATTCAATGCACACAGACTGAAGTAGTTTAAGTCTTTGGTTCTTTTAATTGTGATGATTTTGGCTCACATTTAACAAAAACCCACCAATTCACAACTATCTCAACAAATTTAAACGTGTTTAAACAAGATGTTTTCGGAGGGCGTGGACGAGTCTTAACTTTTATAAAGAATATCTCTTTGGGTTTGAGACTTTAGTCTTTGCAACTTTAGGGATCTTATCTATTCACAAACAGCTTGTAACACTCCAATGAGAAAGGAAAACTTGAAATCGCATTATGACCCCTTTAATTATACATTTAATTACATAAGCAGTACCATTCAAAAGCAGGGTTAATACCTTTTATTCAGCAAGGACACATTAAGTTGATCAAAAGTGACAGCAAAGATATTTAAATTGTTACAGAAAATTGTTTCCTGTAAAGGATGCTGCTTTTGAACCTTCTGTTTATGAAAGAATCCTGGAAAAAAAAATA
>NW_015630348.1:2639265-2643500 GCF_001515625.1 Sinocyclocheilus rhinocerous | reverse complement strand
CTTTTGAACCTTCTTTTTATGAAAAAATCCTGGAAAAAAAAAAAAAAATATATATATATATATATATATATCAAGTTGCCTTTAATGAGAAAAACTTTTCAAATTGATTTAAAAAATAAAGATAAAAAGATAAATAAGGATTTTATTTAGAGGAAAAAAAATCTAAAAGAAATTCAGACTTAAATCTATAAAACATATATGCTATTTAGTTGTATTTATTAATATATAAAGAACATACACATTTTATGTCTGGTTGCAATTCCTAAAACAGTCTCAAATAAGTGCACTGAGAGTTTATCCAAGAGGTTCCGATGAAGCACCACAAGCTCATTTGAGACTGTTTTGAGCACCTACATAATAAAAGCAGCTGACTGTGACCTGGAATGTGTTAATGGAGATAATTTTGCAAATTCTCCTATTTGTATTTCTAGGTTACAGCCTCACAAAATGTTTTGCCTGAGCTTGTGCATTATTAGGAGAATGTGCGGTGGAAATATGGCAGTGAAAAGACTTCATTGAGTAGCAAACATCTCTTTAGTTTTGCATGAGATGTTCTCATTAGCTCATTTAAACCTTCATTCATTCTCTTGCTTGTTTTTTGGGCTTTCTTATTATCATCTGTGGAGCATAGCCTCATTATTTTGTTTTTTAAAGCTAGTGAAACAGACAAGACATAAATAAGCTTCATAGGCAACGTCTTTGTGGGCTACAGCTTTGTAATGCCCACTCTCTTTAGAGCTCCAATCATGATAACCATGCTAAAGATGTGCTCATGAATTGGAAGTTAGCCTGACTTACAATGTTTACAAGGATTTGTAAAGGAAAAAGCAATGTGATACAGTCTTATCTAATAACTTGGCGGCGACATAATCAATGGCGAACGTGTGATTACGGAAAAGGCGCTGCAGAAAGACTGAGTCAGTGGTTCTATGAAACAGACTCAAATTTCATTTGCACCCGAGCAGACGCTGTTCACGTACAAGAACGGGCGAATCAATGGAGGCGTACAGCCAAGATGGAAAGATGAAAAAAGATCATTTCAATGAATAACATTAGTCTTTTCGATTTCCTAGGGAAAAAAAATCAATGGTCATCCTGCCCTATAATGACAGAGATCACCTATGCATTACCGCCCAGTCCTTAGCCGTACAGCTGAATCTTCCTCTACGAGTCCAAGCTGGCTGTGGAAGTAATGGGCACTCATCTAAAAACTGTCTTTGGTCTCACTTTCTAAGGCCAAAAACTCACTCCAGCAGAGGCAGAGCAGCCTTTCTCGCTGTTATCCAGCTCTCTGTCATTTCATGGTTAATTCTCTTACTATTGAACTGGACAAAAAGTTCCCCTCACCTTCCTGCCTCTTCTTAGCTCAGCGATGGAGATGCATGCATTCGGAAGACATGACAGAGAGAAAAACACACCTTTCAAATGCACGATTGCACGCCCAACTTAACTGCGTGCCATTCTGTATTAGGGTCTGGTGGAGAAGCAATCTGTCTATGACATGCACACACACACACACACACACACACACAAGACAGGCCAGCCTCTGAGACACACACAAGGCCCACTTCTTGTGTGTTACCGGGAGAAGGAGGGAGGGTTTGGTATAATGAGCTTGTTCCATCACGACTCAGTGCCAGAGTCTCTCAGTAGCGCTGTCTGAGGGAAAGCTATGTGTGCCACGCTAACAGATGTGGACTCTCAGCACGCACAAACACAGACACACACTCCAGCACGCTTTCCCATGCATGAAGAGCGGCCCCTGGGACCTGACTGGACAGCACACATACACTGTTCCGTCCACCCATGTCCATTCCACTCACACTCAAGAACGGCAAGACACACACACAAACTCCCATGCACAAAAACACACATATGGCGCAGTAATGAATGTGGAACCTAACTGGCATGTTTGTGCACGCTGAGAAAAGCCTCAGTGATGTGCGTGCTTGTGTACTCATAGTATAGGAGGCTGCGGATTTATGGGCTAAATCATCAGCCCCCTACGAACGCTAAATATCTAAATGAGGAAGGGGTGAATGGGGCCATTTCGGTGTGGGGAGTCCGTGTGCTGTTGCCATGGGGACGCAGAGTGTCACTCAGCATTTCGAGTCCTCGAATTCTATGAGCTAATTCTACAAAATCCATGGACCACTAATTACTTTTATGAGAGACTGCAGAGGCTTAAAGGAATAGGGCACACAAAAATGAAAATTCTGTCATCATGTACTCACCCTCACCAATATAAAAGAAGATACTGGACAGAATTGTTCACACAGTTTTAAAACTGAAGTTGGTGAGGTTTTTGAGCTGCAATACACTATTAGAAAAAAAATCAGTAGAAAAAAAAAAACAGAAAAGGTACTGGTAATGTCTGCAGACATTTTCTTTAACCTAAAACAAAACAATGCAATGCATAATCAATACAGAAAATTCCCTCATATTATGCCATTTTTACAAACTTTTCTTAGAGTATAATGAAAATGTAAAAATTAAATAAATATTTTCTAAATAAATCTATTAATTTATATTTTTAATAAATATATTTAAAAAATATTATTAAAAAATATTGTAAAAAATCTAGGCTATATTACATAAAGAGTGCAGTTTCCCCAAAAAAACAGATGTGACAGCTAATATTTAAATGTCAATGATGGTTTGGAGTACAAAAATAATTCTAACATTAGAAAACTGACACATTCTTTTTTTCTTCATTATACTTGATTTTCTAGGTCAAATTTATTCAACATGATGTAGCTGGTCACAACTGACAGTTTTCATTTTGGGGTAAACCATTCCTTTATGACCTGCAGCACTTTAAAAAAAAAAATGAATTTAAACATTGTAATTTGCAACTTGCCTTTTTTTCCCCTCTCACAATATGCCATTGTGTCTCATTCGAGACATTATACCCTCCGGTGGCACTCTGTTTACCTCCCTTATACCCAATAAACAAATGTTATCCTGCCCACGCAATCATCTCCACAGTAATGCAACCACTAAATTATTAAGTCTGAGTTCTAGTGCCCTCACCTTATCCAATCACACGAATGCAATATATAATTCAGCACGAACTGCTGCAGTTCTCTCATTATGACTTGCGGAATGATTTCATGCCAGTTTCGGCTATGTTTTCCAATAGACATCTGGGTATATTAATACAATTTCTTTGACAGTGAGAAGTTTTCATTACAAGTGGACGTGACAACAGGAGGACGCTGGTTGTAGCCAGTTATTTGAAAGGTAAAGTCAGTCTCTCTCCAAACGCTGGCCCTCATTAAGCTCTGAGAGAGACACACACGCTGATGCAAAACAGTGCTCCACACAGAAATCTGGTTGAGCCAGATTATTATTGTGCCCATAATTAGCCACACAAAAAGCTAACAACAGTTCATCAGAAAGCTACATTGTCAAAAGACGATGTGGTTTAGCATATTTTGAATTTCAAAAGGACTGACATGCTCTGAAGATTCTCTTTATAACCATAAACATTAATTCTGCATACTGCAAACATCTGGAGAAAGGGACTTCAATGAGACTACTCCATCAAAAACGACTCCTCATCTAGGTTCATATCAAAATCTTCATGACTGCAACCACACTTCAGATTACAGAAACAGCTGGTCAGGTAAAAATTCTTGACTTGACACGTTGCGAATCCACTTGATAGTAACGTTACTTGCGCAAAATCCACGCAGAAATCATCAAGTGTTTTCACAAGTAAACAGAGAATATAGAATGCATTTAGATATTTTATCTTTTTTTATTCTTATTAATTAAAAAATGTATTCAGTCTTTTTTATGATCCTTCAGAAATTAAAATGATGATTTGGTTCTTAAGAAACATTTCTTATTAAAAAACTTTTATTCAGCAAGAACACATTATCACATTGATCAAAAATGGCAGTAAACACATTTATACGACAAGGAATTTTCATTTAAAACAAATGCTGCCCTTTTGAACTTTGTTCATCAAGAAAGCCTGAAAAAAAGCAGTTTTCACAAAAACATTAAACAGCAAAAACTGCTTTCAACAATAATTATAAGAAAAAAAATGTTTCTTGAGAACAGTTATTTTAAATTGCACATTTCACAATATTACTGCTTTTACTATATATTTGACCAAATAAATCCAGCCACAGTGAGCATAAGAAACTTCTTTCAAAATATTTGAAAATCTTTGCCAGGAGTGAATAATATAATATAATATAATATAATATAATATAATATAATAT
>NW_015630348.1:2627280-2638301 GCF_001515625.1 Sinocyclocheilus rhinocerous | reverse complement strand
TTGGAGTACAAAAATAATTCTAACATTAGAAAATTGACACATTCGTTTTTTCTTCATTATACTTAATTATTTTTCTAGGTCAAATTTATTCAACATGATGTAGCTGGTCACAAATGACAGTTTTCATTTTGGGGTAAACCATTCCTTTATGACCTGCAGCACTTTAAAAAAAAAAATGAATTTAAACATTGTAATTTGCAACTTGCCTTTTTTTCCCCTCTCACAATATGCCATTGTGTCTCATTCGAGACATTATACCCTCCGGTGGCACTCTGTTTACCTCCCTTATACCCAATAAACAAATGTTATCCTGCCCACGCAATCATCTCCACAGTAATGCAACCACTAAATTATTAAGTCTGAGTTCTAGTGCCCTCACCTTATCCAATCACACGAATGCAATATATAATTCAGCACGAACTGCTGCAGTTCTCTCATTATGACTTGCGGAATGATTTCATGCCAGTTTCGGCTATGTTTTCCAATAGACATCTGGGTATATTAATACAATTTCTTTGACAGTGAGAAGTTTTCATTACAAGTGGACGTGACAACAGGAGGACGCTGGTTGTAGCCAGTTATTTGAAAGGTAAAGTCAGTCTCTCTCCAAACGCTGGCCCTCATTAAGCTCTGAGAGAGACACACACGCTGATGCAAAACAGTGCTCCACACAGAAATCTGGTTGAGCCAGATTATTATTGTGCCCATAATTAGCCACACAAAAAGCTAACAACAGTTCATCAGAAAGCTACATTGTCAAAAGACGATGTGGTTTAGCATATTTTGAATTTCAAAAGGACTGACATGCTCTGAAGATTCTCTTTATAACCATAAACATTAATTCTGCATACTGCAAACATCTGGAGAAAGGGACTTCAATGAGACTACTCCATCAAAAACGACTCCTCATCTAGGTTCATATCAAAATCTTCATGACTGCAACCACACTTCAGATTACAGAAACAGCTGGTCAGGTAAAAATTCTTGACTTGACACGTTGCGAATCCACTTGATAGTAACGTTACTTGCGCAAAATCCACGCAGAAATCATCAAGTGTTTTCACAAGTAAACAGAGAATATAGAATGCATTTAGATATTTTATCTTTTTTTATTCTTATTAATTAAAAAATGTATTCAGTCTTTTTTATGATCCTTCAGAAATTAAAATGATGTTAAGAAACATAAGAAACATTTCTTATTAAAAAACTTTTATTCAGCAAGAACACATTATCACATTGATCAATAAACACATTAAACACATTTATACGACAAGGAATTTTCATTTAAAACAAATGCTGCCCTTTTGAACTTTGTTCATCAAGAAAGCCTGAAAAAAAGCAGTTTTCACAAAAACATTAAACAGCAAAAACTGCTTTCAACAATAATTATAAGAAAAAAAATGTTTCTTGAGAACAGTTATTTTAAATTGCACATTTCACAATATTACTGCTTTTACTATATATTTGACCAAATAAATCCAGCCACAGTGAGCATAAGAAACTTCTTTCAAAATATTTGAAAATCTTTGCCAGGAGTGAATAATATAATATAATATAATATAATATAATATAATATAATATAATAATATAAATCCTCATTTCTTTTAATTTGTTTATTTGAAAATCTTTTTGAAAACAATGTTTTATTTGCCAGACACAGACACTGCCTGACACAGACACTGTGTGTGTTTACACAGACACAAATTGACACACACTTAACAAGTAGCATGCCTAGATGTCTTAAGCATGGAGTCCACAATACTTTGCAGTTAAGAGTTCACATAGTTCAGGAAGCCCATTACCAAGCGCTGTACTTATTTCCATGCCTTCTATAACATGGTTCACTGAATCTCCTGTGCTTGATTTACTTCATCTTTGGCGGCAGGAGCCAAGAAGGCAGAGGAGTGAGATCTAGACGGTCACTGGTTCAATCCCCAGAGATGCCAGTGCGCAAGTCAGCTGACCTACCCAGGAGCCATTCCGTCATTGTTCCATAGTAATAGTGGCCTCGTGTCGACCCCTCTCTCTTTGAGCAGGCATGAATGTGTACTAAGCTTAAATTACGCTCAGCATAAAAGCTTGTGAATTATGGGTTTTGGACATGGAAGACAAAAAAAAAATCAATGCAGCTGCTTGTGTGAAACCGGAAAAAAATAGTGCAGTTATATAAACCTAAACATCTCAAACACAAGTGTTGTTGCCTAAATCTATTCTGCTTATGAGGAGTTTGCTTGAAAACATACTACAACGAACTGCGCACGAGGCAGGGTTCGGCCCGCTCCCTGACTGAATGTCCTTTGTTCAATAATTTAAGAGAGAAATGGATGGAGGGATGGATGGAAAGAGCGGAGCAAGTCACCAGCACTGATTCTGGTGTGTCCGTAGGGAAAGCAGTACATTAGGAAAGCTTTTCTACAGACAGCCGGCAGGTCTCAGTCGTAGACGTCGCAGAAGGGGTAAAAGAAGCTAGCCTTAAACCCTTCCCGACTCCAAGGTAAAGTCAGTCTCTCTCCAAACGCTGGCCCTCATTAAGCTCTGAGAGAGACACACACGCTGATGCAAAACAGTGCTCCACACAGAAATCTGGTTGAGCCAGATTATTATTGTGCCCATAATTAGCCACACAAAAAGCTAACAACAGTTCATCAGAAAGCTACATTGTCAAAAGACGATGTGGTTTAGCATATTTTGAATTTCAAAAGGACTGACATGCTCTGAAGATTCTCTTTATAACCATAAACATTAATTCTGCATACTGCAAACATCTGGAGAAAGGGACTTCAATGAGACTACTCCATCAAAAACGACTCCTCATCTAGGTTCATATCAAAATCTTCATGACTGCAACCACACTTCAGATTACAGAAACAGCTGGTCAGGTAAAAATTCTTGACTTGACACGTTGCGAATCCACTTGATAGTAACGTTACTTGCGCAAAATCCACGCAGAAATCATCAAGTGTTTTCACAAGTAAACAGAGAATATAGAATGCATTTAGATATTTTATCTTTTTTTATTCTTATTAATTAAAAAATGTATTCAGTCTTTTTTATGATCCTTCAGAAATTAAAATGATGATTTGGTTCTTAAGAAACATTTCTTATTAAAAAACTTTTATTCAGCAAGAACACATTATCACATTGATCAAAAATGGCAGTAAACACATTTATACGACAAGGAATTTTCATTTAAAACAAATGCTGCCCTTTTGAACTTTGTTCATCAAGAAAGCCTGAAAAAAAGCAGTTTTCACAAAAACATTAAACAGCAAAAACTGCTTTCAACAATAATTATAAGAAAAAAAATGTTTCTTGAGAACAGTTATTTTAAATTGCACATTTCACAATATTACTGCTTTTACTATATATTTGACCAAATAAATCCAGCCACAGTGAGCATAAGAAACTTCTTTCAAAATATTTGAAAATCTTTGCCAGGAGTGAATAATATAATATAATATAATATAATATAATATAATATAATATAATAATATAAATCCTCATTTCTTTTAATTTGTTTATTTGAAAATCTTTTTGAAAACAATGTTTTATTTGCCAGACACAGACACTGCCTGACACAGACACTGTGTGTGTTTACACAGACACAAATTGACACACACTTAACAAGTAGCATGCCTAGATGTCTTAAGCATGGAGTCCACAATACTTTGCAGTTAAGAGTTCACATAGTTCAGGAAGCCCATTACCAAGCGCTGTACTTATTTCCATGCCTTCTATAACATGGTTCACTGAATCTCCTGTGCTTGATTTACTTCATCTTTGGCGGCAGGAGCCAAGAAGGCAGAGGAGTGAGATCTAGACGGTCACTGGTTCAATCCCCAGAGATGCCAGTGCGCAAGTCAGCTGACCTACCCAGGAGCCATTCCGTCATTGTTCCATAGTAATAGTGGCCTCGTGTCGACCCCTCTCTCTTTGAGCAGGCATGAATGTGTACTAAGCTTAAATTACGCTCAGCATAAAAGCTTGTGAATTATGGGTTTTGGACATGGAAGACAAAAAAAAAATCAATGCAGCTGCTTGTGTGAAACCGGAAAAAAATAGTGCAGTTATATAAACCTAAACATCTCAAACACAAGTGTTGTTGCCTAAATCTATTCTGCTTATGAGGAGTTTGCTTGAAAACATACTACAACGAACTGCGCACGAGGCAGGGTTCGGCCCGCTCCCTGACTGAATGTCCTTTGTTCAATAATTTAAGAGAGAAATGGATGGAGGGATGGATGGAAAGAGCGGAGCAAGTCACCAGCACTGATTCTGGTGTGTCCGTAGGGAAAGCAGTACATTAGGAAAGCTTTTCTACAGACAGCCGGCAGGTCTCAGTCGTAGACGTCGCAGAAGGGGTAAAAGAAGCTAGCCTTAAACCCTTCCCGACTCCCTGCTGCCTGCTCTCGCTGCGCAACCACCAGCAAGAAGGTGAAAAAAGCTCTTTTCTGAGCTCCTGCTCAATCTCTGTCTCTCCGCATCACATTCTCTCCAGGATCCATTGCGCTTCCAGTTTACATACTTGCCTTCTCTTTTACTTTTCCCCCCTCTTTCTCTCTCTCTAGGGAGCCAACAGCATGCAACCAGGCTCTGGTCCTTGCTGATGGAGAGATGGCGTAACATAGGCTGGGCATGTGGGACGTAGGCCTCTAAGCAGCACTTGTCTAGTGTATAAAGCTCACCTACCTCCATCCCACCAATTCTCTCCTTTCCTCCCCCCTCCCTTTCACATGGACACTGGGAGAAGTGCCGCCACATCACCTTACAGTGCTTTTCATCACTCGGTGACAGCGTGTCAACTCCGCTCCCCGTCACCAGCACACCATACACACTGATGTTCGGCGTCCTCGGCTGTGCTCCGCTTCAAAACCCCGCAATGTGACATCTGGATAACTTCACCTTGTGCATTCTGTGCTGCTTTCCTAGCACACACACACATATTCCTATGCCAAACCCCTGTCCTCAAGACTGGTCACGGCGCCAGGGTGCGATAATGAACGGGTTACAGTGGGTTGGGTGATGGGCTGAAGTATAGAGAGAGGTTTGTGTGTGTGTATGTGTATGTGTATGTGTGTGAGATCCCCGTATCCTCCACAGACCACCTGTCAACAGCAGCCTCCGTGTATGAGTGACTGGCTGTCAGTGTCAGGCTGGCATACCTGCCTCCAAAACAACCTCACCCTCTCCCACAATTACTGTTCCACATTATTCAGCCGCTCAAATCACTGACGTGCACAGGGAAAGAAAAACACTCTCTCTTTCTGCTTTCTATATCCCTGTGTCTCGCTTTCTTTTTTTCTATGTGTATCAAAAATGCCACGGCAGAATGTAACACATTAATTCATCATTTACACCAGCATCATAGTGAGCTTAATAAAACATTACTAAAAAGAAAATAAATAAATAAATAAATATGTAATACTACAACTTTTCAAAACTGATCTGTAAATGCCAATATGCATTAATGGCATTACTGTTCTCAAGGCACGACTAAAGACTTATTAGAAATATGAACTGAAGATGGTCTAGAAGTAAAGGGAAACAAAAACGTAGCTTCGTAGCTAAAACCATCACAAAATACTACCATTTCCTTCAAACATCACCCAAATATCTGAATGCAAAAACTCTGGCAAAACTTTTTTTTTAATAAGTGAGAAATTGTATTCTTCATCCCATCTATCAAAATCTGCCCCGACAGAACAAAAGTAGAAATTAAAACTGTTATTAAGTGTGTATGTATTTAGTGTATAAAATAGCCAGCTATATCTGAAAAAGTAAATAAACAGTCATTTTAAAGATATATGTATTACATGTATTAATATGTAAATCTAATTACAATTATTTTTCAGTTTTATATACACATACAGGGGGGGCAGTTTTTTTTTGGAAGGAATTAATAAAGAGTGACAGTAAAAGCAATTTATAATTTACAAAAGTTGGTGCTCTTTTGAAATTTCTATTCATCAGAGAATATACATTGATAATAATTAAATAAAACATGTTTCTTGAGCACCAAATCAGCATATTAGAATGATTAATGAAGGATCATGTGACACCGAAGACTGAAGTAATGGCTGCTGAAAATGTAGCTTTGCCATTACAGAAATAAATTACATTTTAAAATATATTAAAATAGAAAACAGTTAAACTATAATTATATTTAACAATAATTAATAATCAACAATATTTTTTACTAAATATTTAATTTATTAAATTGGTGAGCATAAAAACCCTTTTCAAATACAAATAAAACAAAACCTTACCCCGAACATATAAATGATTTATAAAATAAAGTATAAAATCATGTACAAAAATTTAGCTAATTGTACTTAGCTTTACTTCAAATGCATACTGCTATTATTAATATTTATTTATTTACTAATTAGCTTTAAATAATAAGAATAGATGTCTTTGGGATGTCCTCATTAGGTTTCTCGGTAAACGTATGTGCGTCTAAGTGACGAGATGCTTTCTGCAGAGCAATTAAATGGTGTTGCTGTCTCATGGAATGCAATCAGGGAAATCGAATCTACAGGTATCCTCAGTGAAAAGAATGGGATTAATGCACAGTGTTGGCTCTGTATTGCATGGCTGCTCTGCCGGCTGGGAGTGAGCTTGTTAAAGTTGATTTATTAGGTCTTGGTTTACACAAGCTTTCCCTGGCAATGCAAGGTCAACTGTAATGGCCCTCTGAATGTGAATAAATCTACAGCTAAGCTAAACCGCTGTCCTCTCTCTTTGTTTGCCTCTCTCAGGCTCATATGCCTGCTAGGACATAACTTCAAACTGATCTATCTCTCAGTATGCAAGCTTTTTATTTACATTATCATCCTACATTATGATACTATATCTGAGTGCAAGAGAAAAAGTGAGAGAGAGCGAGAGAGAGAGAGAGAGAGTGTAAGGAGTAAGCAAAGGTTTCTTGTGTTGAACAATAGTCAGTTTGAGGAAGCCACATTAACACACTTAGCAGATCACTTTACCATGGCGAAAAGGAGGAACCTTGCCAAAGACAAAAGGCTCACAACATCACATACCACAGATTGACAGTTCATTCTCATATTTCAAAAGAGAAAATATCTATAAACAACAACATGAGAAAACAGTCCCCAGATCAGTGTTTTTTTTTCCTTTTCCTTTGTCACTTGCTCTATTACATATTGTGCATATCAAACATTCCCTATGAGGCACAAGGGAGCACATTTATTTGTTTTTGGATGTGAGGCATGTACAGGGGGGAAATCATTTCTTTCTAGTCGGCAGAAGTTGTTGATTCTGTTTTGACGGCGCTCCATCAAGCCTGCCTGCCCCCTCCTGACATCCACGCACACAAACGGCAGATCATACGGAAGGGGATGTCAGGAGACAAGCATGATAACGGATGCCACACTCCCCACGATTGCACTTTCGCACAACAAATGCGACTGCTGTGGACGAGCGCGGCACAGTCACAGCTTTTTAGTCACAGCCCTTTCTACGAAAGAATCCAGCTCGCTGTCTGCTTACGACCACTTTTGTTGCCACTTCTAACAAATGTCCTGTCCACTTTGCAGCTTTTGTCTTTTCTCTACGCTCCACTGGCTGTTTTCTTATTAAAGGAGTATGTTCGCTAGGGACTGTGCTATTTCAGGGCCTTTCAACATTCCCAAAGCATGAAATCTGTGCAAAAGTATGATAAATCTTTCAAAGCCCTGCAGGCCCGTGCAAACACGACTGTCAATAAGACAGAAAAGTTGTAGAGGCTGTTAACAACCATGAGAGCCCAGAGTTGAGGCGGGCCGTCAGACTGAGGTGGATGGGTGATGACTGCTGTCCAACCCGCTGTGTGGGGTGAACGGCGGAGGGGCCAGTGCCAGATCGAGCCCCGAGCTTTCAGCTCCACTGCCTTTGGCTAGTTAATGCTGCCTGGAGCCTCAGCTGACTGCAACAGCACCAACCCCATCCGCTCTCACCAAACCTCAGTGCTCTACGCTGGGCATCTCATCCTACACCCTCAGAAAGAAAGGTCCATCACTTCTGCCCACATGAGACGTGGCTGACAGGCTGTACTCACAAACACACATCTATAAGAAGACACTAACATACTAACACAGACCCAAGCCATTGTAAGAATATTCAATAATCATAATAGAGAAAAAAAGACTCAATTTTATATTCTTATGAATGTAAATGTATGCATATATGCGTGTGCGTATGTATATATAGACACACACACACACACAGAGAAATACAAACACCTGAAACAACAGTCGATGCCATCCGGAAACACCAAAAACTATACCATTCCAGCTTCAGGTATTGAGTAAAAGTCTCCTTACACTCCTAACACATTCAAAAAGTCATTAAAGGTCAAATTCATCCACACAACGGTGGGCAACCTGCCAGATATACCCACTAAGGTCAAACATTTTTTGTTCTTTTTACTCAAAAAACACCACTGCAAAGTCTATGCACCAACATCGATCTGTAAGATCGTGTCAATTAAACACGAAGTTGGACAAACATCCCCCAAAAGTGCCTTTGCAGTGTCGGTTTGCCACAGTCAATATGTTAATAATAGCCAGGCCAACCCTGACATTCCCGCAGTCTCTCAGCACTCACTTCTCGGCCATGAGCATTGTAGCAATGCGAGGCTGCCGAGACCTACCGGTCAGATTATCATTAATCTTTCAGCTAATATGGTAAGTTTAATTTTAGGAAATTAACTTTCGCCTACAGGGATCCTCAGAGCCAAAATTAATTACATGTCAAGCTGTAGCCGCCGGTCGTACCTAACTCTGTGGCAAAGCTATCCAAAAGCTCATTGTGTATGTAAATGCCTCTAATTGGAGTTGGCAAGCAAGTGTAACGATGCAATTTTTGTAATGATTTCAGTTTCCTCTTGTGGAACATTTAACATAAAAAAGACAAATGCACAAAGCCACATTTTTAATACAAAAGGATTGGCTAAATACAGACATCTAAAATTACAATTGATTAAGAACCTGCAGGTATTAATTTGAAATAAAAATACATAAATAAAAATCAATGTACTGGACTGACTGCGTAATTTCGTCGAAAGGAAAACGGCAGTCGAAATAGATGCTTTTGTCAGACAAGCGATCTATGATGAAACCCAATACCTTCCCGTTACAGTAAGTGGCTATAAGAAATCGTATCCCGTGTGTTAATATCGGTTGGGTGCCAAGAGGTGCATAAAGCAGACTGGAGATGGGGAATATTTCTGACCTAATGCAATTAATAAATAACACTTTCAGCAAAGAGGTCATTAACACAAGTTACTAGACTGTTTCCTGCTCGTCAGAAGATCAGACGAGTACACACTGTTTCACTGAACACTTAATTATCAGGATTGGGAGGCTTCCTTGCAACTCAGCGGCAACTTTTCCGACAGTTTTCCCCAGCTGATTACCCAGTCTCCCATTCTCATTCAACCCCAGTCATTTTTAACATGAACACAGCCAATTTCGTTCTTACTTCTGCAATTAAATGTGAAGTATTTTACTGATGAGCCAATGTGGGATTCAGCGAGCATCACAAAGGCCGATTAGTAAGTGCGCCTCAAGGGTTTAATTCCAAAGACAAATGCTTTAAAGCACCATAAGCCGAGAACAGTCTATTGCTGTGATTAGGTACGACTTTGTCTGAGCGAAGAAAAATGAATCCATCGTGGACAAAGGTTAAAACTGTGATTTATTTTGCAATGCAGAAATGTCCAGGAAACTATCCAATGGCATTTCCTAAAAAATACAAATGCTAAGCATTACGAAATCAGCAGAAGGAAACGCTTGCATATTTTTTTTTTTACCAAGAGTGCCAGCCAAAACTCTGTACAAACTACAGATGTTAGCTTAACATTGTTCAGAGGTTAAGGGCTGGTGAGTGGAGGCTCAAAGGTCCACCCTGATCAATGTGCAAGTGGCTGCATGTAATGAGAGACCACACCGCGGGGACGCTGGCCACTCAAAGCGAGGGGCAATGTAACGTGATTTCGAAATTGTCTGCTGCCACAAGGTCCCCATCGTTTCCCGTTCCTATTACACATCCCTTAGGCCTCATTCTGCAACACAACAGAAAATAAATATTGATTCAACGGACCTCAATGCCAAAGTAACACGAAATCAGAACATGTGAGGGAGGGAGCAGAAGAACACAGAGAAACAGAAATAAGGAACACTGGAAGGTTCGAGCCAAAGAATCAACGTGGAGGCAAATTAAGAAATTAAGTACCATTTCAATGAAGGTAAAGCTAAAGAAAGGAACAACTAACTTGGCTCATTTATTGAAGCAGACATGCCAGTATTAAAATCTCACTTAATCATCTGTGAACAATGTGTCGAACAGCTTTGCACCAATGGGAGCAGCTGTAATTTTCTGCAGCCCTTCGCTAACTTACAAGTAATGGGTTTATCTTTGTAGACTGCCCGTGATTGATACAAGCTCCCCAAATCTCCTTAGTTCCCTCTGACGGAGTATAATAAATACAGGTCAGACGTTCTTCGTATTCTTTTTGGCTGTTAATTCTCTAACACTCGTCTAATAGGATTTATGTGCTGCTCATTTTAATTGTATTGGCGCATACAGCGAGTCTTTAAACCCTCCTGTTTATCTCAGACACAGTTCTCGTATTAAAACCCCATTCACACCAGCTCCACCTGAAAGAACAGGTGCCAGTGCACTGCCGTGGGCTGCAAAGAGGCTAAAGAAGAACAGAAAGAATACTTCAATAAAAAAAGTCAACAAAAAAGGCCATAGAAACATCCAAGGCAGTGCTTTTGAGGATGACCCTTGTTTGTGTGAATCTTGCTAGACCTTTGTGAAAACTTCTGAAGTCTGTACATACATTAAAATAAAATGAATAAATGAATAAAATGTAATAAATAAATCAAAGTAAAAGTATAAATAAACACATAAAATTAATAAACAAAAAGTATTAAATAAATAAAAACAATAACAAGACATAGTATATGTCTAGTAGAGTGTGCAAATTCCATATAGAATGATATATATATATATAT
>NW_015630348.1:2581652-2627197 GCF_001515625.1 Sinocyclocheilus rhinocerous | reverse complement strand
GATATATATATATATATATATATATATATATATATATATATATATACACATATATTCACATATATTCACATATATTTTATATATGTGTATAAAAGGGATGAACAGATTTATTACTGTGTTGATTGGGTGTCCAGCTCTTAATGTAATTTGTATTGTTCTTTCTATTTTTCACTGAAAAGCTATTTCAGTGAAAGCTTTTTATCTCGCTGCTTTAGGTCTTCTTACATTACGTCTAGATCTAGACCCGGTCATAACAGTGTATATGTGTTCTATTTTGACCTACAGTAAATAAACATTCACCATTTGAAGTGACAGATGAAGCCTGATCGCCTCTTCGACTTTCAGTAAAACTGCAGCCCTGTTCGAGTATCAAGTTAATTGGTGTCTGTAGCCTCAAAAAGGGCTCTGTCAATCCAGAAATGACCAAGAGGGAGCCTTCTCTTCCTGTTCTTTAGTTATTACAAAAAAACTTTTACAGGAAAATTCCCATATGTAACGCAAGGCTCGCACAATTTTCGATTTCAGCAGTGCTCTTCCTGACTTGCCTTTAATTTGGGGTGTAAGCGTCAAACTTTACCGCTCTGGGGAACGCAGTGAAACATGGCTGGTGATACATTCTCATCATCACAAACCATTGGCAAATGCCTCCTTAAATAAAAGGTGCAATAAATCAGTCTCAGTCCTGGACAAGACGGATGTGATGTGAGCGTGATGAAGGAACAGACCACTCTTTAACTAACCCCTAGCCATTTGCTCTTTTGAAAGTTGCGAACGAGTTTAGTTTCTGAGATTGAGAGTAGCTAGTTTTAGGATCTGCCATTAAAATGAAAACCAATTTAGATCTTAGTACCATCAAGACGTAATGCATTTAGTGGAGGGGGGAAAAAGAGATGTGATTCTTATTATCTAATTAATCCTAGCATGGCCCAAGGTTATTTAATTTGTTGAAAGATCATTAACAAGTCCTCATCCGGCAAATAAAATAATCAGGATCTTAATTTGCTCAAATTCAGGAAAGGATTCCAATAAACAAAGGCGGGTGATATTGAAGGCTGAAGATGGCCGTGGAGCTGACGGAATTAGGGGAGCACTAATAACAGAGAACTGTGGGCAACTTAAATGGCTCCGACAACAGTGACAATCATTTACACATTGTGCCCACATGGCGCCCCATAAACAGGGAAACAAAACATTAAGTTGTCAGGCTGAAATGATGGGTATTTAAGTGACTGAAACATGGTGTGAGGAAATTGTTTTTTTGCCTGGGCGCTTTATGTTTGTCTATCACCGCAAACAAACACCCCAAAATAGACAACTGTAATTCATCAAACTAAAATTAAAAACAATAAGAAAGTTAAAGTTAAAGTGAAGAAAATTGTTTAATGATTATCAGCTGTAAGATAGAGTGATGATCTGGGAAGCGCAAGAGGAAATTAACCGAGTGTCCTACAAAAGAAAGGCACAGTATTAGGGAACATACTCAAGGACAAAGTCAAAATTTGTTTTATGTAACACAATTGGTGCAGTTCAGAAAACAAATATCCACCCGCTGTCAGTTCATGCTGAAATGTAGAAGTAAATGAAGCTTTCATTTGCAGCTTTTCTTACTATCCATAACGCCGTGATCACAGGGAGGAATGCATAAATCATTCCGGCAGATCCTGTCTAAGCTGCCGTGGACGTTTCCGGCGCTCTGACCACTATATCCTTAACATCCATCAAATGTAGCCATTAAAAAACCAACACATACAAAATCTGCTACTTAAAAAAAATCAATCTGTCCCAACGATCGATTTCTTATGTTCCCGAAACCAGCGCAGAATCGATAGGTTGGCGGGGCCACTTGAAGGATGTTACGGCTATCGCTATGGTAATTCTGAATCTTAAAATCAACTTTATCTGCAGAACCCAAAACATTTGCAGCACCTGTCATCTGTATTCCGCAAACCTTGAGACAAGATTCATGCCTTCTCATAAAGTCCTGCATCTCCCACCCTTGCTTCCTCCTGGATAATGATACAACACAGAGATCACTTTATTAAGGGAGAAAGGTTAAAAAAAATAGGTACCGTAATACTGCACACAAAGTGAAATGAAAGGAATAAGTTTAGTCTCAAAACGAGTGTTGAAGAAAAGGACCACACAAAAACAACTAATCTCAAAGGATTTAGGTTGTTTACTCAGAAGATAAATGTCCCCAACTGTTTTTTTCATCCAATTTAAATGGTCAGTTTTAAATAGTGACCAGCATAAAAAACATATATAAAAAAATTCTCATTTAATGTCAGCATAACTCCAGGGAATATTGAATTCATTTTCTGATAATGAAGTAAAGTTTCCTTCAGCAGAAGTTTCTGAACACCACTTCAGAATCTAAGCGACTGGAATCCTGCACTGTCTGTTGCACATACAGATTTTAATATGGCATTCTCTGCATACGGATAAAACCAATAAATCAAAGAGACTTGCTCTTTCTCTAAGATTAAATCCCAAAAAGATTTTTTAAAACAGGGTTTATGCAGGATTTTTACGCTCAAATTTAAGAGCTTTTTAAGACCTTTTTAAGACCTGCACAAATAAAATTAATACCATATGAGCAGGGCAGGGCAATGTCTATAGTGCCATATTAAACTGTAAAATTACTGTAAAAAGCATAATTTACAGTTCAGATACAAGTTTTCACAAAAACAAAAAGTTTTATAAAATGATAAACTTTACATTTCAGCCTTTAACCCATTTTTAAGAAAATGGATGAGTCATAAGTATTAATTATTATATTAATTTAAACAATTATTATCAATAAATTATTATATCAATTAAATAACATACATTAGGGGTGTGCGATATTGACAAAAAAAATTATATCTCGATCATTTTCTTGGATTTTATCGATAACGATAATTAGACAATATTTTGCTATAGAGTGTGTTATCGTGCTGATATCTTATCTCTAATTGTGCCTACAGCTGACTCCTGATTTTTTTTATATTCTTCATATTCTGTGTGGTCAGTTCACAGCAGTGATAGAAATTAATCATTTCCAATGAGTTGTATGGGCATTTTTACCTTTAAGCCATTTTTTCTAAAAGTGTGCACCATCTTTTGAATCAAATTCTTGCATTTGGGCTGTTACCAAGCAAATGAAATCAGTATCAACAAAATTGATCTTTGCAATGCAGAGGAAACACAGAAGCGGCATTAGAAGTGGCATTTAGATGTATTTAGATGTATGTACACTGTTTAATGCAGCTCAGAGGGACATAGAATACTTTAACCTGCAGTTACAAATGCATAAATAATGTTTTGATATTTTAAACATAAAACATTGAAAACTGATGTTTGAAATTATTTTTAAAATGAAACGGTACCTTAAATGTGAAATTAAAACTTCCAGTAGGTGGCAGCAAGTCACTGTCTGAAATGATTTTTGTTGGAGAAATAGAGCAAAAACAGGAAATATGGTGTCTAAAACGTAAGTCTCTTAATATTAACTTCTTGTTTATTGAACTGTTGCATAAAATCAATATCACATTTGTAATCATGCTGACTTTTGGCTGACACTCTTCATGTGATATTAACTATATGAAATTATATAAATATATACAGTTTAATAGACTGATTCGTGAAAGAACGCACTATAATTGCGCACGCGCACTCACTAGTCCAACCTGCTAGACTTCATCACGTAATGTATGCACGCATACTCCGTAGGCGTTTTGTTTGCTTTTCGCGATATACTCGATAATATCAAATCGCACATCCTTAAAACAACAATTACGATATTATCTCCAAGTAATATGCGGAATATGCGGAAACAATTACGATATTATCGCAGACCATACATATCGCACACCCCTCTACAGTTTAGATTTTTATAATGCATTGTCTTCTTATCAATCCACCAGTTCACATTTAAAGCTCTGCGTGTTTGCAGGGTAAAATTGGGTCGATTTTTGCATTGGTCTGAACTCCGAACAAAACAACGGTTTTATTGAAAATGCTCATTCATTCTCTTACAGCAGGTGGAGTGTTTGGTAGAAATATAACAGTTTCCCTGGTAACGGCAGAACACAGAGCAGCAGCACCGGACTTTGAACGTGCAGCGCTTGTGTTTATTCAATGAAATCATAGCCTTTTGAAGTTTGTCACATTCAGCCATATCGCAATTCTGGTCTTTCCGTCCCCAAATTTAAGACCTCTTGAAATCATAATTAAGACTTTCTTGTACAATTTAAGACTTTTTAAGGCCTTAAATTTGATACAACTAAATTTAAGACTTTATAAGACTTTAAGACCCGCGGAAACCCTGTAAAATGTTTCTCACAAAAAAAACGTACACAAACCCCAATTATTTGACATGCACAATTAATTAGTTCAATCATGAGTAACAAATACACCTCTGAAAATGTCATTTTCACAATGCAGTCTCGTTACCATCCACACACAACAGGTGTCAGTATACAGTCAGTATCCAAAAACCAGTCATAAAACATTAACATTTTTCTTATCTTCTTAACACTTATCTTCAAGGATAATCTCACAACCAAGAAACACAATGTCAAATGCATGTTATGCATGTTAATAATGGCAGTCTAGAAAAAAAGGCAAGTTTCCTAAAACTCTAAAACTCTGATCACATTCATTAGATCACAATTTGTATATAACTTTTCAATGCAATGAAATGAAAATTTCAGGCCAAAAATTAAAGCAAAAACCAAAGAAATAATTTCACAAATAAAGCATTTTTTATTAATTGTATTGTACTTTTGTGATAACAAAAGCAATTACACCTCAACTTCTTCCTTCAATTGGTGTGACTTAACATCTAGACTCCAACAATTTTTAAAACACAGCTCAAATACAAAAAAGAGGGTACTTATGTGTGTGACAGTGTTGATCAATGCACTACTTCAAACAATCTCTATTCTAGGCAAATGGATTACTTTCTGATGCACTATTTATGCAGAACAACAAACAACAAAGACCTCAAAATAATGCTCAAACTGATATGTAGCTAATACATCTGCACCTAATAAAGGTATTACACAAGACTGTGTTAGTCTCTCACCACCTGTTTAATGCACAGGGCAGAAATGTGCATTTGTGCTGTCTGTTTGAGAAAGAGAAGCACTCTTTATTACTAAGCCAATATCCAAGACGCCTAAAACTTGCAGGAAAAATGTAAATGTAAATATGCATTTAAAAATGTTTTGATTACGGCACACATTCTGCATGCATAACTAGGAAACACAAACGTAAACTGAAGAATATGGCAGGATACTGTGAATAATATTAAAACTAGTGTAATCCAAATTTTTCTGTTTGCTTCTCTTCACACATTAATTTAAGCAGATGTATTATTTAATGTGACAAACTGCAATTCAATTTGAAACTTGTTCAGTTCACATGTTGTTTCTTTATGTTTCTTTTATTGGACCCAGAGCAGTTTCTTTTCATACATTCACCTGGAAAAACAAGAAATGTCATTTGATTACTTTTTAACCCTTAACTTAAGCAAACTCTGTTGAGACCTGACAGTGTAATCAGAAAATAAAAAGACAACAAGTCCCAGTGTGATCTTCACAGAAGGGCCAGTGCTGGAACAATCATCCGCTACAGCCCACCCTGGCTGGAGCATTCAGCTTCCAGGTGTTGGTGTGCATGCGAGTGTGTGTGTTGGCAATGAGGTGCATTTTACTCCAGTGCTGAAGGAATCCCATGCCGCAGCCAGCCCCTCTCCTCCCTCTCTCTCAGGCTGCCAGGGTAAACAAGCGAGGCCGTGTAAATACCACATCGCCTTATGATGGCTCAGACATGGGAGACGGAGGATCCCCCCGCTGCGGCAGCCAAGCTGACAGTCAGCCAGATGTGGAGGAGCTGCCCAGATAATAGAGCACCACACACAGGATGTTCAGACAGGGCTTTCACTGGATCCCTTGCCAATTCATACGTCGCTCAAACACACACATACATGTGCATGCAGATGAGCATCTGAACCAACAGCATGGGTTCACTAACTCACTCACTCATAGAACTGACATAAATCCACAAACATCCAAGAACAAACATGGTAGAAACTTGTTCCTTGTTCCTTATACTGTGTATGTTTTTCCTTTGAGCAGGTTCCAAGCATCCCACACTGTGTTTGTCTGTGAGTGTGGGAGTACGCACACTCACGAAAGCGCATGGAGGCCCCAGGCACCCAGGCCCACATACATTGCTACACAGCTCAGCAATCACACCACTGCTCCTTACATGATGCAATTAAAGCAGAGCCCTTGCAGGACTGAACATGTTTACCCAGTGCTTCCCCGCTTCGCTGGTGTAAAAATTGCACAATTATTATTTCTTTTTTACATTGTTTTTCTGAGCCTAAAGCTGTAAATGTGAAAAATATGCTGCTTTATGACATGAACATTTCTTATTTTTGTTGTTGTATAAATATATATACAATGGGGTTCTAAGGTCTGAGACCACACTGAAAATTGGAGATTCAAGATCTAAATTAAATCTGGAAATCACAAAAAAGGTGAATAAGAAATAGAAATAACAGTCCACACTATAACTATGAAAGTGAAAAGTGATGTGACATGTGGCCAAGTATGGTGACCCATACGTGGAATTTGTGCTCTGCATTTAACCCATCCAAGTGCACACGCACAGTAGTGAACACACACACACAACGAGAACACACACCCGGAGCAGTGGGCAGCCAATGCTGCAGCGCCCGGGGAGCAGTTGGGGGTTCGGTGCCTTGCTCAAGGGTCTCACCTCAGTCGTGGTATTGAAGGTGGAGAGAGCGCTGGTTATTCACTCCACCCACCTACAATCCCTGCTGGACCTGAGACTCGAACTCGCAACCTTCGGGTTACAAGTACGACTCTCTATCCATTAAGCCACGACTGCAATTTGTGATATTAAGCATGTGAAAAACTTTTTTGTTCAATAGCAATACACAGCAAAATCAAATATTAAAATGTTGTGCAATTCACTTAAATTTAAGAATTTGACTCAAAACTAAAACTGTATGCTAATATTAATATATAATTTACAATACATATATAATTTATTAATAATAATTCTAAGAATACGAATATGTATTAGTAGTAGTAGTAGTAGTAATAATAATAATTATAATTATTATTTTTATCATTCACTAAATGCTGGAGCCAGTCCCAGCTTTTTTCAGGCCACTGGCGAGAGGAAACACCCTGGACAGATGGACAGTCCAATAATATTAATATTCAGTTCTCTTATATTCTATTCAAAAGAGTGCACAAACTTACATGCGTTTTCTTTATTTTACACCAAAATTCTAAAAGTTCACTTTATTTTCTTGATAAAACTATGGTCTTTCACTTCAGCCTAAAATTTTCATATCCGTCTTATTTGACATTCAATATCTCAGGACAGAAATAAGGTAGGAGGAAAATATTTTTTGATGATGTTCCCCAGCATGTTAGCTGTATTTATTTCAAATTTTGTGGTGATAGCATAAAGTATCCAAAAGTTACAGTATTTTGTAACAAAATAGGCCTTTTTGATTAGCTCTTGACTCCCTGAAGGCATTTTAAAAACTGTTGTTTTCTGAGTGCCATACACAAAAATAATGACTCATAACTCCAAGACCTTAGCAAGGAGAGTCAAAAGGTAGGTATCGTTTGATAGAAAGCTTTATATATTTTTAGGGGGGGAAAAATCTTTGCATTTGAATATTCTCATGTTGAGAAATAGGTGATAAAAAGTAAGAAAAATTAGTGTGGTCAAGGGAAATTGTTCATTTCATTCTTATTTGACGTTCAAAACTATGGTCTTTCACTTCAGCCTCCCCAGTGTGGGCAAAAAAAAAAAAAAAAAATGCAATCATCTAATCTCTTGTAAAAGGCCAGGCACTGCTCTTCGGGTTTGGCCTTTAACCCTTTAAGCCCTGATGGCATTTTTGCCTCACTGAAGTTGATGTTTTTTCTGAGTGACATACACAAAAATAATGGCTCATAACTCGAAGACTCTAGCAAGGAGAGTCAAAAGGTTGGTTTCGTTTGATATAATAATTTCATATATTTTTTTCCCCCTTGAAAGTACAGAAAGTTTTCTATGATATATGATTATATGAAAAAATATTTCATTTGGACATTCTCCTGCTGAAAAATAGCTGATAAAATGTAAGAAAAATTTGAGTGTTCAAGAGAAAATTTTCATATCCGTCTTATTTGACATTCAATATCTCAGGACAGAAATAAGGTAGGAGGAAAATATTTTTTGATGATGTTCCCCAGCATGTTAGCTGTATTTAAAAGCTTTATATATTTTTAGGGGGGGAAAAATCTTTGCATTTGAATATTCTCATGTTGAGAAATAGGTGATAAAAAGTAAGAAAAATTAGTGTGGTCAAGGGAAATTGTTCATTTCATTCTTATTTGACGTTCAATATCTCATGAAAAAATTAGGTAGGAAAAAAATTATTTTTGGTGATGTTCCCCAACATATGTGCTGTATGTGAATTAAATTGTGTGGTGATATCATGAAGTAATGAAAAGTTACAGTATTTGGAACCAAGGTAGCCTATCTCTTAGCCCTTTACAGTTTTGAAATTGTTGTTTTAAATTTGAATTAATGCCTCACTCAAGTTTAGTCAAAGCCCCAAACAATTATACTTGTTTTATTCTACTCGATGAGACCTTTCAAATGACATATTACACATGACTATCTGAGCTGTATGATGTTTCTGACATATTAGAGTACATGGAACAAAAAACATTTTTCATAAATTATGAAAACATTTTTTTCTATTTATCCGCAAACAACTCAGCACTACTTAGGAGTTAATCAAAGTGGCTACATACATTGTAAAGTTCAGACTCCAAGCTTTCAAATGACACCGATTTTGTGTTGATCAATGCAGTGATTTTGAAAAATATGATTATACATTTTTCTTCACTAGAGGGCAACTTAACCTATATTTTTCTTAATTTAATGGTTTAATGTGTGTGATAACATCATAAAGAATGTCTTTAGATCTAATGAACAAATGGTCTGATGAGTTTGGGCTCCTTTTAATCGGGAGAATTTTCTGAAAATAATGACATGCAATTTTCCATGATCTATGCATGTTTCATGAATTTACAAATAAAAGCGCAAAGTGAAAGTACAGTTATTTATTCTGCTGCGCCTCAAGCGCGCCTGTCTGGCTTCATGTGTAACAGCTGAACAAAATCTTTCGATCTGATAGACGGATTATGGTAAATTTGGGCACTTTTTAATTGGGAGAATGTTTTGAAAATAATGACGTGCAGTCTATGCATGTTTCGTGAAATTACGAATAAAAACGCAACGTGAAGCACGTGGCACAAAAAACATATTTTGTAAATTATGATTTTTTTTTGTCATTTATCAGCAAATAACTAACTACTTTGGAGCTAATCAAAGTGGCTACATGCATTGTAAAGCTCAGACTCTAAGCTTTCAAATTATATCCATTTTTTGTTGATCAAGGCAGTGGTTTGAAAAATATGATTAGTAATATTTTCGCGGGGGGGAGGGTCCCGCCCGCGGTACACTCCGGTTTAGAGGGACTGCTCAGCGCTCGTTAAGAGTTGATCCAAATAATTGCATTCATTAAAATGTAATACATACATTAAAAAGCTGAGATTCTAAGCTTTAAAATGATACCTATTTTGTGTTATTCCATTCAGGGGTTGCTTAGAAATTTGATTATGAATTTTTTCATGCGGAAGGTGTCCCGCCGGCGGCTTAAAGGGCCACAGCTGCACAGATGGAAGATGAAAAAAAAGTTGTTTGTACTGCTTTGTAAATGTCTAAAGACTGTATCGTGTATATGCATTGTACAAAGTCTTTGCAAATTTATGGTTTGCATACAAATGCTAATCAAAACCTCGCTCTTGTGTGTGAAGTCTCACTCCTCAACAGAACAAAGAGGGCACAACAAAGACATCTGTGAGAGGGCCAGTGACAAGAGCAAAATTATGCAGTAGCATCTCTAGGACACCATCTCCTCATGTGTTCTTCAGTGCCTGGATGCAGATGGCACTGCAGGAGAAAGCTCATCCGGGATTCTGCTCGCCTGTTTCTGTGGAGAATCAGAACAAAGACGCTGACGAGGTTCTGTGGGCGAAACGGTCCCGTATTTCAAACTCTTCCCTCCAATGTATCAACAGACAGAGTTTCACTACTCAACTTTAAACCGTGCACTGAGAAGTCTCTTCACTCAATACCACTTACTGTCTTAAAGGTGGTGGAAGAGAGACACATTCCCTCTACAAAGAGCATAAGTCTGTGACGGAGCTCCGGCGGGCACGGGGAAGCGAGCATTAAGAGATGACAGGTATGTAAAGCGAACCTCTGAAGTGTCAGAAGATCCTAACGCTGATGAGAAGACCAGCGACTCTGACAGCACATCTGAGACTTTAAAATCTGAACATCACACAACCGCTGTAACCGAATTTAACGTATTATTGCGCTGCTGCTAACATGTGTACAGCTTGTATACATGCTTGCATTTATCTGACTGCAACGTGAAGATGCGGCGTGACCGGGTGCGTGTTCAGGGACAATAAAGGGAGAGTGTGAAATGAGCAGGTGTAGGTAAAGGAAAGAGGGACAAAATTATAACCTATCTGCTAGTGCAAATTAATGATGTTCCAGCGTCTTAATCACCTTTTGCTCTTGACAAAGTGCCAAGGGAATAATGATTAGCGGTAATATAAATGTAAGACTTCCATCTCTGAAGTTGGATGGTGAAATCAATGGCAGGCACAGAAACTGCTCCAAAGCAATCAATCACCTTAACTTTTCTGAATCCACTTGCAACCCTTCCTCGCCTAGCGCAGCCCAGAGGGACTTACGGGAAGAGGAGACAAAGGCATGTCAATAGGGCCCGGTTTTCCATCACATGTACTCCTTAATCACACACCCTTTAATGCTGTACGGTCTCTGACTCTCCTCTCCAAACCAATAGCCAGTTAGCTTGAGAAAGCACACATCTACCTACTCGCTGCTCTGAATGAGCCCTCATCTATCTCCGCCAAAAGCTGGGATCTCCATTAAAGACTGTGTGGAGAGGTGGGGGGATGTTTACTCTTTATTGATGCTGTTGTCTCCATTGTCTTGGCTAGGCTTGAAAAAGCTCCAGTCATTACTTTCTCTTCACCCTCCTTCTCACTCCAGTCACTGCTCATCGCAAGTCATTGTTCAAACAATTAGCTCGAGAAGACAAAGTGAGGGTGCAAAAAGAATGTTACGGAGACATTGAGAGCAAGCACCTTCAGCTGCTCATCTCATTCTATAAAGTGCTACACCGAATTCATCTGAAAATACAAAGGAGTCCGCAACTTCGGGGACTCTTTTCAAAATGTTTCACAAAGAAATTACAATAAAGTCTTTCTTTAGCACAATAAAATGCATCAAAACAACTAACTTAGGGTGTGAAGACACTGCACTTTTGAAATGTGTCACTTTATCGGCTTTGGAGCCCAGCTGCACTTCCTTCCAACAAGTAGCATTTAACTTTCTGGGGCAATTAAACACGTTGCGCAGGACAATAAAGCCGCGAAACCGGCAAAAGGAAGTCTATGAATAAAAAATAAAGACAAAATTGTCATGACAATAACGAACCGGCGCCTACATCCCGTTTGAGATGACATGAAGGATATCCATCTTAATTGTTGTAATTACTGGACCCCCAGCAGTGAAGGTCTCCGAGTGTGGCAAACACACCCACGGGAGAACATCTTGTCTTCTGTCACTTCTGGTAAATGGCTCTTCTCTCTGACAAGCTCATCTCGTCGCCTCTCCCCATCTCCCACTCACACATCCAGCTTGATAGCAATTATTTTTGAGGCCATCCCTGGCAAAGCACATTATTTAGATTTTTCACTTACAATCGAGTTAACTCGCAACTCTCCACCCCTCAGTGAGAAAACGAATCGCTTCATAAGGAGGGAAACGAATGATGTTTTCCGAAGTATTCGCCCGGATTTCTGCCATTTGTATTCTAAGTGCTTGTTTATGGGAACAGGGATCCGGGGCATATCCTTGGGAAAATGAGCTACTTTATACCATTTAAATATATTACAGCCAGAGGCTCTGCACATTTGAGGAAACATCTAGGCAGACAGCAGTTAAAAGATACAGGGTGAGATGAATACCCAATGAGTGTGACGGAACAATGCAATTTCGAAATAGAGGTCAGCAAAGGGTCACTACGCCAAGCTGACTGTGCCTGCTTCTCTCCACTTACATTCTTTGAGAAACCGTGTCATCCTCCGATACTCCATGGAAAGAATGTACACTTTCAATTTTAAAATCCCCTGAAGCAGCATGTTTGCATCAAATCCTAAAGCTCGCTCCAGAAACGTCTTCGAACGCTGCAGTGGCATTTTCCGTCTTTTGAGGTGAGGGGAGCTGATCAGATCTTTGGGCTGTCGAGACTCGATGTTCCTCTCATCTCATTCGCTTACTTTTTTGGAGCGGATTCAATGGAAGCTCCGTCGAGCCATCATTTAGCCCTGCACCTGTCACTCTGTGGGTGAATGCTGGTTTAAAGTCTCACTGGTTGATGCTCTCTGACTCTGCATGACAGCTGCAAGGCGAATATTGAAGTTTCTCTGTTGGTCTTTGATGGAGTCTGTGTGAGTAAGCATCTGATTTCCCCCCGCACCTCAAGCCACGAAATTGAATCTGACACACTCCAGCACACACCTCCCGAACATGCGCTAAAGCACACTATAAATATACATTATACACTACAAATGCTTGAGTGCTTGACTGATATCGGTATTCAACTTAAAAGAAGACTTAATTATCTCAGATTAGACTAACATCACATATAAAACTAAATGACAGGGAGAACATCTCGGACATAATGCATCTTTTTGAAGAGAGTTTAAAATTAAAACTCTGCACTCAGAAATAGCTCTCTTAAATAAGTAGCCAAAGGCTTTTATAAATCAATACAGCACGGAAAGCTCAGAGCTATTGGTATGTACATATCAAAAGTACAGGAAAGTGTGTGTGTGTACTGCACAGGGAGGTGGGGCTGGGGGTAATGCGTATCAAGATACATTAGACTTTAGCGCTAATGTTTCAGACGGATGGAAGGATGAATAGAGGGACGGATAGGCAAGCTGACAGTAGAGAGACACTAACAAAGGTGGATGATGTGATGAGGAAAATCCCCCCCAGGAATGGCAACGTGGAGAGAGTGGTGTTCTCTATTTATAGAGGTGGGACTGGAGAGATGCTCGTGACAGCCATCCACTACCAAATCCACAGCCTAACTAAACCTCACGGAGCCCAAGAACAGCAAACCAGAGCTGCTCACTGCAGGTCAGTTAGAGATGATCACAACTTCAATAAATCATAATCACCATCATGTCAGTTTGCTCTTATATGGCCCTCCAAGCGAACTCCTTTAGGGTCCTCCTGTTTACAGGAAAGTCATAATTTTTTATAGCCATGCTGCTGGATAGCCCAAGGTGAACTGTCTGACCTGAAACAAATAGACATGCCATGTGCTCAAGGAGCCAAATATACAGCCATCAAGAAAGCATATAAGGAATTCCCTGGGTTTTTTAGTCCATTTTAAATTCATATATTTACAAACTCACAAATGTTTAATTAATTTACAAATTGCTTAAAAATAGTAGTCCAATAACCTGTAACAACATTAATATTATCATTTGCCAATGTTAGAAAGAAAATGTCCCCGATACAACATGGGCTGAAAGTGAACATTGATGGAGAAATAATATTAAATAATTTCTCTAAGGTTCATTCAAAGTTCCCATATTACTATAAGCTACTATAAACACTGATGACTTGGGGGAAGATGAAAAAAAAAACAGGAAAATGTAATCTCTTCTCAGAAGGTTGAAAACACTGACAAATTGTTGCACTCACTCTGAAAAGTAATTCAGCCTTCAACTATTCTTGCTTAGTGTTTTTTATCCAATGCAGTCAATTGGATACAGCAATGCAGTACAGAAATGCAAGAAACAGAGTGGTATTTATGATAGAGCTGAATTTTAAAAACATCTATATCTGTTGTAGTTCTCCTACAGTAGGAGATGCCGTTCAATAACCATGTTTGGTGGGGTTGCAAACGGAAAAAAGTGAGAGAGAAAAACAACAAATATGGCAAATGTTACATGCTGTTACATTCAGAGTTGTAAAATATCTCGTAATGGTTGGACATATAACATGCTTGTCATTCACGCTGCAGATGCCTTAATAAAGAAGTCATCTCGCCTAATTTAACTTCAGTCAACTTGTGGCCGAAAGCCAAGCGTGAACAGTGCCGGAGCCGACAGTAGCCCAGGGTCCTAATTATGAAAAGTAAAAGAATGATTAAGTTGAGTGGCGTTTAATGACTTTTAACACATTCGTTTTGAAGACGCTGTGGGCGTACACTGGCTGACTGCAGATTTGAGTTTTAATTGACTCCCACATTTGCAGACCTGTAATCCATGTGCAGGTATGATTATCACTAGAAACACACACAAACACAAACATGCAAAAATATTCAGAATTATTCATATACAGCATCCAACAAATACAGTATCAACCACCACGTGATATATTTAAAATGGATGTCATGCTTGCATAAGCACATTCCCTGGGCTGTTTGCAAGACAGTATTAATTTGTTCTTTTTTTTATTCGGTTGAATTATGAGGTGCCTATATACAAATTTTTTTAACTCTACGGTCCAAGGCTGTTTCTTTAATATTGCTGGATAGTTCACTGCCAGTGCCACTGGCCCCAAGAGTGGAACCAGGGCTGTTTCACATTCAGTTCACACCAATGAAAAAAATAATCATTACTGCTTCAGTCAATAATGAGACAAGGACATGGCAGACAGAAACAGGACAAAAGGAGACGGTTCTCTGTATTAAAAGACGTGCACACAGTAATGGCAGTGTTCATCTAGAGCTAAACAGGGTTAAAGCCCTGAGAGAGCAAGAAAGTTTTAAAGATTGACAGTTGAAAGAGAGTGTATAGCATTTTGTATCAATATACCAGAGTGCTACTGCAAACCTTCAGCACAGGCAGAGCTCACGCTGGAAGCTGTCCACTGGCAATGGTGCTGAATACTCACGGACACCTAATACTGAATGCTTTTTAAAAATCACCAAAGAAACAACTGCAAAAACAAGCAGAGATTAAATTTCAACATAAAATAAAAAGGAAAAAACAAACAATAAAATGACTAGATGTAAGATTTTGATGAAGCCTATTTTGGGACCGTTAAGATTTGCAAGCACTGCTGTTTCTCATTAGTGTAACACATCCGGATCTTTCAGGGTTATTATAGCTAACTGAAACTAAAACCATAAAAAATGTGATACTTGAAATAAAATAAACTTCAAAGATAAAATAAAATATAAAAAATTAAACGTATTTTATTCCAGACAGTTGTCAAGGCAATATGAGTCATTTTTGCTTAGTTTCTCACTTTTATTTTTATTTTTATTTTGTATTGTTTATTTTATTTTTTTATTTTTTTTGCTCTTTTCCATAGAAGTCCAAATATTTCTTTAAGAACAATAAAATGAACCATTTCTTTATTCTTTATTTTGATTTTAGGGTAAGGCTTCCCGATTGCTGTATTTCCATTACCTTTTTTAATAAAAGGTATATGGAACATCTGAGGTGGGTTTATAGCTTTGTTGGTCAAAATTACTCACAGCAAACGGCCGTCAGAGTAGAGTGCTGCGAGCTCCATTTGGCAGCTCAGGAATAGCAGACACAGCAGCGCAGCTCATAATACACCTGGATTTACAGGTGTCTGACTGTCGCTGATGTCAGTTTACAAGCATACAAGCACTGGGGACATGAGACCGTCGAAAAGCAGCCTGTGACTCGTGGAGTGATGTGAGGAGAATAGAAACTGCAAGAACCACCTGCAAACTCCCATCTCTCTCTTTACATTCTCTGCCCACTCCACATTTTTTCTTCTACAGCTGTATAAACTGCCCAGCTCAACTAATTATGGATGATTTAGTCTGCTGTGGTGGTTTTAAGCCCCATACAGATGCTCGTGAAAGCCTAGACAGTGCAAATTGGGCATTGCACCACACAAGAGAGACATCGAAGGACTATGAGAGACAGACACTTCCCACGACAAAAACAGAATTAACTAACTGTGTAGTGTAGACTTAAAGGGTTAGTTCACCCAAAAATGAAAATTAGGCTGCGTTTTACTCGCCCCCGAGGCATCCTAGGTGTATATGACTTTCTTCTTTCAGACAATTTGCGCAACGCTGACCTCATACGTCATCAGCCCTGAACTGCTTCTGTGTTCAACTGTTGGCGCAAGCTAGATTAAAGTGATTATTACGTTTTGAATATGGATATTTTTCTTACAAAAACGCATCAATTCGCTACAGGAGGCCTTTCTTCACCCCCCGGAGCCGTGTGAGACACTTTTTTTTATGGATGGCCGATTTTTATTTAACTTCTTTTGGACTGAAGCAATGCAACACCCGCTGACTGCAATGATAGAGCTTGAAAGATCAAAGACAATTTTTATATAACTCCGACTGGATTCGTCTGAAAGAAGAAAGTCATATACACCTAGGATGCCTCGGGGGTGAGTAAAACGCAGCCTAATTTTCATTTTTGGGTGAACTAACCCTTTAAGGCAAACCCTGCCTATGATTAAATATGAATGTTTAAGGCTCTGTGCTGTGCTGAGGGAACAAACAAACAGCACATTTGTATTAAGATTCCTATCTCTGGTCTGCAAACCCATTATTGAGAGTGATAACCATCGAGCATCCTTTCATGGATGAGAATTTGACGGCATTGACTGATAAAAGTGCACTTCCAACATCAAAAATATCAGACTGTTCACCAAGCCGTTAAGCGTTAAAGATCCTCCACACTTCTGTGCTCCCCAAACACAGTTAATAAATAACTGCCCTTATAATTCATTTACTGTCTCTGCAAAAAGAGATAGGTTCATTTTCATTAATAAAATGCAGAGAAGCGAGAGAATGAAAAAAAACAGATGATTATCTTTTTCCAAGCCGAGCTTCTTCCTGTCTGTAATGGCTCACTGTGTCTCTTGTGTTGGAGAAAACTGCACAAGCTTTCAAATGAAAATGAAGCCGGATATTCCACAGTGTATCAGTCAGTGTGGCAGAGTTTTGAAAATGCACGAAACAACCCGAGGCCATCAGCAGTTTTCAAACCGTGAGGGTCAGCAAAAAAACCTCCCAGATTCTCTCGCCTCTCCCCTCCGCAAAGCCAAAATCTTTAGACAGACCAATAGCATCGGTTTGTTATTAAGAGCACTCCATCCTATCCTATTCCAAGCCCACCTATTCAGAAAAGAGAATAAAACTGATCTTCTGAGGCCTTGAATGCATGAATAAGATGAAGCTGCAACTATCCATCTTTTTTTCATAATTACAATTGAGAGAAAATTGCAAGCTCTATTTTGCCTTTTTCCAAGAACTTTGCTAATGCAAATGTATATTTCAGCACAGGAGAATACAAACAATGTGCTAAATTTACTTTGCGACGACATTAACATGAGAAATAGCAGGGATTAAAATGTCATCATCGACTATACAGAATATAGGGTTCTGCATACATTGTTTATGGTAGCATGGATTATTCAGTAGATAAGCTACTCATAATATTCATATGACTTATGCATACTTAGCTACAAGAGGAAATCTAAAGATATTTATGCCATATATCAAGACTGCACTAAAGTTCAATGCCGTACGTACAAGAACCTTCACACGCCAATTTGTCTAGCAGCAACATCTACAAGAAAAATAAGCACTACAGCTATTCAATTCATCCCTCTTGTGTGTAGCCCCTAACACTACATGCTGCAGTCTGAGAATTGTATTTTGACTCTGGCAAAAATATTTCATTTAAGTCAGAGCTGTATGGGGATGTCTTTGAGAGAGAAAACATGACAGCATTTTCATGTTTGGGGGAATGGCAGATTTCAGCTCCAGAAGAAGTTCTTGAAACTCGAACAGCAACAGTGCATGATAATGGGCTTATCAAAATTCAGAGGCCCATTTGTCTGACTAATTATTATTTCATTGACGAAGCAAGACAACCTTGCCTGTCCTCTTTCATCCTCAGTGGTGTGCTAAAATGTTTGGGCAAATATTTGGGCAGTGTTATCATAATGTATTGAAAAAGACAGAATACTCGCCACAAAAGTAAAAAAGAAATGTGTTAACTGTGCCTTCACACGAACCGATTAATTTACTGACTTGCATTTAAAATGAGTGATCGGCTCCTCCATCCATAAAATGCAATAAACCCAGACCATTGTTCTGTGGATAAAAGCCAATGGCGGTATCCACATCATTATCTTCCTTTGATATCCTGTTTTAATTGTTTCAAAGAGAAGAGACTCACAACTGCCAAACGCAGCGGGTTCAAGCTGTGGGCAAGCATATCAAGGACCCAAAAAGTCTAACACTCAAAGCGATAAAAGCTCTCGATGTAATCAAGAGAATTAGCCACTCCCTGAACTCCTACAATCAAACAGACTTATGCTACAGACTTCAAGATGTCTACAGAGTCATAACCATTAGATCAAGCATCCATTTGACATCAGCTGATCAAGAACCATGGCGTAATACTTCCCGAACACAAGGTAAATTCATCAGCTTGGCCGAAGCTAAGCGGTTTTAAACAAGGATCACAAGGAGAGGTCCACCTATAAACAATTACCTCATCCACTTCACATCTGAGCCCACAAATCCCTTTGTTTTCCCTCTCTCATGCAGAAAATTATTTGTGGGTTGGAGGAGTTGGACTGAATGAGCTGCAGGTTTAATTCACTGCCTTTCATTTCAAGAAGATTTTCTTCTCCCTACCTAAACAGTAGGCTTAAGATAGCCAAATGTTAATAACCAGCTGATGAAAAACTCATCAGCCCAGAATAACACAATTCACCCAAATTCCAGCCAAGTACACTATAATTAAAGTGATGCCACTCCGTTTTCATGAAAGACAGGTTTTGGAGAACAAAATCAAATTGAGATGGTCCTGCAATTAATAAATCCATGCTTTTCCACTAATAAATATAAAATCTTGTAAGCAGAAATGGGTCATGATTACCAACAATTGGTCAATCAGGTTGATGATTACATTACATTACAAAGAGATACATATAAAAAAATAAAATAAAGACTTGGTTTATTTTTGTTCTTATTTTGAATGATTTACGTTTTTCATGAATATTATATATTTATATATCATAATAAACTAATACATTTGATAATAAAATACAATATCTAACTATATACAATAACTATACAACTATAACTTGTTAACCATCATGACCCATTTATGCACACTTATATATAGACACATATTCAAAAGATTAGACCTTTTAGAAAAGAAGCAGCCTAACACATTTAAATTAAGTGCTGAGTAACAGGAAGTGGAAGCTATAGGAATAGAACGTAAACGCTTGGCCAATGCAGCACATTACTATGCAGCAGGTTGCTCCGTACAGTAGTGGCCGGGAATCACCCCTGCGAGGATTAAATTCAGTGAGCTGAGAGAAAGGAAAGGTGGTGGCTGTGAAATAAGAGAGTCCAGCACTCACTCCGTCCTGTTCTCTGCTTCTCTCTCTTTTTCCATCTTAGAGTGAATAGGCAGAGGACGCCTCGTTGATTTCACTGCACGCCATCAGAAGCTCCACAAAATCCGGCAGAGGTCTGGAGGCCAGGCAGAAAAATAAAGCGAGGGATGAAAAACTCAAGAGTGGTTGAGTTCACGAGAAAGGGAGGGAGTGGACGGGCAAGGCAGACAGACAGGAGAGCAGGGCATTCCTCTTGCCATCTGCAGGCCTGAAGGCAGGAAGCAGGGGCATGGGATATGGCTCATTACACCCAGCCTTCTCTTATCACTGCCACTCTCCATGGAGTCATACCCAAACACAGCTAGTAGGGCACTTCAATTCCCTCTCTCCCTCGCACACACATACACACATTCCCTTTTCGCTGCCACAGATGCTGGGTCTCAGAACACCACACATCATTATGCCATAATACAATTTGAGCAATCCATGCCTAAAGGACGTTCCCTTTTGAATGCATGGCAAATAACCGAGCCATTCCTTTATGTTCTTAAGAGACAGCGACAATTTTCAGATTCTATATCAGAGAGATCCACTGACATAAAGATTGGCCATTGTGACACACGCATTCACTTCCATTTGTGTTCTGAAGCACAAACATTACATAGGAAATTGCTTTGCGTCTCGTAACCTTTGTCATTTCAATAGCATATATTTTATTACACTGCAGTGCATACATAGTTTCCCACAGAGGCCATTTTGCAGAAAGAGCAACGGCTGCATTATCAGGCCTAGAAATGACAGCCAATCATCTTTCAGAAGCCATTATGATGATCAAGTCCATTATAATGACACAACATCTGGAACAAAGACCTCTAATAGCCAACAGCTGCCTGGTGGAATGACAGCAATTAGTGAGCCACTGACACTACACTCACCCTCGGCTGAAGTGGACAGTGTAATTTAAAGCTAGCTTTCACAACTTTTGTGAATTCATTATTAATCGGATAAGTGAATAATTCTTGCTATTTGTAATATGACTCAAAGAGTCTATTAAATTAAGCCTGTTCAAGATAATCATTTTTGTTGAAATGCTAACCATGGTTACTTAATTCATATAATCCATGAAATACATTACATTTTAAAGACGAGGACCATTAAGTACAACAACAGCTAGCTGAGGCCTTAATAAACATAGCAACAATGTACAAATGAGCTCGGACAGGACTTCACACCTGAGCCTCTAAAGCAGTGATCCTCAAATCTGGCTCGCGAGATCCACTTTCCAGCAGAGTTTAGCTCCAACCCTATAATCAAACAAACCTACCTGTGATTTTCTAATGATCCTGAAGACATTGATTAGCAAACTCAGGTGTGTTTGATTAGGGTAGAGCTAAACTCTGCAGGAAAGTGGATCTCGCGAGCCAGATTTGAGAATCACTGCTCTAAAGCATCTGAGTGATCAGACTAGCCAATTTAGAAGAAAGACGGCGGAAATTGGGCATCACTAGCTTGTATTGATTTGTAGAAAACTGGAAGAGACACTAGTGACTAGCCAATGGAGGTCTACTAAAAAAGCATGAGGCAGACTTTGAAAGTGGCAGTGAACTGTGTAAGTGGCCTGTTGAGGATGAGACTGGATTACAGGAATATGGAGTATTACATGAAGAGAATCTTCTAACAACAAGCCAGACTCTTTGTTGAATGTAATTGAATATAATAATAAAGGAATGTAATTTATCCCTGTCAAAGTCAAGTTTCAGCAGTCACATGATCCTTTATAAATCATTCTAACATACTAACATGCTGCTCAAGAAACATTTCTAATTGTTATCAATGTTGAAAACAGTTGTGCTGCTTAATATTTTGTGGGAACATTTTTTCACAATTCTTTGATTAATAGAAAGTTCATTTAATTGCAATAGTAAAGATATTGATACATTTACAAAAAATTTGTGTCACTTTTAATCAATTGTTAATCAAATGTTTCTTGAGCACCAAATAAGCATATTAGAATGATTTTTGAAGGTTCATGTGACACTAAAGACTGTAGCAACTGCTGCTAAAAATTCAGCTTTGACAATACAGGAATAAATTACATTTTAAATATAATAAATAGAAAAGGGTTTTCATCATTCAATTTGGGTTTCTGTGCACCTTATTATGCACAACTCTAAGTAAGAAACTACATAAATGCATATTGAAGAAAAGATGTCAGGAACTACTTTTTGTAATAATCCATCTCCTAAAGCCTCCCTACAAAACATCTAGAACAATTAAACATGAATGAAAAAATGGGGACAGAAAAACATGGTTATTAACTGCCTCTGTAGGTCTTTGGTTATCATTAATAAATATAATTACAGCAAACAAAGAAGTCCAATGGTGTAACGTCAGCAACAGACAAAGACTCAATTTTATTATCACAAACCATTAATTACATCTAATGAAAGAAGATTTAAAGACGGGGGAAAAATTAACCCGTTTCCTTTTTTTCTTCTTCTTCCTCTCTTCCAAGCAAGTCCTTTTACTGGCACAACAGGGGCATTTATTTTCTTACTCACACATTCAGTCACAGATGTGACATTCTGCTTTTATGCCCTCACTTTACTTATGATATTCAAAGGTTGACACCATTGGAAGTGTTTAGTTGTTTTAAAAAATATATTAGTTGCTTTAAAGATTCTCCATATTTTTACATAAGCGATCTGTAGATATGCCAACCTGACAAACAACAACAGAAACCCCAAAAATTCCACGTAAAAAAAAATGGTAATGCCAAAAAGAATGGCATAAGCATGCTGAGTTTTGAGAATAGCTAAAAAAGAATCCAGATCATCTGTAGTCGACATTCCAACAGCCCTATTCCACAGAGACCGTGACAAAGAGGGTAAAAAAGCCCAACTACTGTAATTGGTTTTAAAATGGTGGAATTCATTACCGTTGTGCTGCATGTTCAGAAATGCAAACAGGAAAGAAAAAACAGTCACTGGAGGCTTGAACTGATCTGCTTAAATAAAAGCCATAGGGAGATGAAAGGCATAATTCAAACGACAATTTTAGCAGCCTTAGCTCATTTATAACAGAAAGTTGAATATGTTGTGAGTGTAATTGGCATTTGATATCAGCTCTGTTTTCTACCATTGCCTTCTCTTTTGTTCTACTGGCAGGATATAGACTATGAGAATGGCCAGCATCCAAAAATAGATGAAGAAAAGTACACCTGAAGACTTTCCATAGTAAAACAGGCACCAGGTAAATCTCAAAAAACACTTTTGCATAAAGTTCAAAACAGAAACAGGTGTAAAATGACAAATGTTAAATCGAAACAACCTCAAGTCAATTTACAGCAACGTCCAAGTAACTAAAGTCATCTGTTCATCTTCAAACACAGCATGGTAACAGCTCACCGGATGCTCAACCAGTTTCATCCACCCATGCACCATGTGCATTAACCTGACAAACAGAGTTTCGTGTTTTCATTTAAAATTTCTGTAACATCTCACCACAAGTGGTCCATCTACAGATCTGTTCTGTGTGAGAGAAAATCTGTATTTGTATTTAGACTTTATTTGATTCAGGAGCATTTGGCAGAGCCACCCAATAAAAAAAAAAGCGATAGCATATGGCAAAGTTTAAAAATTAATGGGCAGCGTTAGACAGAGCACCTGAACCACGGAAAGGTGTAGGAGCAGCATATGTGGATGAGAGAAAGAAAGAAACACCTCTACCATTCTGTCACTGACTGACGAAGGGGGGGGGAATCACAAAATACAGGGTAAGAGACGATATGAGAATAGGCTTGCAAACAGTACAGTTAGACGTTGCATGAACATGTGTTACTTCAAGAAGGGCTAGTTGAATGGAATTAGCTTGACAATGTGTTGTCAGCTGCATGTTTTATGACATGATGAGACCAGAGGCGCCAATATAAATTATTCAGATGTGATTGCATAAGCAGGATGTCGATGAGGAGCGAGGCAGCTTGAGCCACCAAACGTCCATCTCCAAGACCAGGAGCTAGAAGGGAAAAAACAGGAGGCTGTCAACACTCCTTCAACTCAGGAAATTTTGAAAAAAAAAAAAATAATTTTCGTGAATGTACATTGCAGATATGTTTGTGACCCATCCTTGATCAAACCACAAATCGTTAGGTTTGGCCATTTGGGGAAGTGCTTAAAGTGTGTTTGATGAGCAGATAATGACGGCTCACTGCTGAGCGTCCAAGGATGACGACCATAAAATGTGCAGCCACGAGACAAGCGCCACACCTTATTAGTGCTGTGATTTGCCGACGGGGCTGCAAGGAGTCTTGGAAGGAGACGACGGGATTTTAAGCAAGGGAAAACTGTATTGATGGAATCAACCAGGTACGATGACACTAGTTCAGCATCTCTTTGACTCCTGCCCAATAAGCTAACAAGACAGCTTTTCAAGGCTAGAATAAACGCAGAGAAATAAAACGAAGAGGAAAGTCGTGAGCAGTCAAAACACATTGTTCTCCAAACACAGTTCCCGAGCTGTCTTCGCTTACCATTAAATGTGGCCATACTATGTTCATGCCATGGCTTTATGGTTCAAAAGAAATTATTTAGCCGACCACCCTAATTGTAAGGAAAGAGCTGTCCAGAAACCATGCAGCATGTGCCAGACCCAAGCGCCCCAAAGTTAACGAGGTAACTTTGACAAAGAAAAACAGACTACAAAGCTCCTACTTTCATTAAGCTAAAAAAGAAAAGTAGGACTCGTACAGCTAAAGTGATGACACTGATGTCTTCGGTAAGGCTGTGGTAAAAATATGCTATGTGCTATAAATACATCACATCTAAAGCTTGAAAAGGGCAAGAACGTGAGGAAACGGTGTTGAAAGGTTGTCAAGGAGAGTGACGGGACAAGCCATTACCAGATCTTCTGACTAAAGGTTCGTTGACGATGATATTTAGTCATAATTTTCGTTGACGAGAGCAACACTACTCATAACGACGTGGGAACATACAAGTCCCATCTCGCACTCAGAGCTGAGAGCACGACGAAGGAAACTAATAACATCTAGGTGGACGGAGGGTGATCCGATTGACCGCTAGAACGAAAAAAAGAGAGACAATCGAGGCAGGACAAGGGAACATATTGCACTAGAGTCGCAAAGACGAACACCAAATGGGCTCCTCTCATACAGAAGTGGCGTACAATCAAGCACATACGCGCCTACACACAAACAGGGCCCATCTCTTTTCCCTTTAATATGAGAACACCATGTCCACTCCTGGCTCCCTTTCATCTTCTCTTCATCATAATGAGATCCCGCTCCCCTCTTTTGAAGGCAGGAGCACTGATTGTTTGTTTCCCATTGAAAGGAAGGCCACGTGGCATAATGCAGCAGTCAGTCAGCAGGCAATGAGACCTTTTCTGTCACCGGTGGGAGCTGGTATTGACATACGCCGCCAGTCTATCAGGTCGCAATTCTTTACACACTTTCCAGACCGCGTGTCCTATATGACAAGACATTTGTCCTTCTAGTGCAAAAAACTTCTGAGAGCTTGTGTGCGATATAACGTACGAAAAGAGAGAGCATGTCAAACTGCCTGACTGATGTTGGAAGTGCATTTATTAGTGTCTGCTATCATGGAGTAGCTTAAAAGCAAAACTAAACAAAACTGTAAGCCTGCTTTATATTAAGGTTTGATAAAATAAATGCTACCTTTAAGTCCTGCCATTTCCCATATGAAATCAACAAACCCAGACAAGGTCGGTGAAATACAAACAACTCCAGTCCCAGAAAGGACTGGAAATAGTATTAAAGGTAAATTAATCGTATCATACTTGACTTTTCTATATTAGCACTTGACTGAATGGCATTAAAATTGTATGCGAGGTTGTGGTTGCACCAAGCAACAACTGAAGCATCAATCGAGACCCCACAAGAGATGAGGTTAGGTGTTGCAATGAATATTGCGCTAGTGTCAATCTGAATTCAACCCCAAGAAACTTCAATATGCCTGAGCTTGGAGATGCAAACAAAACTGAAATTCATGGGTCTCAGAGTTGATCCCTGGGATACAGCAACAGGACAAAACTCAGACTCCTAGATGCAGAGTCTGAGTAGCTTCTGTGATGAAACCGAGCCAAAAGGGCAGAAATAAAAGACCTTCATATAGCGTGAGAAGGTCTAGTATTATAACATTGCTCAACCTTATAGGTCAATTACTAACATCTCCGCTGCTATTCCATTAACTTGCATTAAAGGAATTTTAAAGTTAAGCTCTCTCGACAGCATCTGTGACATGTTGTCAATTACTGCAGAAAATAATTTTGACTCCTACCTCAATTCTTACTGCAAATTAATTTCTATCAGCACATTATTAGTGGTGTTTGCTAAAGTAAGACAAACTATTATACTGCTAAGTATTAAACTTCATAACTCGTCCCCCAACCGTTAGTGCTGCAGGCATGAATGATACCTCAAAATCACATAGCTTGTTGGGGAGAGGTGTGCAATTACTTTTCTAAGAAATCAGACTTACAATTTTCACCTAGAGGATGATAAAATTGTTAGAAAAAAACTCACAAGACTTACACAAAGGAAGAGACAGGAGCTATATCTACAGACCAGAATATCATTGAGTCTTAGATTCTTGTCTGGCTTGGGTTTTATTACGCAACCACATAACCAACCAGAACACCCTAGCAACCATTTAATAATGTATTAACAACTATTCATAACACCTTAACAACCACATACTGTAGCAACACCATGGCAAACACCCAAAACAATTATTTATTTTACACTGTCTATTCTCACTTTCTTGAAAAATAAAATAAAAATACAAAAATATTACTTTAAATAGCCAACATTGCTTCAATAGCAGATGATAAATGCAATATATAAATAATATAAATAAAATAAAATATAAATATTAGACACAACTTAAATAAGAAATGTGGCAATTAACAAGTTTAAATTGAAGTACTAAAAATAAAACTAAATAGAAATATACAAATGACAATAAAATGACCAATAAAAATGACAAAAGCACAAACTTAAACCAAACTTTAAATATCTGCTGTTAAATCAAATGTGTCATCAGTGTCCTTGTGCTAACTTTACACTTACTGACACATTTAAAAAAATAAATAAATAAATCAACTGAGACAAAACCATCACATTGATCATATATTCTTTCAGCACAGTTCCCTCATCCTAATTAAAATGTATCTGTAAAAATGATGAACAGGAACCAAACGGCTTATTGGATTTATTTTTTCCATAGGGCACATGTCCTTGGTGCTTTAAAAGACTTCCTATCAAATCAGTTCAGCCTCCAGTACACAATCATCATTAATGGCCAAACTGAAACAAAGAGACTTTCAGACTGAGGCATAGTAGGTGGGGATGGGCTGTCCTTGATTTTATTCAAACTTAGCATAGTTAAAAAGGGCCCTCTTCACAGATCCTGGCTAGTGCCAGCGAGAAGCAGAGCGAGTGAAAGAGGACTCAGTGCACCCTCCCTGCAGAAAAGCCTTTAAACAGGTGCTTACAATGACTCCGTACAGCCATGGTAGAGATGAGCCTTAGAACAGGAGTATACTGGGTATAAAGTCTACCCATGAAACAAGTGGTGCCCACACACAAATGCTAAGGATATTCATTTGATTAGGAATACAAATTCTGTGGACTATACAGAAGCAAAGGGGAGACAAAAAAGCAAGGAAGGAGCGGCGATGGGAGAGAGAGAGAAGTCAGAGAAGAAAACTGTACTGCATCCAACAAAAGACTCAGAAAGCCTGTGTAGGATACTCAACGTTACCCATAATGCAGCACACAGCAAAGACAATAGGAAAAAAACACACAGACAAATTAAGCTAGTTTTATTGTAAACAATAATTCCATTTCAACATACTTTCTCACTAACAAGACCCCAAATTGTAAACTCGGGGCTTAATAAAAGTTCAGAGTTTTCCCACTTGTATTGTAACTTGAAATGGCTTTGTCGTGACATTCATGTGCGTTCAACTCGCAAATATGACCATTCCGACAAGACTTGAACACACGGGCAATTTAAATTAGCATCATATCAGACTGTATAAAAATCCTGGATACTAACGGCCAACCTTGTTTTGTGCAAAATAAAAAGAAATCATCTAACAACACTTGTGATGGAAACCAACAGCTAAATGTCATCTTTCTTCGCCAAGGTTTTGCTCTTTTTCACATATGCTTTTCAAGGCCCTTTGGTTCCAAAGAGAGTATTTAAGTACTCTCTTAAGTACTTAACACACTTTAACATGACGGTAAGATCCATGCCATTTCACCCGATAAAGGCCCAAGTCTTTTTCCCATGTGAAAAGAAGCGAAATCATTTCTAAAATACAAGCTTTGTCCATTATTCTCTCGCCGACAATACCAGGGATTCTCGGAGAGCTGCTGAACTCTTAACAGCCCTAGCAGACTCCAGTCCCTGAGGTCTCAGCGGCTCCTCTCTCTCCCTCTGCCCACAACTCTGAACGTGTCACCATGTTTCCGTGGAAACAGGCAGTCTTTCCTAACTGCTGGGCTGACTGTGTGATTATTGATCTCCTCCTGAGGACTGGAGAGACTTTGGAGGTCAAGTCATGTGACCTTAACAGGTAACGGTGGACCAGTCTTCAGGGCCAAACACTGATTGGGTTTTGTGTGTTGGTTGTGCTTTATTTAAGCACAGGGAGCTGCGGTCTTCCATTCCCTCGCAGAGGGGTTCATCAATTTCACGCCGATAAAACGTGGGCATTTTGACACACAATCTATCATCCTTAGCCTGACAATCAAAGCACCAACATCCCTGATCAATCGGACACCGCAGAGGGGCGGCAGGTACACCTACACTCCCTTGGGTCACCATCATCATCACCATCAAGCTGCGCTAATACAAAACTGCTGAAGCGCATGTGACTCAGCAGCATACGGACATGCTGACCAGAGAATTTGAGCCCTGTGAGAGCGTGCCGGAGAAATTTAATCCCTGAGGGAGCCGTGGCTCAGGCAGGTCGGTCTGCCTCCAAACTGCACTGACAGCGTGGAAATAGCAATCTGCCCAGCGAGAGGGTGTCATCTTGGCCCCACTGAACGTGGTTTCCACAATAAAACCCAATAAAGGTGGGATTATTGGGAAAGAGAGAAACAGAAACAAGGAGAATGAAAGAGCTGACAGCTTCCCTGCAAGCTCTCACACTCTCCCATCCGTAGGAAGTGCTTACAAAAGTCTGATGGAATGGCAGGAAGTACAGGAACCTCTGAACTGTGAGAAACTTCTAAATGAGAGGACTTGTTTGTGGTGCACGCTGTCAGACAGTTCTTCGATAGAGACAATCCCAGAGTAACCTTCCTGCTCTATCCTGAGAAGTGATGCAACATTCAAAACATACTTCCACACTCATCAGCATCGAGCATGTTTTATCGCTGACAGTTTATAGAAAAATCACTCGACGCACAATTCTATGCCAAGCGGCATGAGAGCATTGATTGAACGGGCCATTTCGCTACAAATAAATGAGTCTATTGCGGCAGCTTATTGCTGTATTGTAAATAACAACATTTACCTTTGCTACCTTATCTTCAAGCTTCCTCACGTACATCTACGGGCCTTTCTCATAGCTTCGGCAACACAATAAAACAGCATTTTAAATGACAAGTGACACTTGCGGAGGCAATAACGGAGCCCCTCTAAATAAATAAAATAAAACAAATAACAAGCAGCCTCATATGGGCTATGGGACCGCACTACATGAGAAATAGTAGAAGCCAGTCTGCAATTACAGCATTACGGAGCTGTTAAATGAGGAAACATTGCCATCGCCCAGACAGTATATATTTATGAAGATTATTACCGTCATTTTGGAAAAAGTGGGGGGGCGAGGGGCGAAAGTAGGTGACAATAACAACATGAGCAGCTATGAACATTTCAGAAACAATAGTGACACGCTGTAATGTGACTGGGACAAAGACATGGCTTTGCAAATGGGTTGTGCCGAACGTCCCACTGCAAAATGGAACATATTTATAGGATGGGAGGTGGGGGTGCACTCAATATCTTTTCCACTGTTCAACATGGAATGTGTGTGTGAGGGAAAATCTAATTAAGTGATACATTCTCAGAACGCTGTCTGGGGGGAAGAATGAACACAATGAAACCCATTTAGATACAGAACATTAGAATAAACAGATTAGATCACAGATTATGATTATTTGCCTAAAAACTATTGCTCATCCCTGGTGTTACAATATTTAAATGCTAATATCTGTTAGGCAGTGATCCATTTCAAAGAAAAACTGCTTAAACTAACAAAAAAGGTCCTAGTGTATTCTCGGAGAGCACAATTGAGAAATCACTCATTTCTAAATGTGCAATTTACATGCAGGGATTGGGAGGAAAAAAAAATATAGAACTTTTTCTAATTATAGCCTATAAACTATACTAATGCTCAAAATAAAACAGAAATCAAAGCCACAGAAATTACTTTTTAAGATTTTTCCAAAAAACAAAAAAAGAAGAAGAGAGAGAAAGACAGCAAAGACAGAGAGATTGCACGATAACAAATCAAAAGCGAATAAATAATTTTGCTACTTACCGCAACTTTGCTCCCAGTTATCTGCATGCAGCGGTCAGCGGAGGGTAGTTAATGTGCAAAAAGACACAAACAGCACAATCATTAGTAGGCCAGAATCTCTCTGGTACTATGCAGCTGAAGTAATAGAGCTTACACTTAAATGACTGGCACACTGGCCCTCTCTGCTACGCTGCCTACTCAGCTGAGAATTACACACAACTTAACAGGGTGGAGAGAGAGGGTTCAGACGGACACTAAAGACAATGTCTGCCATTTTGATGACTGCTTGGGACATAAGGATCATGATGAATTGATCTCTGATCGAGTTTTTAAAAGTGGCTCTCTGGTCGCTCATTGGTTTTACATAATGACTGCAGAGAAATAAAAAAGACGTCTGATGATTGATGCGAAAATGTCATGTTTTAAAGAATATAAAGTAATGCCCCACCTCAAAGATCTATTGTTTCCAAACCGCAAATCATTAATTCATGACAATCTAGCAGTTTCTAGATTAAAGGCATTTTTGACAGGCAGTACAAATATCCAGAGGGGATCGTCCCTCAAATGAAATTTTGTAAGAATCTAGTAGATTTTTTACAAAATTAACCCAAATGTGGTATTTTATTCATGAGCAGATGGTCTCCTAAAATGCCTCCATAGGCCAAAAATCAATCAAATGTCACTGGTACTTTCTATCAAGTGTCAAATTATACATCATAGCTCAGAGTTCGACAAAGTCAGCATGTTTCTTTTTGACCATGCCATATGACAATTGCTAGGCTGAATATTAGGGCTGCACGATAAATCGCATGCGATATTTAACGCGCATCTTATCAGTAAAGCCGGTTCTGTAATCAGCGGTAAATCTCCATCACAGAGCGGCACAGAGCCGTTGTTCACTGACGAGCTGCGCAAACCCACGTTCATATTCGCGCGATTTTTTGCGCAGCTCGTCAGTGAACAACGGCTCTGTGTAGTTAATGCTGCTCAATGTGAAAGCCCGCAGGTGATGGAGATTTACCGCTGATTACAGAACCGGCTTTCTGACAAGATGCGCGTTCAATATCGCATGCGATTTATCGTGCAGCCCTACTGAATATCTAGATTTTTTTTTTCTGAGAGCAGACAACTGAAACTAATGTAAAACCAGATTTATCTCAAACAAGCATTATTCTCACTTCTTCAGTAATACAAAACCGAAGGCAGTAGTTTCTAAATCTGATCTGTTCTTTTTGTTTTTAACATAGCTGTCTTTTGTTTTTAACAAACTCCCACGACCACGTTTTTAAAATCAAGGTTTTTGACTATAATACTGTCAATTTTAACAGCGTAACCTCTTGATCAATAGTGCTACTTTCGAGTCCAATTTTCCATATCCCAAGTGAATATGCTCAAACGAATAGTTAAGGGTTTGTGTCTTGACCCAAAACAAAAAGTCACCTTCTTTTGCAATCAGCAGACGTGCTGGACGGCTGCCAAATATTGTTAGCACCGTGCCGTGTTTGGCTGGGTTTGATGAATGTTGTATTTTTACTGCAGCCTGATCAAGAGAACAGACATTATCTTGAAACCACATAAAGAACTGTCAGGGAGGAGCCTGAGGGGAAAAGCTGCTGCTAACATCAATTTACACAAATTTCACAAAACAACACCTCATTGTCACTTTACTGTGGTATTAATGCTATCAATTTCCCGAGGAGCATTGAGAGCGGGGGAAAAAAAAAAAAAAAACAGATGATGGTAATTGTTGTAATGCAGAATTAGGCAGTCATGTAATATGCTAATTATGAAGAAGCTCCATTATGAAGTAGCTCCTGTAAACAAACTTCTGAAGAATGTCATCTTATCAAGAGATGGGTATTTATATCCTCGTTCCAGCTCTTCTCATGACCATCAAATGGTCCATGATGCAAATCTATTCATTTAGTTATTTATTTATTAGCTCCTGTATCCTAGACAGGATCAGTTCATCGCTCAAAAACTGTCATAAACGATTACTAGAACTTGTGCTGTAATTAAGTTTCCGTTCCATTTTTAAGTCTGTAATACCACAGTATTGACAACGTTCAGGTGACGATCCGTGGTAAGAAATCTTTTCCTCCCCCCTCAAAGACCCTGCCTAGACGCATTCTGTTCCTTACATGAATCATTTCATTTAAGAGCAAAACAGTAGAGCAAAGTCAAAGCTTTTCACGACACTGACAGAGCGAGAGAGAAATGACTGTGTTAGTTGTAGACATGCTTTGGCACTCGTGAGGACAATGACACACCTGTCAGAGACTGAAAAAGAGAGAAAGCATTTCATGAAATGTTAATGGTCAAGGACGTCCGCAAAGCGTCAAGGCAACATTGGTTTTCACTGTATGTGGCTTATAGTTATGCTCAGGTTACATACTCCCTGGAAAATTATTTAGCAATAGAAATTTAGCATTTTAAAAAACAAGATGGGTAAACTCTTACAAATATGATAAATACCTTTAAATAATAATAAAAATAATAATAATAACAACAGATATTTACTTATTCCAGAAAACAAAATAATATTTTAACTGATTATTATTTAAAAGCTGCACACATTTGATTCTTAATATTGTGTGTCACCTTCACAAGCAAAGGCTGATTACATAGGATAAAAAAAAAATACAGCTATTATTTTTGTGGAATATACAGGTGCATCTCAATAAATTAGAATGTCGTGGAAAAGTTCATTTATTTCAGTAATTCAACTCAAATTGTGAAACTCGTGTATTAAATAAATTCAATGCACACAGACTGAAGTAGTTTAAGTCTTTGGTTCTTTTAATTGTGATGATTTTGGCTCACATTTAACAAAAACCCACCAATTCACTATATCAACAAATTAGAATACTTCATAAAATAAAAAATAAAAAATTTTAGTGAATTGTTGGCCTTCTGGAAAGTATGTTCATTTACTGTACATGTACTCAATACTTGGTAGGGGCTCCTTTTGCTTTAATTACTGAATACTCTATTACTCAATTCGGCGTGGCATGGAGGTGATCAGTTTGTGGCACTGCTGTCAAGAGGAAAATGAGAAACAAGAGACCAAAAAATGCAGATGAGCTGAAGGCCACTGTCAAAGAAACCTGGGCTTCCATACCACCTCAGTAGTGCCACAAACTGATCACCTCCATGCTACGCCGAATTGAGGCAGTAATTAAAGCAGAAGGAGACCCTACCAAGTTATTGAGTACATGTACAGTAAATGAGCATACTTTCCAGAAGGCCAACAATTCATTAAAAATGTTTTTTTTTATTGGTCTTATGGAGTATTCTAATTTGTTGAGATAGTGAGTTGGTGGGTTTTTGTTAAATGTGAGCCAAAATCATCACAATTAAAAGAACCAAAGACTTAAACTACTTCAGTCTGTGTGCATTGAATTTATTTAATACACGAGTTTCACAATTTGAGTTGAATTACTGAAATAAATTAACTTTTCCACGACATTCTAATTTATTGAGATGCACCTGTATGTAAATATTTGTTTAGCTTTATGTGGCAAGTACTAAATAAAATTAATGTTTTTTTAAATATATAGCCTATAAAAAAACATATTTAAGTTTCTGTGAGGACTATGTATTTAAATATTTATATAGTATGTATTTGAGTATTTAAATGCAAAGGCACTTTGCCTTAAAAATACCTTATAGTTTGTGGTGGCAGTCATTTAAAAGTCTCCTACTGAGACCCCCTGGAAAGTGTGGTGAGGGCCCTTAGTTTTGCATGCTGAAGGATTCAAGTGGCTGCCTCTAAGACAAAAATGCTTGTTTCTCAAAAAACAAAAACAAAACAAATCAAGCCATGCAAGGGACATAATGATAATGATAATAATAAACATGCATTTTATATATTACTTTTCTTTGGCAAATAGATATTCAGAAATGTTCAGTGTGAACAAACAAAAAAGGTGTGATCATATAATATAATGAAAGCATGCACAAATGTGTTGCAAGGAAAGAGGTGTTGGCTGTAAATAATAAAAGGAGCTGTGAACCATGGGAGCTGTAAGTTTCTGTCACACAAGCAATCATATCTGAGCTATAAAAGAGGACAGACATCGCTGGTGTGAAACTTCTCTATTCTTCCGTCCTTTTATTTCATCGCTCTGCCCTCCTGCCAGGCAGGAGCTGTGGGAGTCTGCCGCACACAGACAGGCAGGAAGGCAGGCTGCGGCAGGAGTGGATCGGATGGGTTTGTTTTCCCACTAATATTTGCTCTGTAAAGCTGTGTGCTGAAACACAATCTACTGTAGGCAGATCGGCACACTCGGGGAGATAGCAGCAGATTAAGTGGGATGGATGGACTCTGCTCTCCCTTCTTTTATTTAGACGGGTTTGGGTTATTAATGCGGAGGTGTGCAGAGGCCGTCTCCGTGCCGTCTGCTCTTGGCCCCGCTCACCCCTGCTAAATTACACCTGCAGTGGCTCAAGCAGAGACCACGGGCCTCCTCTACCACCAGACCATCACTTAATTACTCCCACTCGCCAACCAAAGAGAGGACACTGACCCAGTGCAGTCAGAGATGGACAGCACAGGAGTGACTTTCTCTGGACGTGTGTCAGTGTGCGCGTGTAAGCATTAGTCCATGCAACTCGAAAACACCCTTGGTAGCTACTCGACATACAAAGAAAGTGCATTCGCACAATGATTCTGAGATTGATCTCTGGAATGTGAACAGAATGTGAAGGTTTTAGTTACAGTATAGTGAAAAAACACTTGAGGCAAAAAAGATCCTGCCATCTCATGCTTCTGAGAGCATCTGAGACTTATTAAAGTCAACATGGAATCAAAATCGACCTATTTATTTTCTCAATACATATTCTAGGACTTATTCTGCACAATTTAAGTATACTAAATTCTGAAAAAATAAATAAACAAAAATTGTCTTATTTTAACAAAATAAACAAGGTAATTTAAACTAACGTCCAATATTTTTCTGCGCTTTCTGAATAATGTTTTTAGCAACAGAATGGCAAATTATGGCCAATAAAAACATTGTAGAGCTGAGTACAGCTCAGCTAGAAAAATAAATACTACCAAAATTTCCCACCTTTATTCAAAAAAAAAAAAGATACAGTTTTACAATATAATTGTATTTGGATGACTGTGGGAACCCTGAATAACAACTCTCAAATTTAATTCTTAACATCACCAATTTTTCAATCTCTCCCCTCCAACCAGTTTTTATGATGCAAAAAAATTCAAATGGATAGAGGCAATCCTACTGCTTTTTCTTTTCTATTTCACTCAGAAAAATGTCACACTGCAGAAGTAAAATGGATATTCCATTTCATGTCGATTTCAAATGTTCGCCATTAAAAAAAGAGCCATAAACGCTCTTTGACTGATAAATATCAAAAATCATAAAAGACAAGGGTACTTTTTAAATAATCAGAAGATTTCTCCCCACCTATAATAGCATTGACTTAAAGTTAAATACATTAAATGTGTCATATTTATAAAAAAAAAAAATTTTAAACAGTAATATAATTTGAAAAAGGCTAAATATTTGCCCTACTCCCACAAAATCGGCAGTATGCAGATAGCTTGGTTAGTAGCTTGAGCTGAATGTTTAAAAGAGGAGGAGGAGGAGATCTCTGGGTGCTAGAGTTGAGCATTACAGGGAAAAGTGTGTTGTGCCTGTGGTAAACATCTCTTATCACATAAAAGCACATCTCTTCCCTAGAATGCAGAGCACACGTTCCAAACCTCCTCCTTGCTTGTCAGAGTGCTGTGTACAGCTTCCACAGTGACATGCTGCTGGTGAGTGGCTCTGGTGGTGCTGAGGGGGCTACAGGCGTGCAGAGAGACAGGAACCCCCCTCCTCTCTTCCCGCTTTGAGACAACAATACTAATATGTGAATCATATTTCACAATGCATGCCAGGCTCACAGGGCCGACAATGAGCCTGCTGCAGAATTCAATCATCTCTGATTATCATCATTATTAATAATGCTGGTTAATTATCATAGCCGGGAGGAAAGCTAATGAAAACGGACGCTGAAGGCCAGCCGGAGGAGCCAGTGGCGGAGCGGGTGAAGGGGATCGTGGTGTTTACGTGGAGTCTAACCTCGGCAGGACCTACTTCATAAAGGGAATTCGCTCCAAAAGCCTTGGATTACCCCGAGAGGCGGTGGCGTTCTAGCCTTTATTCATCTACGGTGATGAAAGAGCCATGTTTCAGCTTACGGAGCAGAGACAGTGATGCGTACCAAATTCTAATGAAAACTTGATCCCCAGCAATATGAAGCTTTTGGAAAGTGCAATACAACAAAAGCAGCCTGATAAGCACCCAGGGAAAAAAAGGTGAGAGGAGAAAAAATACAAAATAAATAAATAAGAATAAATAATAAAAAAAGAGCTAAAGGAGGCAGCAATCAAAGATTTGGGGCTTTAGCAAGAGAGGCAGAAAGCAGATCAGGTTAAGCTCATTATTCCATAGTGTCTCGTCATGTGGTTCATCCCCACTCTCTCCTCTGTCTGTTTCTCTCTTTCTAAGACGGGCTGCCCCGTGTTTTGTGGCGCACTTACAGATTTGGCTGTTGCAGAAATGTACTGGACCACCATCTCCCGTTTAGTGCTCAGGTCCTTCCCTCGCAGGGGGGCCTTGCGCTCTTCATTCAGGTTCATGTCCTCCTGTAGACGCCAATAAAAATATGTTAAATATATATTATAATAAATATATCATATTAAATATATCAGTTTAATTTAAAATATTTGAACATAGTTCAACATTTTTTTCTTTTTTGAAAATAAACTCTGAAAATTGTTCTCACTGCACATTCATGACCACAGTAAGGACACTGTCCTATAGAGCCAAGGTTAGATCGAGTAATGAATCCTTGATATATGTTTATCAATTCCATGACAAGTCAAGGAGATGTTGTATGTGCAGAGTCTTTCTCCAGAGATAAACCCAGGCTGTATTTCTATGGAGCCATGCTGCCCTCTGGTGAAGAGAAAAGGGACTGTGTGTCCTATGCTTTCAAACGAGAGCCGTGGGTGTGTGGGTGTCCGCAAAGAAGAAAAAATGTAATGCCAGACAATGTAAATACTCAAGGAGGAAAGGGTGAGGGTTGGTGATTTCAAAGCCACTTGTACATCTTTTCATCAAGCTTTATTTTTTTTATTGAAGGTAACACTTTAAAAAAACCACTTTTGAAAATGGTTACTCTGTGTGTTTGCTACATGTGGCTAACAGCACATCCACTGAATTGGTGATAAAGTGAAGGACATCTTTTCAGAGATGAACATTTCAATAGTTTTACATCAAGCCACTGTCTCTCTCCTCTTCCTCTCCCCTCACGTAAAACAAGGCCTTTAATGAATCAGTGAGCCCTGTTGATGTGGCATCTTAATTGGCTCCTTAATCCAGTTCCCGGCTCTCCAGTATGATTTACCCATCATAATTAATTATGTCCTCAAAGCTTGGAATTATTAAATCACAGGCCAGGGCTGGCATAATTGATTCCTTTTATGGAAGAAGCCAGATCCACTGATGCAAAGGTATAAATAAGTGCCTTTTTTCTCTTCAGCTGCAATTTGAGACTGGTTGCTTCATACTCCAACTTGAAACTCTATTAATCTCAGTGCCGAGGAAACTTCATAAAGTCATCCAGAGGAACAATAAAACTACCAATACTGACCATTAAAAATAAGAGAATATGGTGTGTACGGGATGCGAGTCTGATCTCCCAAGGGCACAGAGGAGAAGTGCCAGGAAAATGGGAATCAGTAGATCTATCTCTCACAACAATTGTTGTGGAGAGTGGCCAAGTTTCCCAGAGGGAAAAAAAGGCATAATTTTTCATGCTTGATCTTGGTCAATTGGGTTATTTTGCAGTGGGCTTCTGAAGAATTCTCCAAAATAGAAGCAATCCGCTTAGGTTTGTAAGGACAGCCGAAAGAACACTAATTAGTCAAAGTGCCATAAATCAAAATAAGCCAAATGTACTTTTGAGAGTCCAGTGGCGTATACAAGCCAAAAGTTCAAGGAGAAGCTATTTCTCCGTCAATCTGGAAGAAAGAGAACAGGATTGTCACAATTACGCCGCCACTGATATTTCAGTGCATCTAGCGCATATACTAAATAGCTAAAGTACATTCAACAGAAGGCAAAAGTACATTGGATGTAGGGCGATAAAAGAGAATCACAATGCTGAAAAAGCATTTTCAGAAACAACGTTTGGATTGCAACTGCAGGGGTAACGGTCTGACCTCATCAATCCCAGAGTCCTTCTCTGGACCAGCCGCATCTCTGTCTATCTGAATGTTAATGGTGCTGGAGGAATAGCTGTGGTTGACTGAATGATGATGCAAACCGGAGGAGCTGGCATGTCACATCCTGCCAGCACTGTTTCTCAGCACGAGAGGCACATTAAGAGCCCTCACCCATGTCTTAACACGCCTCCACCCAGCTCATGAAAGGATTTACCGCTGTGCATTTTTATCAGGCCTTGAGTCCAGCTGCGCACATGCACACACAATGGCAAGGACGGCGACACTGGCTCTCTCTCCTCGTGCACGCATTAAGGCGAGAATATCATATGCTTAGGGCCACGGCCACTAACCCCCTTTATCAAAGAGCCTGGGCTTTCATTTGTCGAAGAGCTCCTGTTTTTACCAGAGCCCTTTGATGACTGCCCACATTAGTGCACCCTTATTTTTCTTGCACCAAGCCATGCACTGCACTGCAATCTGAGAGATCTGCCCACTGGCATTAAAGTGCATTGAGGGGGGGCTCATTTATTTGCATTCGGTCAATGCTTCAAGTTTGTATATTGAAGAATGACCTCAAATTTAGCCTTAACACTGATGATGTGAATCAATACATACATGCGCAACGAGCATGCAGGAGGGAAACGCAAGTATAAAAGCTCTCCCACCGCTTCATATATTAGGCTGAATGTGGTTTTGTTTTGTGGCTCATGAATCTTTTCTATATGGAGACCAACTGACTAGCTGATTCATAACCTCAATGTCAATGGCAGCTGGAATACTAAAGCGTTTTTTCCCTCAATTGTTTCATTACTATTATTATGCAAAAGCCAATTCCGTTCCGTGCAACATGTTTCAGGCCTGTAAACCTGCCTGGCTTGTCAAGCAGCAAATTGAAGCCCAGGTTTAATGTTCCACTATCTTGAGAACAAAAACAGCAATTGAGAGGTTATGTGAGTGACAGGCAGTTACTAACACAACAAGAAAATATGGAGGGCCAAGAGTCTCTGGCGGGTGGAAGATTGGTGCAAACATTTGAAACAAATGAACAAATCAAACTGATTATAGCCCACCATGTCAAAGAATGCAAGGCAATTACAGAAAATGTGCTGTATGACTCAGTTCTACATATGACCAGGCCATCTGGTCACAAGCACAGAACATTTGAAAACAGTGGAAGATAGGCATAGGTCTAACATTTAAAAGCTTTAAAGAAATACACACTAGCCGCCTAAATGCTATAACATTAATGAAAAGTAAGCATTAAGGCAAAATTAGACACCAGGGGACGCTGTTCAGCTATATGTTCTACTGTCACATTAAAATAATTGTACTTGCTCTGCAAGCCCAAGAAATGGATTCCCTCAAGACCACAATTCAGTAAGGCAAAATATATAAATACCATGTTTGATATCAAAGATATCTGGTCCCAAGAAACACAAGAACCAACAATGTTTGATGTCCAACCTGACGCAATGTGTCGAAATGCCCAGTATTTTATATGATAGCTACAGCACAGCACACAAGTTTTTTTTTGTTTTTTTTTAAATGATGACCTAACATCAGTAAATTGCATTTTAAAATGAATTTTAATTAAAAAATTGTTGTTTTAAATTATAATCATATTTCAGAATATTTCATTACTGTTTCATTGTATTTTTAGTTAAATAAATGCAGTGTTGTTGAACATTTTTTCAAAAATATATTAAAAAAAAAATCTTACTGACCACAAACTTTGGAAAATAATGAACTATGTATGTTATTTTTGTAAGATTCTTGGTAAGGTAATGTCTTTGATATAAAAAAAATTACAAATCTGACTGACCTGCAAACAATATTATATCAAGTACCTGTAATGTATTCAGATTACAAAGCAAAAAGAAATATCAATAGAATGCCTTTGCAAGAATCACACAGAACAAAACTATTGAGCTATTGTTCACCACACAGATGGTAAGCAATCCATTTCTCCAAATAAATGCTGCCTCTTTTGAAAAATATGTCAAAGAATTTGGCTGGTGGGGAGCCCAGTAATCTTTTGCCTTTGTAGTACCAGTCAATTATCAATGTGAATGGTATCAACCTAATGAGGTGTACAATTCACAGTGGAGCCTGGAAGGCAGTTTAGAGTACATAAAATGGGCACTGAAGATCAGTTCTGCTCAGGTGCTGCGAAATTGGCAGAGTTTCCGATCTACAGACAATAAATCCACAGAAACAGTCAAATAATACAAAAAGCATCACAGACAGACTCTGCTGTGACAGATGCAGGATGGGGAGAGCTCTGACCCAAAAAAAAACTAATACAAAGCAAACATTTTTCTTGTCTGGGAAATAATCCTCCCATTGTTCTGCAGCCAGATTTTGTTATTTGACTTGTCTAGGCCAAAACAAGCGTGAGTTCAATTGAGGCCAGTGTATGCAGCAGCCCTGTCGGTTTTGGTGTCTTGGGGATTGAAGGGAGTGTGTGTGTCTATGTACAGATAAACAGAGCGGGAACTTCACAGGTAGGGTGAAGACTGCATTCAGCCCTCACCGCAAGTAAAATAAAACTGTTTAGACAATAATGTGCTGCTTCTCCCTATCCGTAACAGTAGCTTGTTCTATCCTATGTGGTGGATGCTCTATTGACAGCTGTCAACATATCACACTTAATGACAGAATTAGCAAGAAGAGTCATGCATATAAAAGCTTGGTAGCTAATGTATATTCTCTCCCAGAGGGGAAAACGAACAAGTGTCAAGTCTAGCCAATGCTCAGTTAATGCAACCTGTCGGCAGAGAGCGCAAAGCTCTCAAGTCCCATTCTCCACTCGTGATTGACAGCAGAAGAGAGACAAGGAAAGATAAGGTGTCTTTGATGATCTATGCATCATAAACGTGACTTCGCTACTACAGAAACATGAGGAAACAAATGGCTACGATGAGTCACTAACGCACTGGGCTACAGATCTTTGGTTTCAATTCCAGGTAGGAAACAGGCCATTATACAACTGACTAAAACAAAGAATAACCTACTACAAAAGTACTCCCTTGTGAAAAAGAAGTGCACTTTACCACACTTTATTAAATAAAAACATGCTTATAAAGTTCAAAAATAACTTATTACGAAAATAGTAGAATGTAAAAGAATAAGCTTAAGTGCAAACTGAATGTAACATTTTCTTACACGTAATAGCATGTTAATTGCAATTAAATAAAAATGCAGTATAGTTAAATTTATATTTAATCGAATTAACTGAACTTTAAAGTGATTTTTGAACCATTTAAGTAGGACTTAAATGTATCTTTATATGTAATTACATAATTATGTCTACTGGTCTTTGAAATATGGTTAAGTTTTCGTTTTAATGAAAAATGTTGAAATTTAGTATATTTAAAATATATTAACTTTAATTGTAACATCAAATAACACACTAGAGTTACAATTAAAATCAAGCACTTCACATGTGCTTTAGTCTGTTAATCAGCACATCAAAATAAGTGTACTTAATTACATGATTTAAAGTAAAACTTTATATTTGGCTTATTTTTTGTAATAAACACTCTCCTTTTCCACAAGGGCTTTGCAAACTAAATGCTTGAGAAAAGTCCTTGTTAAACTCATTTTACGTTGCTGGCCAAGTGTGCGAGAGGTGAAATGTCACTGAGAAGTCTGGTTCTGATGGCCTAATTGACACCCTTAACATGAGCTCCATGCTTTGATATGTATCAGTGAAAAAGGGCGTCAGAGGTCATGCAGTGCCTGGAGCACAGTGCAGATCCCAGTGCAGCTTGAAAACAAACTCACCATCATCTTCTCAAACAAGTCCACAATCTCTTTCTCTGACAGGTTCATGGAGCGCTCGTCGAAGAGTGGCTGGGGCACAGGCAGCTCGATCTGGGTGGAGATAGGGTCTGTGGGGTGCTGGATAAAAGGCTTCTCCTTCTTTATGCCTTGCTTTCGAAAACTGGTGATTCTGTCACGCTGGAAAGACAGTTGAGTTAAAGTGAAGTAAATAACTGGTGCATATGTCAGAACATAAATATCTGACAGTGGAAATGATAATACTATGCAAGGCCTTCTGAAGAAGCTGTTTAACTTTTATGGCCCTGTGAAATACACCTGTTGATGTATTTCTTACTAAGACAGTAAGTTTAGAAGAGGCATGTAGGCGTATAAAGGCATAAGGGGTAAGGGTTTGTCCATTTTTTGCAGGGGAAAGCACATTTGAAAGCATATAATTAGACAAAAATCTCTGAAGTTCAACATTAGCCATCAATGTTTTTGTAAACGACATATTCAATTCAAAAAGGATGCATTAAATTGATCAAAAAGTGACAGTAAAGACATTAACATTTCTATTTCAAATAAATGCTGTTCTTTTAAATTTACATTCATCAAAGACTCCTGTAAAAATGTATCATAGTTTTCACAAAAATATTAAGCAGCACAACTGTTTTCAACATTGATAAGATGACATGTATCTCAAGCAAAAAATCATCATATTAGAATGATTTCTGAAGGATCATGTCACAATGAAGATTACAGGAATAAATTACATTTTGAAATGTATTCAAATAGGAAACATATTTTAAATTGTAATGATATTTCAAAATATTACTGTTTTTACTGTATTTTTGATCAAATAATTGCAAATAAGTGTCCTCAAAGCTAATACAATTGGACTAATAACCACAAAACTCTCCTTACGATTTCATGGAGGTCTTTTTAAGTTAGTACAAAACAGTTTGGTTACTTATTATAAAGTTTTAAAATGTAGTTTAAAGTTCATAGCTTGACATTTGACTCACCTGCCCCCTTGTTACTTTACCTTTCCAAGCTGTACTTTTAAAAGCAAGGGGTGATATTACCGGTGTCATCTTTCCACTTGTTCATGTTTGCTTTACAGTCATAATGAATACAGAGACAATATCACAGACAGCATTCTGGACTACATAAGACGGCAAAATGTGAGTATGATGTGTTTAAGGATTCTAATTAGAAAGAGATGCGAGCGGCTTCCATCGGCATTCTGGTCATGGGTTACTGGCTCAGAGAGAGTGAAAACAGACCATGCACTAGTAGTCATTGTTAGTCTGTCATTGAAAACAGAGGGAACATGCATATATGGATGAATTCAAAACAAATGAATGAAAAGAATCAAAACACAATCTGTTGTAAAATGAAAGTGTTCAAGGAGAGACCAAAGTCAAAATGAAGACAAGGTCTGACAACTTATTATGAACGATTGCATCAAGCTGCCATGTGTCTGCTTGAACTCCGGCTTGCTGACCTGGAGTGAACTTTAGACTGATTGATTATGACGAACCTGATGACAGGGTGAAGAAAAAAAAAAAGTTTTGCTTTGCTTTTTTTTGTCTTTGATCTCTCTTTGTCGATCACTTCACTTTAACAACACTCTGGTAATCGTGGCGAAGAAGAGAAACAGAAAAAAACAAAAGAGAAAAAGAAAGACACACAAAATAAAAGAAACAGACACCTTACCATGTCATCAGCCAATGTTTTTATGTGTATGTTCTGTTGAAGGGAAGGGACAACATAGAAATGAGGGCCAACGGAAACACTGCTGTGCCTTTGTGCATGGGATAACCCATAACCACATGCAATAAATTACAGATTAATGCAAAAAAATAAAAATAAAAAGGCTTATCAGATCATAAGAAAACAACCAACTGCAGCAGAGAAAGTGAACCCACTGCTGGTACAACTCTGAATGCATCTATGTCTCTTTTACATGTAAAGTGGAGTCTGTTCATTTACAACATAAACAAATCTTTGTTTATATGACAGCAGGACTAATGAAGATAAATTCTTTAAACATATCACTGGCCTTACAAAAGCAGAAATAAAGCTTTGATGAGCAAGGCTAACTATAAACAGACACATTCTGCCCAGTATCACAGCAGAGACAATACAGGAAGAGGAGACAGACCACTCGGAGGAAAATTATTAGGGAAATAGCAAAAGCTTGCCAAAGATCTTTGGTCCTTTCAGCTCCATGTGTTCATTCCTCAGAATGCACAGTCTGACTATGTTTACATACACATTCCAGTAATTCCAAATTACATCTAATATGATTGCAGATTCCAAAATAATGTACCCTAAACTCTGAAATATGATTTAATCTGTCAAATGTATAATATAAATATTCAAATAAATAAATAAAATATAAATATCAATAAAGAGATAGTAAACTTAAAATTTTAAATTTGCTTTATTTAAGTGCTGGGCAACGATTAATCGCGAATAATCACATCCAAAATGAAAGTTTTTTGTGTTCATAATATATGTGTGTGTACAGTGTATATTTATTATGTATATATAAATACACACACGCATATATTTAAGAAAAATACTTTGTTTATATATTAATTATATTTATATATATATAATATAAATTATATGAATATAAATATATACATGTAAATATTTTCAAAATATATACTGTATGTGTGTCTATTTACATATACATAATACATATACACTTTAATATACGATTAATCGCAATTAATCATTGCCCAGCACTACTTTATTTTAAAAAAAAATAATGATAATAAAAGGGCATTCATTCTGATTAAACTATAAGATTAATTATTAAGATGCTGGTAGGATAAACATAGCTAGAGAGCCCTGCTGAGCCCTTTCGACCTAAAGACCCTTTGGCCAACCAGATTAACCAGAATATTCATGCTGTTCATTTGCAAAACAATGCTAAAGAACATTTTGCTAGTTATTCTATAATCACTATGCACATAGCTTTAATATCCACATATTACCTAAAATACTACATTAAAGGGGTCATATGATGAATCATCAGTGGCAAATCCTTTAAATATGAAAATGTATTTACAGTCGGTGAGTCAGAACAGCCGACATTGTAGTCTACTACGTCGTGGCCGGCAGATTTGACGAAGGAGCAGTCGGCGGGCTTGTGCAACCACATGTGACGACCCAGGGCTGGAATCCACTTCGTCCACGGTGAAAGCCGATCTGGCGATCCACAGCGCGAAGTTGATGTATTTCCTCAGCGACCAGCATGGATCAGCTCTAGGCATGATCGATATACGAAGCGGATATCGTCCTCTTTTGGAAGGCCAAACAAAGTAGTTTCGCTTTCACAACGAAACACACAGCGTCT
>NW_015630348.1:2567550-2581000 GCF_001515625.1 Sinocyclocheilus rhinocerous | reverse complement strand
ACAATACTACAGCGAGGATAAAAGTTACGCCTTCTTTCTTTGCTTGAACATTTGGGCGGCGTTATGCAAATTTTCCCAGATCGTGACGTAGGTATGTGGGGGTGTGTTAGAACGAGCCGTTTTAGGTAGGCGTGGCTGACTCTTAACTTTTATAAAGAATATCTCTTTGGATTTGAGACTTTAGTCTTTGCAACTTTACAGATCTTCTTTATGCACCAAGAGTTTGTAACACTCCAAAGAGAAAGGAAAAATTGAAATCGCATCATATGACCCCTTTAAAAACATGTACTTTAAAAAAATCATTTGCCACACCACAGAACCATTAACCTGAACTAAAGAAGGCACAAAAGGTGATTAAAATCAGGGGATCTGGGAAAACTTCCAAACTTGAGTGTTTTCAAACCTGTCACTTTTTCTTCTGCAGAAACAAAAGATTATATTTTTAAGAATGTTGGGCTTTAAACAACATTGGACCCCATGGACTTTCATTGTATGGACAAAAAAAAAAAACATTTTAAAATATGCGTTTTATGTTTCACAGACGAAGGAAAATCATGCAGATTTTGGAATGACATTTCTGGATGGTGAATTAACTCTTTAATGCCTCAACTGCTAATTGAATCATTTATATTATTTAGTAGACACCTTTAATCAATGCAACTTATAAATGAATCACTACAACAGGATTTCATTTTAGAGTGTAACATAGTAACATGAAAAGTGCTGCAAATTAAAGTTCCAGAACTGCTCCGAAAAGTATGAACTAGTACAGATCTGTGAAACAAGAGAAAAAGTGACTTTTCTGGTAAAGATGGTGGACTAAAGTAGTCTTGCTGGTTGAGCTAATCAATCAATCCAATACTGACAGCAAAACATAGGCAATCCCATGCTGGTTACCAGAATACAAAACCCAACACACGCTGGTCTATCCAGCAGGGTCTGCTGAATCTCACTGTGAATTCTGCTCTTCATGAAGCAATCCATTAGATACATCTTTAAACCTGATCAGTCTGACTGTATTGACCTCAAACACAATTTAAAAAACACCACTTCTCCCCTCCGCCTTCACTCACTTCCTAACAGATGTGCTTTATCTTTTTGGCTACAGCAGGGATAGACGTTTATGAGATGGAGCACGCAGGGGGAGAGATGGGTCTCCATATGCCATGCGGAGCAGGATGAGTGTTAACGAGCAGAGCTCCGCGGAGGAGCTGCCATAAAGCAGAACTTCCCGCAGGTTTCCTCACTCTATGGTTAATCTCTCAGCCCCCCGGTCCTGCGCTTACCCAGCCATTATAGCACTGCCCCGGGGCTGCAGGCTGCACACTGCTTTTTGCAACAGTTGGGATGGAATGGGAGGTTTGATCTGAATGGAGGTGTGTCATGGGAATGAATCATCTATAATAATACACAAACCTTTAATAACAAAGAGCGTATAATGCTTTAAAAGGGTCATAAAGAGGTCGGTACAAAGCCCAAACCAAACTTGCCAGCAAAGACTTTTCTGGAAGGATATTGTTAAAATAATAATGACTGAATTGGGATTATTGTATTACAGATCCAACAGTCTGAAGTGGCTTCATAGTGTAAGGCCCTGTATAACACGGATGTGCATTTGTTATTGAAAGTAATTAAAATCCTAAAATCTAATTAAAAACCATTTAACAACTTTGCATAATTGTGTTTTGACTCTAGGGCTGGTCATTAATATTGCAGCCCGACAACACATCAGACAGTCAACCGGGCCAAATTTTGCATTATGATTTAACGACACACCTTCAGGGCAACAGAACTTTATTAAATTCTTTATCAAAATAAAGCTTTATTCATTACAGAAAATTCCCAAACCCCCGCAATAGCAGTATTAATGCAGCCCCCAGCTCCTGCATAAAGAGCGACAAATTGCAGTCGAACAGGTCAACACATTACACAACTACTTAGGCCAAAGTTAACTCTTAAGTTAGCTAATTGGAGAAACTCGAGAGGAAAGAACGGCTTCATTTTGGTTTGAGAGTCCTAATGTAAGGCTCCCCTTGTCAGCAGATGTGCAAATGGTGTGCCATTACATGTTCCACCACTAGATGGCACACACCATTCAACACACAGCTGGTCAATCAATGTTTTACAAAAGCCATTCAAAGCATTAAACAGCCTTACAAACACGGCCAAAATTTTGGAAGGAGAAAGTAGCTTCTAGCTGACACCATCTGCTTCGCTGGCCATTCTTACATTGGGAAAACAACCAGAGAGGATGGGGATAGCAACAAGAAGCTGTTGCTAATGCTTTCTGGGAAATCGGGTTATTTTAATTGGTCTTAATTGTACTCAAAACAGTGGATCGCTTGAACCTAACAGTTCTTGGCAACTCGCAGTCACTCCGTCTCGAGAACGGAGCTTTCGGTGGCCAGCAGCTCCTCTCGTTCACACTCTTCTCACAGGGATGTTTTAATTAAATACAGAGCTGGGAAGAGTGCGTCAAACCCTATAATAGACTAACACAAATATCAGGCTAGATTTCACAGCCAGAATCAAGATATTAAAAAGAATGGGTTTCTAACTGGTCATAAACCTTGGTGATGCAGATAATCCTGGAGTAGAGTAAAGCCCAGATCACTCTTGATTAAATATCAGCGCTGCTCTTGTACTGTGGGGTGCTCACTTTGACCACTACCCTACTAGAATAAACACTGATTGTTGGTTGTATTTGCCCACAGAGTGAGAGTACAGACCAACAGGATACCAAACAAAAGCCTAATGGGAAGAGAGAGAATGGTAATAGCACAAAAGGGGGTGGCTATAGGACATGTCAGCCGAATCAATCATTCACAGAGAGACAATAGAGCAGAAAATGTCATAAATGATGTTGAATCATTTGTAAATAACTGCATAATTATTTAATTTTCAACCTGTTTAAACAACTACATCTATCCCTGACATTATCATTTAATTCACATCAAATTAAATATGCCACAGTTTCCACTATTCAGGTCCATTATAAATAATAAACGTAATTTTTTTTTTATTGAACATTAGTGTCTTTTATCAAATTGCTGCTGTCACTAAGAACACCACCTTATGTGGTAAAATCTCTAGGAGTGCACAATATATTTCAGTATTATATCAGTTATCAGCTGATATGTTTAATGTTGACACCAATATTGGTTAGGCTACATATTAGCAAACCAAAAAAGGAATATGCATTTTTCATACTGTAAGTTATAATGTTGTAATGCCTACATTCACTTGAAGTGTTTAAAATTATTGATATATTTTAGCTTAGTTTTAGATTGTTTTATTTTTTATTTATTGATATGAACACATGAATCATATAATTTTTGTTGTAGAAATCAGAGTACACAATCTATAAAGTTAAATATTTATTTTAACAGTAAAAAAATATTGGTTATTTATTATCAGTCATTATATTTATTGGTTTATTGGTGCATCCAAAAAAACTGATTGTATAATACACAGCCACCTGGTTTACTCCTTCAATACAACTCAAGGTTTTAGTCAAAGCTTTTATGCATTCATTTACATTAGATGCACAACTAAGGCTGATGCTTACTAATGTGCAATATCCCTGTATTGAGAGCTCACTTAAGTGAAAATGGCCACGGAAAACAACTGTAATTCAATCTTACTGCTTAAACGTTGACATTAACATGCTGAAATGCACATGTAGCTGTGATGTTATCTCCAACTCATATTAGCCAATATGAAATTGACAAACGGCCATCAATTTTCCACGAGAAAGCAGCACAACACATAGTTTGCAGAGGCTGGCGCTGTGTCAGCCCTGCTGGGGAGTCTGGGGTGATGCCAGACGTGCCTGTTCGCCATCTCTGCAGAGATACTGCAGCAGGCCTCATAGATCTGTGTATGCAACTATAGTTCTTCATCATTTTTGCAATGAGGCAAAGTGGGAACATCCAGCAGAAGGGGTGGCCGACTCTTTGACTTCATTTTCAATCCGTGGCTTATCTGAGTGTAGCCAGATAAGGCAGGGCCTGCAGATGTAATCTGTCTAATGATATACAGACTTAAGCTCTTTCCGGTGCTTGGCTTTCTGTGGTCTGTGACAACTCGCTCTTTCACTTCAGGAGGCGAAACGGTGATGTCATCATTGGTGTGCAAGTCAAATACATGTAGCCAGATAAGGCAGGGCCTGCAGATGTAATCTGTCTAATGATATACAGACTTAAGCTCTTTCCGGTGCTTGGCTTTCTGTGGTCTGTGACAACTCGCTCTTTCACTTCAGGAGGCGAAACGGTGATGTCATCATTGGTGTGCAAGTCAAATACATGTGAAATAACTCTCCTTTGCACTCAACCACCCTCAAATCGGTTTCTCTTCCCGTTTTCCTTCAACCTTTGTCCATGTCTTTTTCTATCCTGTTACTCGTCTCTATCATGACAATTCACTTCACCGTCGCATCTAGTCAAGTTATACACATTCAGAGTAATCAGACCATAATCATAGAGTGACCTAGTTATAAACCGTGATCCAAGGCCACCGCTGGTCAGAGTAAAGGGGGAAAGAAAAGTGGAAGAACAGAATACACTCTATAAGAACTGAAAAGTCACAATATCCTGTTCCTATGCATGTTCATGTGCATGATAATGTCATAGTCAAGATAAGCAGTGTTAGCTTTAGCTTCTGTATTAATAAAACACACATGTACACCCACACAGTCAGAAGTTTGGACACACCGGGACTAAATTAGTTTCTCATGGTCTGGAAAACCTTTTGATCTGAAAGTTTAAAAGAATAGTTCACCCAAAAATGAAAAGTCTGTCTGTATATACCCTCAGGTCACTCCAAACCAGCATGCATTTATTTTTCAAATGAACATAAGAAAGCAGAACTTTTTGAAGGAGTTTTTACGTAGCTATGGCTGATGATACACAGGGCAACTTTTGAGCAATGTTGCTGTCAATGGACGATCTAAAGTATCCAGATATAAATTTGATAACCATTCTCAATGGGAAAGTGCCCAAACAATGTTGCCTGGCAAATTGCTCAAAAAGTTTCCTTGTGTATCATCATCTATAGTTCATAGAAACCGCATCTATCAAGCTTTAAAAAAAATCATAATAATCAAACTACGTTATGCATATTATGTAATTAGATGATGCTTTGCACATTGATGGCAATATAAGGGGATGATGGGTTTTTCCCTCCATTACACAAAGATCTCAGTCACCTTTGGCTTGCTTACTGTAGCCTTTAAGAAATAAAGCATGTTTTTTTAGTGTTGTATATTGAGGTTTAACTGATTTTTTACATTTTATATAATTTAATTAATTATAAGTTTTATCAACTCACAAACGCCCTGCAGTTCCCTCACAAACCCTAATTTGGTAAACCCTGAACTACAACATTAATCATGGCTTGCGTGCTGCACTGCAGACTTTGCCCAGAATATTCCTGAAATCAACAGAAAAAGATTGCCATTTCTAGTAACTGATGTCAATGCTGTATAAAAGGTTTCATCATCACAGATAACGTAATTGTTTCTGGTGTGCCTTGTGGCTTGAGCTCAGTTTTAATTTAGAAATGTGCAGAGTGACTAAAGCTGAACAGACTCTAGAGATGAAAGATAACTTTGCTACTGAAACAAGGACTATATTATGTTCCAAGCTGTCCTCTCACCACATCACATGACCAACCAAGGTCACTCTTTATGTGTCACGGGAACTTGTCAACATTTTTTGTTCAAATCACTAACTACTGCAGAGCATGTAGCACAATGAACCTGTTAAACCAAGCTGCAAACCTCATAAGCTGACATTTTAACCTCAAACATCAGATGTAAAAAACAACAGAAATCACACTGCTGCTTTGGAAAGTCCATACAATAAAAACAAAACCTACCATTAACCTAGGGCGCATGCTATTTGATGAATGCACAAATAATTATACATGTGGGAGGAAGGTAATCATATTCAGTGTTAGTATAATACCATTAAAGGAACAATAATCCTTTTAGTCTACAGTAAATTATTGAAAGAAAACTGCATGTTAAACTGAGGTATTTGATCTTTCCTCTTGACCAAGAAGAGTGAGCTTGACTTCAGCTTGCTAGTGGACTGATCAATGTTTCAAGATAGTAAATGTAGCCCTGGAACTCAAAAAATTATGCCTCATCTGTTCCTTCAGCATTGACACACAAGCATCTGGCAAAACGGTTTGTGTTATTCCACAATTTACAGACAAAATTAATCCATCTCCACACTTAATTTTAATTCTGCAAACTGATTCCTAATGTCGAGTTCACACTGCATGATTTTCAAACTCGTCGGATCGCCGTTGTTTTCACACTACGTGACTATCTGGGGTAGCATTCAGTTGCTGCTGTGTTCACATTGCACGATGGATCGGCGACAGGGGGTTTCACATTGCATGACTTCACAATAGGAAGAATCGCCGACAGCTCTGTCTGGTCCGCAAACTACGTTTCACAACAAAACACACGCGAGAAGTGATAATGAAATAACGCGAGAACCCGCGTGCGTCAGACCGGATTCTCGAGCGAGACTGGATTTATTAAAAAAAAATATATATATAGCCCACAAATTGTCTGAGAGCTGATTTCCAGCTACAAGGAGAAAAAGAACAACAGATTATGCAGGAGCGAGATGCAGGGAACAGGGATTGGGTGTTCTGCAAAGAGTTGGATCAGATCGTGTCTTTGATAATTCACACAGCGTGATTGTCACTCGTGTGAACGAGCCCCGATTTGCCTCCGATTTCGGGCATTTGTCGGCGATTTCGCAAAACCTGTCAGCGAGTGAAAAATAGGGCTAAAATCGTGCAGTGTGAACTCGGCATAAGTGAATCAAGATATTCAATTAATTGTATCAATCAAGAACTGTGAAAAGATAGTGTTTATATGAGAATGTAGCCTAGTGGTTGGAGAGAAGTAGAAAAAAAACAAATCAATAAAAAGGCACGGGTCACAGCATCCAAATATTTAAATTGGTTCAGAGATGGAGCATGCTATTAGATTATTTCTAGCAGTATCAAAACCCTTTTTTTTCCTTTTCAGAATAGTGTGCAACAATGAATCTTTCACACTATAGCCAAGAAAGTGCATTAACAAAATAAAAAATGCTGTTTTCTTGTTCACTCCAAAGTTTAAACCTTAACAGACTAGTTATTGTACCTAAAGCAATGGCTGCTTTGTGTGTTTGATACCTGTCTTACTTTGGCTCACAATTGTCATTGAGGACTAAATCTATATGCTCCTAGATTGACTTAAAGGGGTCATATGATGCGATTTCAATTTTTCCTTTCTCTTTGGAGTGTTACAAGCTCTTGGTGCAAAAGGGTCATGAAACCCCCTGTTTCAGCACTGGTTAGTTCTCACCACAGTTTTAAAAACGCTAAAAAAAAGTGGCGTGGTGCGCTGCGAGTGGAGGGGGAAGAGGGGAGACAGACAACACAGACAACTTCGGTTTCAGACAGTTTCATTTCACTCCCATCAAGTTAAAAACAAATAAATGCACAGCCATTTGCACTCTGCATCGAAAACATATATATGAACGCGCTGTTGCACCTCTGAAAACTTTTAAGGCTTATTCTGTGGCGTTTATATAAGCCTTTTGATGGGTTGTGTCAAGGACCTGTAAAAACGGTTACACTCACTGAATCTCGTTTGTGCGGAACTCTTATTACAAAGCAAAAACAAACACTCTCCTTCGATCCATGAACGTTTCTCTCAGTTAATGTACGCAATCTCACAGTCTGAGGCGTCTGTCATAGCAAATCAACACATGCTGTTGTGAATAATTAAGCGAAGTGTCTTCTCATAGGATAAGAACATGCAGTCTCATTAATAATTTAAAAGACACCGACACCTCATCGATGTACTATATTCCTTTGCCACGTCACAAATTGTGAAGTCAACACGATGTAGATTTTAAACTCGGAAGATAAAAATAGTGCAAAAAAGCTTAAAATTAACCAGTTTTCTCCAACAATTAAAATTAATGGATGCTAACATTGTCTTCTATGATGTGCAACACAAACACCTCTGCTAAAATCTCAGCAAAAGTAGTCTGGGGTTTCATGACACTTTAAGACATCTGCCCAATCAAACAAAGCTCCACTGTTCTCAACATGAAAACAAACAGACTCATTTGAATGAAGTGAACATGCTAGCATCTGAAAAAAATTCCAGGGGATTTGCCTTTTGTGCAGCACAACCCAGGAATGACTGATGACTTCAAAATACAGGAGGGGCCCTGATGAAATAACCCATCCCAAGAGCTTTGTTGCTTGAACATGGGAAAAATCTTTGGTGTGTTGGTTATTTCAGGAAAGCTGAGCCAATGTTTATGTTTCTCTGAAACATGCAGAGATATGGTGGTGTGAACAGCTTTCTTTGGACAGCCATCTCATGTGATTGATTCAAGAGAGAGAACCCCCTCCCAAATGACAACATTAAGTATTCTGAGCTCCAATTCAACTGATATGGCTGCCTCGTGTCATGTGACAATGTGAGCATTATGAAGAGAGTGTTGGAGTGTTGCCAGACAAATCTGCTTGACAGGGTGATGTCAGAATGATCAGGCTGTGCTTCCCCCAGTGTAACTAAAGCACTTCCCTTCCTCACTTCCTGTGAGCCCCCAGACACTCAACATGTGCTCCACTTCCTGTTAGTTTCTCTGAGATCCCCAACACCCTCTTTGAGTCTAAAATGGCCAGCTACAGATGCCAACTCAAACCGTTTACCCTGGGGTCCAAAAGTCTGAGATTATATTAAAATGATTGGAAATATCTCTTTGGATTTGAGACTTTAATCTTTGCAACTTTACAGATCTTCTTTATGCACCAAGAGAGAGGAAATAAAGTTTTGGGATTTCAAAGAAATGTTCGGACAAATTTTCATAAAATTTATAATAAATATTTCAGATTTTTGATTACAAGACCATCAGGTTGTTTGAATAAAATGTATCAAATGAGCCAATGAATCAAAAGAGAAACTAACCAAATAGGCTACTAAGATATGTTTAGATTCAATTGTTCACTCAAATAATGCAGATAATATAATTTGTAAATTATATTTTAAAAAAATAATAAAAATAAGCATTTTCTCAGATAGTCTCAGTCTTTTGAACCCCAGTGTATATAAGTGCACGTACAATGCAAACCTCAAAAGTTTCACAAGAGCGATCAGACCTGTAAAGACACATAACCACAATGTGCTGTTCTATGTGGTTAAAAATATTAAGTTGATGTTCCACCCACAACTGCTATATTTGAAACTGTGTTTAACTTATTACCATTCATCTGTGTCAGCCACAAAAACAGATCTACCTCAGTGAACTTCTGACTTACAGTATGCTGGCACTACATTAGACAACATTTAAGATGACCATTACTTGCATACTAACATACAAAATATCCCATACTACTACAAAATAACTGAATTAGTAACAGTATAACAGGTTAGCATCATGGGAATAAAAGCGCACAAGTATCAAGTTCTTATAGCCAATTCTAACATTTGTTTCGTTCTGTACACATACAGATCGTCATCATGATCAATAATGATGAATTTAAACAACCCTGACAAGTCACGGCCAAACAAACACTAGTCAATGTTTTTAACGTGGCTTGGGAGAACTGGCTGGCCAAAAGCGAGTTGATACATTTGTTCTAGGGAAACTAAGTACAGCTGCCTCAGTTAATTTTTTTCTCATGAGAAAAAAGCACAGGTTATTTAAACAACATGTACTTCTACAACACACCCAAGATGATTAAAACTATCATACACTGAAGAGTTATTAGGAGTGAGAAACACTCAGCACGCCACTGATTTTTACATGTATTCATGTGAGCAAACAGCTCACAGCAATCCTGAGGAATGATTCAAGTCTGTTTCACACATTTAATCTGGCCATTCACACCTCTGCTTTGAATAATGCTGGACAGCAAAGGCCTCCACACCACCTTTAATTCCTTTATTAAAACAGGTTGATAATCACTTTTTAGGGTCACTGGCTTTCACAACAAACACAGTGTATTTTACTTTAGTCACTTACAGCATGACTACATAAGGACATGCTGTACCGATCGCCTGCACTAATCTGCACTCCATTATGGTCCGTTACATAACAGCAGCCAGGCTTATATTCTATTTTAGGAGTTTCATTCATTTGCAATGGAATTTAATGGAGGTAAACTTCCATTCAGTCTGTGCTCAGGAATGCCTTTTGAGGAAACGGGCTGGTATGCGAATTCCTCTTATATGACTTCATCCGGTAGGCTAAGACCCAGCTAAAAGACTATAGTAAAGACATTCATTCCATAAATGCAAAACTCGCATTATTTTACACTGCAAGTCGGGTGCAAAAAAAGAACAGACTAACAGAACAGCAAACTTTAGACTGTCAACATCACATAAGAAAGCTGAACAGAAGTGCCAAAACGGTGTTTGTCTTTATTTGTACCACAAACAGAAGCTGTGGATCAAACTGAGGATCCATGATGTCATTCCCAATCTGAAAGTTGTAAACAAACGCTGCATTCTTAGTCCCTTTTCTTGCCTCCTTTCTCTTCCCTGTGGGTCTGATCCTGGGGCTGACTGTAAAGATTAGCCCCAGTGCATTACAGAAATCTAACTCTCTGTGATAACGCTCAGCTTGCTCCACGGGTTATAACCTTCCTCTAATCCAGCTCAGGACAGACCAATGATGGCTCTCATTCAAACAATCTTACATATTCAATGCTGGAATCTATTGGCAACACATAAGTTGTCCATAAATTGTAATTTGAAACAGCTTTCTTAATAATTAGTGGATGATTGATATTTATTTTTTGATGGTTGCCAATGGTCAATATAAAGCCATCTAACCAATCACAGCACATTTCGTATTTCAGAAGGCGGGCTTTCATTTGATACAGGAACTATTCGAACTGTTCATGCCAGACTGGGGAGAGGGGTGTTGTAATAATGTAAAATATGTGAAAAATAATGTGTTTTTCGAACAACCTAGTATGAGAGCCTGTTCTAGTACATTCAAAACAAAATCAAGACTTTGTAAAAGAGCATAATAGGACCCCTTTAACATTTGCTGAAAACAGCAGCATCAAGCCATATAAGGTTACTTCACTCTGAATCCCCACTTACCAGTCATTAAAAACTTTGTAAAATTAAGTAGTATCCTGCCCTCCAGTCATGAAGCGCCACCCCACTTCAAGCTGTGATAGATGTGTGCTCCATTTTCTATCTCTTACAAATACTCTACTTTCCATCATAAAATAAACTACAACCAAATACGTCAATGTCACTGTTATACATCTACTCAACAAACAAATGCATTCCCTCCCTTTTACCATAATAGATGCTGAAGACTAAATTGTTGCTGAAAGAAAGCTAAAAACACTGGATGATTTTAAACTTGATCACCCTTCTGGTGGATCACTTCCTCAATTTTGCCAAAAGCTATTGTGCAACAGCAGAAGTTTTGGACTTCTCATGTACGCAGATAAGTTAGGCAACAGAGAACATGCCTGACACCAAATCAGCCACTGGGTGGGCAACAGTGAGATCACTATAAGAGAGTGACATCAGTGTTAAGGCCTGAGAGTGTGTGTGTGTGTGTGTGTGTGTGTGTGTAACCCTCAACATCCTCTGGGTTTCTGCAGGTCCTTAAAAAGTCTTAAATTTAGTTATTTAAAATTTAAGGTCATAAAAAGTCTTAAAGAAAATCTTAATTATGATTCCAGGATGTCTTAAATTTGGGGATGGATTGGAAAGACAAGAATTGCGATATAGCTCAACGTGACAATTAAACTTCAAAAGGTTATGAATATGATTTCATTTAATAAATATAAGCAATGCAAGTGTCAAAGTCAGGTGCTGCACTCCTTCCTGTACTGCCGTTCCCGGGGAAACGCTATATTTCTGATGTTCCAAAAATGCCACCTGCTGGCAAAGAATGAATTTGCATTTTCAATAAGCCCATCTGCTGTTTTTGTTCAGACTAAAGCGAAAATGCAGCAAAAACACAGTTGTAAATGTCAGCCAGTGGACTGACAAGAAGCTAATGCATAATACAAATCTAAACAATTAAGACACTAAGATATATGTTAGGCTATTTAATTAACATAATTGATTGATAATTGTTTAAATTAATATAACTGATACGTTTGACTCATCACAAGGCTGAATCTCAAGGCTAAAATGTGAAGTTTATAATTTTATAAAACTTTTTGTTTTTGTGAAAACATATATCTGAACTGTAAACAATGCTTTTTACGGTCATTTTACGGTTTAATAGGTTATGTTACCATAGACATTTCGCTACCCCACTCATATGGTATTAATTTTATTTGTGCAGGTCTTAAAGTATTAAATTTGATCCTGCAGATACTCTGACTAGTGTTTGTTTTTTTACCTGTTTGACAAGGGGTCCTCAATATTTCTGGTACTTCTGCTTTGACAAAGCTGTTTGTTTGCAACCAATAGTGACAATATATTAAAATGATTGAATAAAAGATTATTAAAAATGTAAATAATTAAAGTCTGTCATTCTATATCTTACAAGGATTAAATGCTCGTCGGGGTTCACACTTTTTTATGAATAATAAATTTACACATTTTCTCCAATTGTTTGTGATTACAAGATATATTTTTAAAGTATTTGTCTTTTCACAAATAGTAATTTCTCAGTGATTTCTACCCATTACTTTTTAGAGCTCATTAGAGGTCGACCGATTGATTGGCCGATTTTTGGCATTTTTTAATTAATCGGCATCGGCCGATTGTGCTGCAAATTAGGCCGATTTATAGGCAGGCGCATCTGCAGGCAGCTAAGCGTTGTTGCAGAACGCCGGTGAATCTCTCTCTGGCTGCGTGAGAGACTGAGCAACTCACACTCTGCTTCTTGTTCACACACAGCTTCAGCTAATGATGGCAGGGCAAAACAGACCGTTTCGAAAGCATAATTACGTTTTACCCTACTAGAATTGATGCCGGAAAGTTATCATATTCATAAGTGCATCAAGTCATTTGCATGTGAAAGTAGAAACAGGCGAAACTTCTGGGCTGATTATAACGTGCACGTTAACTTTCCTCATGAAAAGTGTGTGTAGGTCCAACAATAGCATCCACGATGTCATCGCTTGTGGCCAGTGCACTCTAAGCAGTTATGAGCAGCAGGCTGTGTAATATGTGTGAACTCTTTTATTTTTGTTATCACTTGGCCATTTGACTTATAGCAGTGTCCAGTGTTTCCCATACATTGAGTTATTAGTGGCGGCTCGTCACCGCCACAAATAGATTTCCCAAAAGACTTACTTCGTTGAATAAACTGAGCACTGCACTGCACGTTTCAAAATTAAAATACAGCGCGGGTGTTTTTATATGAATGTATCTTTGAAAAGAACCGACCATCTTCAGAAAAGCTTCGATGTCATTTTCATTTCGTCTTTCCTG
>NW_015630348.1:2566593-2567324 GCF_001515625.1 Sinocyclocheilus rhinocerous | reverse complement strand
GTCTTTCCTGTAATGCCTGATAAAATAGCGTTTGTGAGCGCAGCGCTGATTTGACTACAGCCGTTACCGGGGAAACCGCTATATCTCCCGCTCCAACAGTGCCTCCTGCTGGCAGAGAATGAATTTGCATTTGCAAGTCTGTGGGAAACACTGGTGTCTGTCAGCAAACATAAACACAAAGCATGCTTCAGAACTGTTTTGAGAAGGTGCTTAAGTTTTGAGCCATGTATTATTAATAATAATAATAATAATAATAATTCCTTACATTTATATTGCGCTTTTCTGGGCACTCAAAGCGCTTTACATATGGCGCTTTTCCACTGCATGATACGGCACGGTACGGCTCGGTAAGGTTAACTTTTGGGGGGTTTTCCACTGGGTACAGTACCTGGTACTTTTTTTAGTACCACCTCGGTTGAGGTTCCAAGTGAACCGTACCGTTACCAAAACGTGAAGTGTAAACTCTGCTGATCACGGATTGGCCGGAGAGAATAGTCACTACCTGCGTCACTGAACTTGCGACACAAACACAACAGAACCGCTAGATTTAAATCAGCACAGCCAGCGAACGCAACTGTTTTGAACGAGCACACCTTTTTTACACCTTTTTTAACAACCAAAAAATGGCTGTTTCGTTGTCTGTTGAGGAAGTACAGACGTTCCTCTCGTTGATAGCAGAGGAGCAGATCCAGCGAGAGCTTGATGGGGCGACACGGAATGAAAAAGTTTTT
>NW_015630348.1:2565170-2565531 GCF_001515625.1 Sinocyclocheilus rhinocerous | reverse complement strand
CGAGCCGAGCCGTGCCGTACCGTACTGAGCCGTGCCGAGTCGTACCACGCAGTGGAAAAGGGGGGAATCTCCTCAACCACTACCAGTGTGCAGCATCCACCTGGATGATGGCAGCCATATTGCGCCAGAACGCCCACCACACACCAGCTTATTGGTGGAGAGGAGACAGAATGATGTAGCCAATCAGCAGATATGGGGATGGTTAGGAGGCCACGATGGTCAGAGGCCAATGGGCGAATTTGGCCAGGATGCCGGGGTTACACCCCTACTAATTCTATTACTCTGAATTAGGCTACTACTACTATTACTATCTTGTACCCTGCAATAATCATTTACTCAAACTCACTTTTATGAGATGAAG
>NW_015630348.1:2554307-2564441 GCF_001515625.1 Sinocyclocheilus rhinocerous | reverse complement strand
GGGGGTATCTCCTCATCCACTACCAGTGTGCAGCATCCACCTGGATGATGGCAGCCATATTGCGCCAGAACGCCCACCACACACCAGCTTATTGGTGGAGAGGAGACAGAATGATGTAGCCAATCAGCAGATATGGGGATGGTTAGGAGGCCACGATGGTCAGAGGCCAATGGGCGAATTTGGCCAGGATGCCGGGGTTACACCCCTACTAATTCTATTACTCTGAATTAGGCTACTACTACTATTACTATCTTGTACCCTGCAATAATCATTTACTCAAACTCACTTTTATGACATGAAGGGAAAAAAAATAAAAATCGGCCAAAATATCGGGCCCAAAAATCGGCATCATATATCGGCCATCGGCTGCCCTGATTTCTAAATATCAGCATCGACATCGGCCAGTGAAAAACCCATATCGGTCGACCTCTAGAGCTCACAGAGATCAATATAACTAACATAACACTTACACTACTGTTCAAAAGTTTGGGGTCAGTATGATTATTTTTTGGAAAGAAATTAATACTTTTATTCACCAAGTATGCATTAAAATTAATCAAAAGTGACAGAAAAGACTTTTACATTGTTGCAGAAAATATATTTAAAATAAATGCTGTTCTTCTGAAAGAATCCAGGAAAAAAAGCAAAACAATTAGGCCTGTTTTCAACATTGATAAAAAGAAAAATTTATTGAGCACAAAATCATCATAGTAGAATGATAATATGAAGATGTATCATCTCAAGAATAAATAAAAAATTTAAATAATAAAATAGAAAATAGCTATTGTAAATTTTATTTCATAATATTACTGTTGTTACTGTCTTTTTTGATCAAATGCAACCTTACTAATCATAAGAGACTTTTCAAAAAAAATAAAAAATGTATACAATAGTGAATATTAAAATAGAGAAATTTCTATGATTTTCCCTGGACTAGAAATCAAAATTTCCAAGACTATGGGAGTGCAGTTCTTAAGAAAAAACTTAAGTACTAAAGACTGTTGTTGACTTGCTGTTTCAAATGAACACTTTTGAGTTTTGAATCTTGCAGAACACTTGGAAATGTGCTGAGACCCCCTAGCGGGCCCGTGGTCCCCTGGATGAGAACCACTATACTAGTAGACAAAATGTGGAGTGATTTCAACTTCACAAGCCACACCCACTCCACTCATGTCGACTTCCTAGCCATTCCGTGGGAATAAGAGGACCTAAACACCAACTAATCATAAACAAGTATAACAACATGCCCATATTTCTCAGAATTTGAGGCAGCCTGGGACACAAAAAGTTAGTTGTAGTATGTCTACCACACTACTTTCAGGGCACTGTTCAACTACAGCTACAAATACGGCTATCAGAAAGTCTCCATCTGGCTTCCAAAGGTTTACATTCCACAAAGTAAATAGAGCTCATAAACGGATGGATTCCTGCAGCTCCCAAAAGAGCGCTGTCATTATGAAGCTGGTACAGGACACGCTCATTTGACTGGAGACAAGCTGTTAAGCAAAGTTACAATGCGTATGTGGATTTCACGGACTTAAAACACTCATTCACCTCGCTTGATCTGGAACCCTGCTGTGACGATAAGCTCTGTCCGAGACCTTACAAGATGACTAAATGATCTTCAGACGGCTTTGTTAAGTCTACAGGCAAGGCCACAACTTTCAGGAAGCGAGGCAGTCTTGTAAAGTAATTAATACATGCACGAGGAGGCACCTTGAAATAGACTGTCCTACATCCAGTAACCAGCATTACCAATTTTAGAAGTCAAAGCAAACGAATTCCAGGTCATTAAAAGTGGCATATGAAACATGAGAAGGCTGTGCAACAGTGATGAAGTAATCGGTTCCCCACAGGTATGACATACGGTAATACTAAAATACTTGGCTCTGTATCAAACAGTTGACAAATACCTAACATGCATTCACTAACCAACAGACTGTTCCGTTACTACTGATGCCTTTGGTTAGACATTGTATTTCTTAAAAATCACATGACGCCACTGATAAGCTTGATACTGGACACAACAGACAAATAACTTCACATATCACATGGCCCTACTTCACCCTGAGGTCAGTAAGTCAGCAAACTTTCCACAACATTATAAAACTTTCAAAAAGGCAGCAACCAAGAACTGAAACAAACCGTTTTAGTTTCACTACTAAGCCTTTGAGATAAGTGTAACCATCCATAAAGGTTCAGCACTATCACAAACACTACTCCAGACCCCACTGACACTCAAAGAGTGTTTTGACAGCACATTATCACAAGGTTCAGGGTCCTGTGAAGTAATACACTGATAGGTTCAACAGCTCCATCAGAGAGTGCTGACTGAGCTGGTTAATCTTTGCAGTGAAAACATACTCCAGGTTTGAGAGAAACTTTGTTGATCGATAACAAAAATGGTTAAATTCTTCACCGCTAAAGTTATCTGGATGGACTCCAGAGGTAGAAAAGCCCAGAAAAAATTCTGACAGGGTCACTGCACAAAAAGGGGGCCTTTTGTGTCCCTCATGAACAAGTCTAAACAATGACTTTAACAATAACAAGCTGAGACCAGCTTGTACTATGTGTTGTTATAGGCATTTCTCTTTAGCAAAAATGCAGGTTAATTTTACTTTCTTTTTCCATGAGAATGCATTTTGGCCTGTCCCCAGGGTTTCTAAAAATTTATGATTTTTTTCCCCATTTTTTTCCATTTACAAACACATGTGACACCCATGTTGTTGTAAAATATCATAATTAGTTTTGCATAACTAAAAAATAACAACAACAAATTGAATCCTGAAAATATAATACATACCAGTTTTTTATTTTTGCTCTCATCCTCACTGGATTTCTTTTTGGAGGGTTTATTTGGGTCCTCCCCTCCAGCTGCCTGCTGATCCATCTTTGGAATGAAACTTCACTTGAACAGTAACTTTGCTTAGTATTTCCCACGAGTTTGCAAACACTTATCAAAAATCACGTTTCTTCAAAAGCCATGCCATCCATGAAGAAAGAAACAAAATATGAGTTGGATCCTAAACTATTTCATGTACATATCCAGTGGAATATGATGTAACATCTGTATATGAAGCTGTCCAAAAAATAAGGTGTGGTGAGATTCAGTCCAGTCCAAAACAAGCTACTCAGAGTCTGAGGGGGGGAGAAACAAACCAACGTGTTATAAATTACATTTCGGAAGTGTTTTGTAATGTCAAATATATTAAAGTACATGGAATAGCTAGAATAAAAGATATAAAGCTATATATGCACTGTCAGTTAAGAGCTTGTGAACTTTTGTCGACGTTAATACATCATTGTAGCATTTTAATCATCTGAAGGCACACTTTTGTTATTTAGTAGCGTCAATTTAACAATGCGTTTAATAAATTAACGGAATTTCACACTTAAGCAATTACACAGTAAGTCTACTGAAATATATAAAAATATTTCCGAGTCTTGTAAAAAGTCAAAGGAGGTCTGTGAGTGTTATACAAAACAGCATGACTGTTTATAAAATGAACACATAACTGATTTTATTCAAAGGAGAAATGACCGCTGCTATCCAGGCGGTTACTTTCACACAGGAAACTGTTATTCCAGCGCTATGTGGTTTAAAGAAAAAGTGTAAAATAAAGACATGGGCTCTAAACGCCAAGTCTGCTTACATGGACATAGCGAATTAATATTAAACAGCCAAATACTCAAGTAATAATATAGAAAACTCACAAAATCTCATCCAAGGCTTACCTACACAACCAAACGCACGAGCCAGGCCCACTATTGTCCCCGCCTATGGACGCTTCCCAATGCTCGCGAATAGTCACGTGGTAGACAGATTTTAGCACTGATTGGTCAGTTTAGTGTTACATCTGTGCTTGGAAGGCGGGATTTCTCCACTCGTGGGGAGGAGGCTGCCTGCTTTGGCTATACTGAAGAACTGACTGTTGTGTATATGGATAGGCTTCAATCAGTGGAAAGTCAATATTATTTGCATAGCAGCGCAAATCAGTGCATTGGTGTAAAGTAGATATAATCTTAGAAGGTGCTATAAAAAATTGTAATATACTTTTTTTTCTGGAAAATACATTCTTTTTATATTATGTTTTCTACATGTTATATTTATTTTAATAATGTCTCACATTATTAAACTGACATTATATATAACTGGTAATGCATTTAACTAATTTGCATATATATATATATATATATATAACACAGCTTGGCACAGGTTTGGAACAGCTTGAGTGTGAGTAAATGATGACAATTTTCATTTTTGAATGAACCTTCCATTTAATAATTTTACAAACAGTTTAATGTTTTTTCCTTTCTTGCAAAATATGTGTAAAATGTGTGATTTATTTGGAATACCCCTCAAAAAAAACTGAAACAGGAAGTGACACTGAAAATATTCCTTAAAATATTGATGCACTATTGCACACCCAACATAAAACAAAAAAATAAGCGCTTAGTAATCATGCCCTCCATTTCTGTACATAAGAACTCTAATAGACCAATCACAGAAGTACATCTTGTGTAATTCCAAGTGCTTATCAACTTCAGTTTTGTCCAACATTTGTGCATATTACACATAACTTGGAAAGAGATGCCGACAAGAATTCATACTTGAATAATTCATACATACCACATATAGTTTTGTGTGTAGTTACTACACAGTCAATTTCAATTCCGTTTTAATTGCTTTAATTAAATTAGATTACTACCCACAATGTACAAAACAAGAACAATGAAAAACATTTTGAAATCTGAAACATTTTCATTGTGCATTTGTGTAGTGTATACTAAATGGCTTGATGCCATTAAGAAAAAGCCAAAGATCATTGAGGCTTTTTTGATGACAAGCATGTCCAAATCTTTATTAGGTGCTCACTTCTTACTCTCGTGTTCTCACACCACACACAGGTTTATAGCATGGTGTCACAACTATCCAGTTGCTTTCACAGCTGCTGTCCTCTAGTGTGGATGCATAGCATCAATAGAAATTACACATAATGCAATAATAAGAGGGCAAATGTTGTGTTGAAGAGACACTATGGACAAACAAAGTCACAGTCGGGATGTGTGTGTCAAAATCACTTTAGCTCAATAGCACTAAAGATGAAAAAACTAATTTGTCAAAGTTTATTTGGTCACAAAAAGAGTGTAATGAAGCAAAGAGAATGGGGGAGGTCAGCAGCAACAGCAGGGAGCATAAACTTCACACATTGTGTGCCGGCCCCATCACAGCTCACGGTATGGGAAGAACTTTGAAGGGTGTGCTTTTATTTCAGCCACTCACTTTATCATTAATCTCCCAGACAGGGAACGCCACATTAACAGCCTTTCAAATACTCTGGGTCTTGCATTAGATACATTATGTACAATAAATGATGAGGTCAGGACAATTACTAAAAGAGTACAATGCAATAAGAAATACATTCAAATACATTATACAGCGGGTAAAATAAGTATTGAACACGTTACCATTTTTCTCAGTAAATATTTTTCTAAAGGTGCTGTTGAAATTTTCTGAAATTTTCACCAGATGTCGGTAACAACCCAAGTAATCCATACAAAGAAAAGAAAACAAATAAGTTCAGAAATTAAGTTATGTGTAATAAAATGGAATGACACGGGGAAAAAGTATTGAACTACTGAAATGTATTTAATACTTCATACAAAAGCCTTTGTTGGTAAAGACGCCTCCTGTATGGAGAAACTAGTCGCATACATTGCTCAGGTGTGATTTTGGCCCATTCTTCCACACAGTCTTCAAATCTTAAAGGTTCTGTGGGCCTCTTCTATGAACTCTGATCTTTGGTTCTTATTTACTATTGGATTCAAGTCAGGTAATTGGCTGGGCCATTCTAGCAGCTTTATTTTCTTTCTCTGAAACTAATCGAGAGTTTCCTTGGCGGTGTTTGGGATAGTCTTGCTGAAATGTCCACCCTTGTTTCATCTTCATAATCCTGGTGTTGGGACTGAACCAGCTAACCCGCTGTAAATGTGCTTGTTCAGTTTGTCATATAACTATTTTTAAATGATTTCAATCATTTAAATTGTTTATTTGCTTAAATTTTTTTCAATTTCAATTGTTATCTTTGTATTTTTTTCTCAGAATTTCACAGTGCGGTTGCAGGGCGTTAACCACAACAGACATAAACTTGACAGTCTGGTTATCATCTGTGGCACCTCCCAAATATGCCACTTGTGCTTCTTCAGCTGAACTTCTTCAATTGGTCTTCAAAATCAATCATTATGCTTTGAATAAAATAATTTGAATCATATTTTACAGATAAAGAGGGCTCAAACATCTACCAAAAGCAATTTCTTCATTATACAGAGGATTTACTAAAAACAGTGTAATCAAGCTGTGTTACAGAGATACTGTAGTGTCAAGAGACATATTCTGCTCTATTTGTTTACATGAGTGGTTTATGCATGCATCATCCCCATGCCAGGTCTATAATTAGATACCAGGGCCACTTTTCCATTATGGACAGCGATTTCCCATGGTTTGCTTTTGCCATTTAACTCAGTACTGCCCATATGAGGCTGTCACTTTCAGTGCTTATTCCTATTCACTAGGCCCTGACAAGTGATTCATAGTGTCACAGGGCAAGACAATGAATTTCCATTTAAAAAGAGATGAACAATAAACCCGACTTGTGACTTATAATCATATGAATGTCTAGTCTGATTACTGAAGTGTGAAGATAACCTTCTGTATTGTGTGGTGTGTGAATTGTATTGATCTGGACCTGTTTCTCACATTATTGAATACTTGAAAGTACTAGAACAGAGACCCAAAACCTTTCAGTGTTTCTAAAAATATAATTCCTAACCAAAATAAGGAAACACCTTGCCAGTGGACTTCAATACACAATACACAATCAATAGTTTGATCGCTCCAGAAATGTACTACAAATAGAGTTTTTTGGTTCTCTGTGTTTGTTCATGTAATGTTCCTCAAAGTTTTCCAGCTAGCATACAACCTATAGAGAGCTAGAAACTTCTGGCCGTCCACTGGCTGCCATCCAACATTAGAAGCTGCACCACTTTTAGGGTTGTAGACGTATTAAGCTGCTTCAGGCCTTGTTGTAAGCTCAGTGTTTGGACTTGGGAGATAAAAAGGAATATGGTGCTACATTATTTATTGCCTTTCCATGCCTCATAGAAGACCCATTGACTCCAATGGCCAGCTTTCTGAAAGAACCTGGACCTCTTGCAACATTTGCAGTGAGCAGACATTTCAAACTTTTTCAGTGTTTCACCTCAGGCATCTCCTTTCACCTCAAGGAGATGCCTCAGAAACACTTAACCCTTCACTCCAAGGTAAATGGCTCCATTTGTCATTACGTATTCAGCACTGAGAAGAGGCCACTTTCTAAGCACAGAGAGATTGGAGGTGGGTCAATACACTGAATTTAGAGAAGTTGCTCTTTCACAAATGACTTGTCAATGCAATTGCTGAAGGTACTATCAATAACTGCTGAAACAACAATGCCTGAGCTGTGGGAATTAGTTTTATGTTTGCAAAAACAGGCGTGGAGTGTTGGGAGTGTTAATATGTGGGCATTTGTTCATTAAGCACCACAAATGGTCAGCCGTTTACCATGTAAATCACCAATGTAACTTACTCATACTGGGTAAGAAAGGGCAAAAATTACTCATACTGGGAAAGAAGTTAGTATTCATCAAAAAATCCTGTGGTTCAATTTTGTTTCGGAACACATGACATTTGAAACATTCCTCAAAATATAATTTCTCAAAATACATTTGAAAAATTCCTCACAATTTTCTTCTTTTATGTTTTAAAAGAAAGAAAGTCATACAGGTTTGAACAAACATGAGGGAGAGTAAATGATGACAGAGTGTTAATTTTTGGGTGAACTATCCCTTTAATGTAAACATGACTAGCATAAAACACAGGTTTTTGTTGTTTACTGGTTTTCATTTGTCTTATGCTTATCTACCTGGATCCATTTAGCACCATTGTAGAATCCACCTAAAAAGCCTGCGTTGAAAAAGAGAGAAATATTAATCATGAGTGCTGTAGAGGACGTATTTTAAAATATATATAACCTCTCATTTACAGGCTAACTTTATATTAGTAGACATATCAGTTCATTTCTTGTAGGTATGAAGTGCAAGCATGTGCCATCTCACGTATGACTCAACAATATCAGCTTTCAGAAATGCCTTATAAGGTTGTAATCAACTGCCCACAGACACTTATGTGCTTTACCTCAGCAAGAATCAGGCCTACGGGTTGCCATGGTAGCCGGCTACTTAAGGATTCTCCTCTAGGCCACTTTTCCTTGAGCAGTGTGTACACGTGACAGAGAAGAGAGATTCAAACAGCAAATTTCCATTTACAGCTAAGCACTAAATTGTAAATGAATCTACTTTTTCTACTGGCAATAAGGATTATTACAGCAAATATGCTACAATTCATTGAATTACGTGATTCCTTCATGCGGTTAAGATGACATTTCCTTTTGCTTTGCTAGTCCACATGCCTAAATATAGACTTATTATTGTACTTAAAAAAGGAAACTCCTCTTAGAGAAGTGTTACATCATCTCACGCTGATGGCACCATCCACAATTACTGAAAACAACAGCTCTTGAGCTTTGGGAATAAGTTTTATGTTTAGAAAAAACAAACTTAATCTGCTCATGACAAGGATTTAGGAGTGTTGAAAGTGTTTGTGGGCATTGTGTTTGTGTTACAGTATGTTGTTTACACACCAGACATGGTTAAAATATAGTTCCTTAGAGAACTTAAACTGGGAAACTCCTCTTAGGGAGCTGAGTTTCCTCCCATGTTGCATAAATCACAAAACAGAAAACAATTGTCATCCGAAAACTGTATCCTGGCTATATTTTAAAGTGACCCTATTGTTTAGGTTGAATTCAGTTTGAGCAAGACGCCCTGTCTTACAGAGATTAACACAACAAAGTTTGGCAGGCTACAAAGACACACCTCACACAATTATTATATTTTCCTGAGAAGAAAAGTGTGCAAATAGGACGTATGTGTGCAACTTATAATTCCGGTGTGTCAAGCAATGAGACGGTGTGCAGGGAAAAGTCCTCAGCTGTTGTTTCTAATTTGTGAAATCTCACCATGCTTGGTGTGGAAGTCATTATTCTCTGTTTTGTGAGGAGCTTACAGAGGAAACGCCACATTGCTGCATTTATTTACAAGTAGAACTGAGAAAACTACTCAAACTGTATTTTCCTGGGCAAAAACTGCACCAGTGCACTTCTTAATTAGAAATCACTTAATGCTTGACATGATTGCAATCAAAAAGCTTTAATTAAAATGCAAATTTAGGGTCTGTATAATTGTTGCTAAGAAAGTTTCTGTTACACCAGAGGATGGTTTTCATCTATGGACATTCTCCAGAAATACATGCTCCATGCACTCCTCGTAGTTCACACTGTATTGCCACAGCGTTGTGTTAAAGAACGGGCCCAAGTGGATTATTGAAGGCTTTTGTCTCAAAGACAGACAAAAGCAAATTGCTTCAGGGTTCCATGAATATATTGTCTCTACATTCTCTCTATGCATGCAAAATACATCAACACAATCTTGTAACTATATTGCCATGCTAATAGAGGATTGGTGTAAAAATATAAAAATGAGCTTGAACTTGAACAGTCTGATTTATTTGATTGATGGATGGATGGATGGATGGATGGATGGATGGATGGATGGATGGATGGATGGATAGATAGATAGATAGATAGATAGAGTGCATCTCAAAGGATACATAAGGACAGAATAAGAATGAGTGAGTTTCATCTCATACACTCTTAAAAATAAAGGTGCTTCACGATGCCATAGAAGAACCTTTTTGTCTAAATGGTTCCATAAAGAACCTTTAACATCTGAAGAACCTTTCTGTTTCACAAAAGGTTATTTGTGGTGAAAGAAGGTTCTTCAGATTATAAAAAAGTAAGAAAGAGATGGTTCTTTAAAAAACCTTTGACTGAATGGTTCTTTGTGGAACCAAAAATGGTTATTCTATGGCATCGCTTGAAGAACCTTTTGAAGCACCTTTATTTTTAAGAGTGTACGTACCATGTACTTACATCAAAAATAAATACAATGTACTTATTGTGTTCATACTGTATTGCA
>NW_015630348.1:2545029-2553985 GCF_001515625.1 Sinocyclocheilus rhinocerous | reverse complement strand
AGACATTTATAATGTTACAAAAGATTTCTATTGCAAATAAATGTTGTTCTTATAAACTTTCTATTAATCTGTGAGTCCTGAAAAATAGAAAGTATGGCCGTTTCCACAAAAATATGGTGCAGCACAACTGTTTTCAACATTGATAATAATCAGAAATGTTTCTCGAGCAGCAAATCAGCATATTAGAATGATTTCTGAAGATCATGTGACACTGAAGACTGGAGTAATGATGCTGAAAATACAGCTGCACATCACAGAAATAAATTACAGTTTAACAGAGATTTACATAGAAAACAGCTGTTTTAAGCTGTAATAATATTTCAGCATTTTTACTGTATTTTTCCTCAAATAAAAGCAGCCATGGTGAGCGGAAGAGACATATTTCAAAAACATTAAATTTTTTCCAACCTCAAACTTTTGACCAGTTGTGTACATTCAATGAGTATTAAGCAGTTTTCTCTCTCTCTTTAAAGTGTCAGTGAAAGCTGTAACCTCAGGAAGTCAAATGAAATATTGTATGTGTGTTATTATTGTATCCAATACATTTACACTGACGTATCCACTGAAACAGTAACTCGTTTAAACATAATTGCATTGCAGATGTGGCCTAAAAGAAGCAATCCCTCAGTAGAAGTTAGCTAGTTTGGAGTCATTCATTATATCTGCCATGAATACAAGAACATAGCTATTTGACTGTTTGACAAATGCAGTGCAGAGGTTATGTACATGTCTTCTTGTGAACCCGACCTGAACTGACCTGAAACAGCTTTTATTTCTCTCATACGGCACATTCATCAGAACACTGAGGCATCTAGACTAGCAAACTCAATATGACCGGTCAGAATATAAGAGCTGATACAGCGCTGGTCGTCTTCAGACACACCTGTTCCTGTGTGCAACCGATCCGATGTTTGAAGTGACAATCCTGATGATCAGACGCTCTTATTATCGGCTCCTGCTCAGCCCGTGACTCTTTTTGTCAGGCCTGTGGAGATGCAAAAGGCCCAATAGCGGCAGTGTCCCGTCATCCGCTGGTCTCCGGGAGCTTTCAGCAGCTGTGCCGCTGTCACGGGGTCTCACGTTTCCAGGGCCCACACTGTCCTCCACTGTGCTGCCCGTGAGTCTGTCTGAATGGGGCTTTTGACGGGCAGAGCCGCGTCTCTCAACGGCCCCGGCCCGGCCCAGAACACAGGAGCGCGGGTCACGGCTCACACACCTGGCAGGTACGGCTCACCACGTGCCACCAGCCCAAACAAAAGCCGCTCTGTACTGACGGTTATTGCGAATTATACCATCCACGGCACTCTCTGCATTCATAAAGAAGAGGAAGATGAAGATGAAAGAGAGAGAGCGTCATGCACATACACACTCTTAAAAAAATAAAGGTGCTTCACGATGCTATAGAAGAACCTTTTTGTCGGAATGGTTCCATAAAGAACCTTTAACATATTAAGAACCTTTCTGTTTCACAAAAGGTTATTTGTGGTGAAAGAAGGTTCTTCAGATTATAAAAAAGTAAGAAAGAGATGGTTCTTTAAAAAACCTTTGACTGAATGGTTCTTTGTAGAACCAAAAATGGTTCTTCTATGGCATCGCTTGAAGAACCTTTTGAAGCACCTTTATTTTTAAGAGTGTACGTCTGATCAAGATCACAGAGGGGCTAAGACCTTAGATTGACATCAGTTCAAATCAGAAAACCCATGTCCTAAATGAAAGACACAGCTCCCACGGTGTGATAAATGTTTCAGAAAGACCCATTATGTTCTCTACTGCTTTGATATCTGAAAGCATTGATTCTGACAATGCATAGAAGTTTTATTTTTATTTTTTTATTATAAAAATGTCTGCTAGACGGCCAGTGATTATAGGAGTGACGATGTGATCTGAGGCAAATCATACACATCACTTACTGTATTATAATGATAAACACATGTTGATAAACATGTTGATAACCATATGGTTTGCACAGTTTACATATGTTCACAACACAACAGGAAACAGCTGGAGTTTTTTTCAACAGCAGTTTCCTGCTATGGATTTCAGAGAGCAGATATGTGTAAATATTTACTATAATACTCTGTGTCTAGTTGACCTACTCTATGCATCCATATGAGGTAAATTACACAGAGAAAATATACCTAAGGTCTAAACAAGATTACTATACGTATGAGAAAGATTACTTTTTGGCAAATGTAATGCAGAGAAATGGGTATACTGTACCTTGAATAAAAAACACAAAAAAGAGAACTTCCCAAGGTTTCATAAAGGAGGAACAGAAGGCAAAAAATATAAAATATGTTTATTTATAATTTTTCTGTAACACTTTACAATAAGGTTAATGCATTAACTGAGCAATACATTTATTGTTACAGTATTTATTCATCTTTGTTCATGTTAATTAGTAAAAATACAACTGTTCATTGTTAGTTCATGTCAGCTCAGGTCCATAAAATAATATTAACAGACAAAAAATATATATTTTAATAATGTATAAATGTTGAAATTAACATTAATTCAACTAAATTAATAAATGCTTTAGAGACATTTTTTATGTTAACATGTTTCAGATTATGTTACCAAATCTAATGTTAAGAAATGGAATTGTATTGTAAATTGATACCAGTTTATCTTTGGCAATCTTTTAATCAAAGATTTGAAAAAATCAATAGATTTCCACCTTCAAAATTTCAAAAAGATTTCAAAGCAGTAAAGAAAGACATGAACAGAAAGGGCAGATGGGCTCTTGGTTTAAGAGAAGTGGTCAAAGATCAACAGGAAAAACAACGCAGAGACTGCTGGCACTTCAACTCTATCTATCTTCCTGTATAATCCAGTGTACTGCACACTAAACTGACCAAAACAGTACACTTTCACGCATGCTTTTAAAGACTTTTACAGATGCGTTGAACTGCTCAGTTTCTGCAATTCATCCATGGCTCCATATTGTCATACCTTAGTCTGGGGTTCATTATTAATGAGGATTTGAAAGTGGATCTAAAAGCCTTTGCAGGAAATTACTGTTGGTAATCAGACTGAATATATTTGATTGCATTAGTGATCGACTCTCATTTGTGCAATAACAAGATAATGAGGCTCTGTAAAATTGCTCTGCAGAGTGCTCCAATGTGTACCTGAAGATTTTGATTTAATTTCATGTTACGAGCATCCAAATTGATGTTCTAAATGGTCTTCTAATTGGTAGACTGCTAATCAAAGAAAATAAAATTGTAGTAGAAGAAATCTTGGTTTATGTTTACTAGTAACTATATATGCTGTTGTCTTGCTTGCAGTCTGTTTTTACTCGGTCAACAAAAATAGTTCCAAACAAAGCTACAGTAAAACCATGGACCTGTTTCACATTTCTGGGTTTCTCAGCACCGGAAATCTTCATAATTGGGTAAACTTTTATAGCAGTGAATGGAAGACTTCCACAAATATATTTTTTTGCATTGCCATTTGCTCAAATAGCAAAAGATAAACTCCGTGATATTGATTTCATGACTTTCAAAAAAGGAAAAAAATAGATAGAGACTGATAACGGCAGTCTCAGAACTCCAATAGACGATGTATTAGAAACACTCTCACATTAGCGTTAACTGTTTTTTATTTATTTTTTTGTAACTTGATGCAAAGTTAATATAATACAAAGTATAGTGTTATACATTTATATTTAATTTAATGAAAATATAAAAAAAACTTTGGAGGATTTGCGGTGCTGATGACCGTTGAAACGCATCATCACAGTTGTTCATTTTCATGTCATGCTTTTGAACAAAATGTGAATTATTCAAGTTACACATTCATAAAGACAGTAATTTGTTTAATCCCTGAATGAGTCAGCATTTTTGACTCAGTAAATGATTCAAATGTCTAAAGTTACTTGTTGGCACATATTGATCTAAAGCACATACAAGGGTCTGATAAACATGTGGAAAAAAGTGCTGTTGGACTGTTATATCTTGAAATGCTGCTCGACCAAGGATTTTAAGGACTGGAAATAAGCATATATAATCATAAAATATGTATCAGATTTTAGGGGAAGAAAACACCTTTACCATATCTTTTGTTGTTGACCACATCTTGTTTTGTGCGGTGAATTAATGGCTGCTGAAATCATTAAACCAAAAACAGGCGTTTGGTAACCAAAATTGTATTTTTCTACTAGACTATGTTTTATTAATTCTAAAGCATATTTTTTGGCCAATGCAATGTTGGTGCTGGGTTACCACTTGATGTCCAATGCAAAATCAGGATCCTGAAGCAAAGTCACTGCCCTGAAAGGCCAGCCCTCAGTGGATAGTGTCTTGCTCTTTCCCCATCGCTTTCATTCTCTGTGGGTCTCTCGCCCCCTCTCTTTCACTCTTTTCCCATCAGAACAGTGCTGTCTCTCTCTGACTGGCCCTTCCAGTGACCTCCCACCTACATTCATGATGCTTCCTGCATTCACAACGCCTGTTAAACCAATCCACTGCAGTGAATGAAACTTCCCTGGAAGCTGGACAAAGTTAGCTTTCATTAGTCCACAGATGGCGTGGGAGTTATTCTGATAACATAGACTATCTTCAGTGTAGGTATTGATTTGCAGATACTGCTATTACGCTGTTCACTGTTTCTCTTACTGTTTTGCTCCAGTGGTCTGAGAAAACTCATGAGCTTTGTAAAACCGATTCTGTCAGGGGCTTTTTGTTTTTGTGGGGTGTTACTACAACAAATATACCAATATAGGGTTAGCATCTGCTAGTTATGTGGAAAATATCACTATTTTAGACCTGTGATATGAATTATGGCATATAAGGTGATATTCGACTGGTTATGTGATCTCAAATGTATTATTTTTCACCATCATTAGGCAAAATAAAATAAAATATAAAACCGATTTTATTAGACGATTATGACTGGATTCTTCCACATGATTTTAAACATTTTACAAAAGTGCTATTCATTTATTTATGAGTAAAACTGTGCAGAAATAGACTCTAATGCACTCTTATGTGATCAGACAAGTGTAATAACTCTTCCTCTGAAATTATCTTCCTTTGTGGGCTATTGCATAATGTTAACCAGTAGCCAAATAGCTACTTGGCATTGTTTTAGCAAACTCAAACTAAGTCTGACTCTGTTGTGGTATGTAACACTCATTAATTCAAGTGTGTCAATCTGAAATACTGCACCTTTAAAAGTATTTTTGCATGGTTAATAGGTTGTGCAGATTGTGTGTCTCAGAGGGCTTCGGAGACAGGGGTGTCTGGCTGTGTAAATGCTGGTAGAAAACTATTTATCACAGGAACATTACAGAGTTTAGGCTTTCCTCCTACACTGCTACCCTTGCACACCTATTCTAACCGGTCACAGATAGGAGAATTTATTGATCATAACATTGATCTCTGTCTGTATAATTCAATGTAAGTGTCTCACTACAAGACAAAGGAGAAAAACTGTTCACTGTAAAACCATTTTGTGAGTGATGCAACCTATAAAACACAAGTGAAAAAATAACACTATCCCAATTGAACGTATCTGTGAAAAACCACAATTCATGAGAAGATGAGTGCTAATTTTTCGATGTAACGCAAAATCCATTCAGATGACAGTATATTATCACAGTTTATTTCACAGGCTTCAATATTTGCGGGAAAACAATAACAGCAGGGAGTGCATTAACTCCATGCTGATTTCACATAAGTTGCCAAGTGCATATTTTCAGATCCAGATATACTGGCAACACAAACAGTGGACTAATGTCAATTACCAATTACTTTTTTTTATAATTTGGGGAGAAGTAACATGCCACTAAATAGTGAATTACAGAGATTCATACATATTATCGCGCATGAAACAATTAAGGTCTTTAGCTGTTTAATATATTGATAGTTATGTTACAGCGCCACTTTGAGGATGTAATTGGAATTGCACTCTGTCAACACAAATAAAATTCAGAAAACAGTGTGCTTGTTCACTGTAGCACATGTACATATGCTTTCAATATGAATGTATGCAAATATATTATCTTACATATGTATGTATTATAATTATTTAATATAATTTATTTAATTGTATTTGTATTACTTTAATATTTTAATTACTCAATTTACTTGTATTACAATATTTATTTTTACTTGATATAATTGCTGCTAAAATAATACCCTGATTTTTATCATCTGGCTCCGTAGCAGGGGGAGCGTTGGCCATGGTACATGGATTCTATAAACCCATTAACTGTGCAGTCTCAACCCACCCACTTAGTCACACACTACAATAAAGCACCGATCAGTGGCCTTCTCTCCCAGGCTAGAAATAATACACCAACCAGCTACATGAGCCATATCCAGCCAAATAACAACCATTCGACTGCAAATTACAGCGTTTAACCTTCGTGAGGTCAACAATCTCTTTTAAGACTGGGCAAACTTTTTTAGAAGAAAAACTTTAGGCATTACGTGTGCGTTGCCAAATATATAAGACATCATCACTAGGCTTATGGAATGACTTGAAGCCATAGTAATAAGTAAATTCCCTCTGCATTAGATCTATGACAATGTAGTTTAATATTATATGCCTTCATTGCCCTCTAGGGGTAACTAACAAGCTGGCAAAACAAAGCTTTATTGCAGTGTTTTAATACTATCAGCCGCCCTCATTGATTTTAAAGTGCTTGAGATGTGACACAGAGCAACTCCTTTAGGAGAGCTTGTGTCTGGCTTCTGTCAAGGTGAGGAGTTATCAGTGCTGGGGAGCCATGGCTCCTGTTAGTTGGTCCGGGTGGGAGCTATAGCCCATTTAATGTTTACTTTCCCTTACGATATTAGAGGAGTTGAGAGTCTGTGCCGGTCCATTAGGATTAGATCTCTCTCTATCTCAGTTTTTTCAATCTTTTCCTTTCTCCTTGCACCTGTCAGCAGTTTCTACACCGGACAGCTAATCCCAGCCCCAGAGAAACTGTCACTAATGGCTTCAGGTACCACCACCAGGGTCTAATATAGAGCCAAGACCTCACAAACATTCACACGTACACATAAACCCCTTAGCTATATTCTTTAATCTCCCCTCTTGGAACAAACCCCCATCTTCATCACCATTCACTCCCATTCGCTAGTCCGTCTTGATGGTTATGGCCCCGGGTCTCTGTGGAGAATGGAAGTGCAATCACAGCCTTTCTGAAGGTTATTACCCAGACCTCACAGGCTTTTCATGGCCCTTCGGACGCAGGCTGGGAAATGACAATGGTCAGCTCTGCCGAGTCAGGGAAATGGGTGCACTTCACTTCCACGTGTGGAGAAGCCGGGATGGCAGGGCAATAAAGGAAGGAGATGGCTCTCTCCCTCATTTCGGAGCTGTATCGGTGTATCTGCCAGCACATCTTGAGTGGAACACAACAAGCACAGCGGAGGAGAATGTGTCAAGCCGAGACTTGAAAAAGTGTGATGGAGTGCTTTCATTAAGGAGCAGAGAAGACTAAATCAGCACAACATGTGAGATGAACAGGGATGTTCTGCTAGCATAATGGCCAATGGCACAACAATTAAAAGTTCATAAGACAGCTGAAATGGTCCAGTTTTCAAAGTAAAATATAAAAGCTATGTTTGCAAAATTAAATAATTGTATATCTGATAAATGTTTATTTTTATGTTGACAGTATATATTACTATTAATAACAGTAGATAAACTTGAAGACAAACATTTTCAATTCAAATTTAATTGAATTCACACTAAATATCATTCCAAATCATTTTTAAAGTTTATCCTGACAGGCCTAAAATATATGCTTAATTTAATTTAAAAATGTATACACTACATTTTAAAAAAATGAGGTAATTGTTTTTGAAAAAAGTATTTTATACTTAAGACTGCATTTATTTGATCAAAAATATAGTCAAAATAGTAATGCTCTATTTTAAATGTAATTTTAAAAAACAACACATTCCTGTGATGCAAAGCTGAATTTTCTGCAGCCATTACTACAGTCTTTATGTCACGAAACCGGTCCGTGGTCTTCCGTCTGCTTGCCACCAGAGGTCACCTTCTGATTATATTGACTCTCACACCACACAAACTGTTGCACGTCACCCTGGACTACATTTCCCATGCTCCATTGCACTGATTGGACTCACCTGCAGCCAATCACACACACACACTATATAACAACCACTCAAATCCTTCTCTAATTGCTGAGTATTGTCTGCATTTATCTCTCTCCTAGCGATAGTGACTTTATGGAGCTATTCCGTGTTTCCTGAGTTAAAGTTTAGTTTAGTCTTGTTCATAGTCTGTTTACCCATGTTTTGATCTTAGCCTGTTTTCTCGTCTTGTCTGATCTCTGCCTGCCCTGAAGTTCATAGCCTGCCTTGGATCTCTCTCTCGTCTTGTCGTTTGGACTCTGTTTGCCCCTGCCTGGACTATTACCGTGTACCTGGATTATCTCTCTTTGTTTTGCCCCCTGGATCACGTTTGCCGCCGATCGACCCCGTCTGTTCACTGGATTACTCTTGTGTCTTGTCCTTGCAATACCCGTTTGCTGGTGTTCGACCCTGCCTGTGTTGTGACCATGTTTATTAATAAAAGCTTGCATATGGATCCGCACTAGTGTTGGGTCGTTCTTGAACGATTCGTTTATTTTGAACAAATCTTTAATGTAACTTGGGAAGAACGAGTCATCTCGGGGAGTGATTCGTTCAGTCGCGCATGTGCAACATCCTATAGGTTCTGTACTGGAATTAGTCAAGTAGTTCACCTGTTTCGAGTCTTCGGGTTTTTCGAGTCGTTCATTCATCACGTGACAGCCCCATTAGTTTAACCAATGCAGTCTGAGCTGGAAAGAGAATTGAGTAGTTCATCTCTCGAGTCTTCGGGTTTTTCGAGTCGGTCGTTCATCACGTGACAGACCCATAAGCTTAAACCCCAAGACTTGTCAGATAAGAGGTGGTGAGCTAATCATAGACTGAAGACTCAGGTAAACAAT
>NW_015630348.1:2537623-2544169 GCF_001515625.1 Sinocyclocheilus rhinocerous | reverse complement strand
TGCGTAAGTTGCGTAAGTAGTAGACGTGTTAGGGAAGTAACACGTAACATTTTAATTATATTTTGCTAAAATGAACGAAATGAACGAAATGACTCGAAAAAAGATTCGTTCATTTTGCTGACCGAGACTCAAAGGTCCGAGTCGGTAAAATGATCCGAACTTCCCATCACTAATCCGCATGCCTCACGTCTCGCTCGCCCCGTTACACGTTACTGTCACATGATCATTCAGAAATCATTCTCATAGGCTGATTTGCTGTTCGTAAATTATAACAGCTGAAAACAGTTGTGTGGTTAATATTTTTCTAAAAACTGTTTTTTTAAACCATCATTTTTTTTTAATGAATAGAATGTTCAAAAGTTTAAAACAGCATTTTAAATCAATTTAATGAATACTTGCTAGATAAATGCATTAATTTCTTAAAAAAAAATAAACATATCAACCACAATCTTCTGGCATATAGTGTGTATATATAATGTATATAAAGCCCCTGGTTTGGAAACCCCTGGTCTAAACTCCATAATCATGCTCACTCTGCCATAGTTTTTATTTTATTTTATTATTGTTTTTTTTTTAAAGAAGTAGAAACTGTTTGCTTCCCACAGAGCAGACCAGGGAAAATGGTCCTTCAGTGGGCCAGACATAATGTAGCTGATCTAAATGTTTTTTGCCTAGCATTTCCCCCATTGTACCAGTGATGGAAATTAATGATAATAGCAGCAGAGAGAGGCCTTGGACTGCTACCCCTGGCTCAGAGCAGCCAGGCAATAACTCAGCCTAAATTTACATACCCTAAAAAACTCACCAGGCACTTAGTACCGAAGCCAAGCAGCTCCCACTTCCACAGCCTCCACCAAACATCAATTATTACATTTTTGTTTGGATCAAGTTTTCAAAGGCCATCCAGATGAGAGGAAACAGCAAAGGGAGGAGTCTGATTCAGTCCAGCCCAACTACCCATTACTTTTATCAGCCAATCTAAGAAAAGCACAGACTATCAACATTTCACATCCAGCTGAAGTGGGGGGGACAATATTTGACGTGCAGCGTTGAAATGAGGGGGGTATAAATTGAAATTATTCTCCCACCAACCAGTGTTTGTTTGTGAGCTCGATGCATAAACACAAGAGACCACGAGTGAGCGAGGTGGAGCCCCTGCCGAGCTTCTGACATCTGCAAACTTAGAAGTGAGAATCTGAATTATAAATAAAGGCTGCGGGCAGTAAACATGGGATTATGAGGTAAAATATACGGAAAAGAAATTACACCCGAGATATTGGAAAGCAAACCAAAGTGCAACCGGAGCTCTTGATGCATGCCTTACTAGATAATTAACATTTCTAAATGACTTCTTCCATTGACAGCTGGATGCTTTTGTTATTACGCAGACGAGATTTTGTGCCCCCACGGACTTGTAATCATCCTGTGGAGATGTCTGAACTGAGAAATCTAGCTTTGATTAATATATATGACCAAGATCATTGCTGGGTATTGATTTGTGTTCCCTTATCCAATTAATGCCTTCATGAGCAGCTCAGAAGGGAGAAATTCAGCTTCGACACATGAGAAAGCAATAACGCGAGAGACGGAGGAAGAGCGAGAGAGAGCTGACAGCGGCCATAATGGAGCAGCTGCCTACCCATAAATTCACCTTTGAACACATCTGACTTACAACCTATTTGCTGGAAAGATTCATTTTATCAAACACAATAACCTGGCAAATAAATGGAAATTAATTCACCTCTGTTATTGTGCTTGTCATATCAGTGCCTGTGAAATATGTAACCGCCTGGTTCCACCAGTCACTCTCCTAGAAAAAATACTGTTACCTTTAAACTCAATTCAGTTATTTTAGTTAGAACGAGTTTGCCTAGGTTTATTTGGATAAACTAAAGCATGGCTCACGCTTGACAGACAGCTGTGATGTGCAGGTATTTTAACTTTTACAGTTTTGTTTGCTTGTTTGTTTTTTTCTGCAAAAGAAAATGGTAAAAACTGGTACCACAGCCCATGTTTCAGTTCTTTTTAAGAACAAGGGCTGCACATATAATGCACTTAAATACCATTTTTTAGAAATGAAAGACAATCAGAACCAGTATTATGCCTGACATCACTAAAACTTTCCTATAATTTATGTCCTGTTCAAGAAGTCCTTAAAATCAAGGTCACCTCGGCTGGTCGCCCGTTTTCTTTATTTGTAAAAATCTAAATAATCTCTTTTATAGTCCCTTAAAGAACTAAGAGGACAACCTCTTCAATGAGTGTCAAACACTGTTGTTTCAGCTCTGATTCCAGATGAGACTCCTGTTTAAACAGCCTTGAAATTATGTATTTGTGGCTCTGTTTTCACAGTTAATCTGCTATGTGCTGTGAATGGGGCATTGTCCTTGTGCAGCAACACACTAGAGACCTCTCATACACATGCTGAATTAAATCAAAAGAGAGATGAAAATACTTTTCTTGATGTGCGGTGAAGATTTTCTGATTTGCATGTCTTGAAATAATTTAGAGATAAAGAAAAAGTTTTGAATCACACATATTTTGATAGCACTTTCCATGAATATTGCATAAAAGGCCTAAAACTCTTAAAAGAGGCATTTGTAATTTTTTTTAAACAAAAAGTCACCGAAAGGAGCAGCTTAATTTAGTTCAAACTAAATTGTATTATATATTAATTTTCTATAGGCTTTTTTATTTTTGAAACCTTGTTATCTGGAACATATTTTTTATAATGATAAAAAGCTTGTATGACAGAATTCCTGTAGCTCAACAGGTACAGAATGGTGCTTGTATTATCAGTTAAATTGCATTTAAGTAACAGGTTGCATACAAAATGGAGTACATGGCTAAACATTACATTTTGGTCAATAAAAACAAGACCAATTATTATTCAATAGATTGTCAGAATTAAGATGTGATTTTAATTGCTGGATACAGCAAAGAAGGTCAAGATCTCTGATGGGGCACAGGGCAAAATCCCCATATTAAGGTCTCACAAAAAACAAACAAACATGGGATTCGTGCCTCTAACGAGACACCAATGTTTTCACTCCAGTCCAGTTTTCACTGAATGTGCCAGTTGTACTAATTTTATTTATTTATCAAGCAGCAATTAGGAGTGTTTTTTTTTGACAGGTTCTCTAATTATATGGAATATTGTTTTATAGCTGTCTGTGGAAAGTAGTAAAAAAAACATGCTGAATAGCTTTCATATGTTATATTAAGAGAACTAAAGTTTATTTGCAGATTATATAAGGATGGTGAACAAACACACACGCAAAAGTCTTATATCTCATCTACTGTAGCTCTCAAAACAAAGTGGAGAGACCGAAAAAAAAAATCCAGAATAAGGCTGCTTCCTGTGTCACAGTGCCATCTTGTGGTTCCCTGGCAAAACTTTCCCCACGTAGCCTACATGAATGCTTAACAAATCCTCCAATATTTCTGTAATCCGGGTTTATTCCAAGTTATTAAGGTGTGCAGGGTCTGTGCATTCTTTATTTCTCCGAAGCACACCAAAAAGCAAATTACAGGTATAGTATATATATGTGCATCCCAATAATATTTTTAAATGATCAGTTTATTGGACATTAAAAATGACAAATTCGGTAGTTTTTTTTTTTTTTTTTTTGTTAAAGATTTTTCCAGTAGCCTTTATGTGCTACAGTATATGTACAAAAAAAACTTGAATAAACTGATTTTTGTGAAATCATAATAGCTATCAGGCCAAGCTAACATAGATTAAAATCATCAGTATGCAGACAAAATGTAATCATCATCGTCTCTGTGGTTCTTGTCAGTATGTCATGGGTCAAACAATAAGGTTCAATGGACAATGGCAATATGGCAGAATGGCAGACATAATATGAGGATCTACATATTTGCACAGCTAAAGAACATACAATGGTCAAGAAGCAGAAGGAAGTTCTTCCTCAAATTCAGTGTATACCATGAAGGCATTTATGCAATTTAAGTACTAAAAGTGGTTCATAAACGAAGAAACTCAATTTCAAATTCTTTCTGATGTTCCACCACTAGGTGGCAGACTTTCAATTATTATCCCACAGAATGAGACTCAGGAAGAACAAGCGATCGTAGTTAATCAAGATTAAATTAGGTGTCTAAAATATATAAATATATGCTATATAAAACTAATAATTATAATATAAAACGAATATATGCATTTATATGTTCGTATAATAAATGTATATACAAATAACTAAATATAATATGTAATTTCTATAAGAACACTGTTTGAGATAATAACATATCTGCGTAATAAAATTGCTTCAATCTCTGTTACATTCTCCACTGTGCATTCTCATTTTTGGCATTTTTAGCTATTACTAGCAGCACTTTCGTCTGGCAGTGGATGTTTTGTTGCCAACAGTGCAGTGGTACACATAGGAGGTAATCACAACAAAGCAAATGTTTGAAACAGGGCTCTGATTCGAATCAAGACTGCTTATTAAAAACCATTTTTGAGTGGATTCATATTTGTAACTGTTAAACGTGGCATATACGAAACATTAATCAATGTTTCATGGGCTGGCAGGACATGAGCATATTTGTTGCTGTTTCACATGGGCTGAGACAACTGGCTCTGTTATACTGGGAAGCTCAAACATCCATCTGTCCTATTTTCTGCATATGAATGCCAGAGACATAGTGCTCTTGAGATTGCAGACAGGAAAAGCCTGTTTCACACACCTGCCATCGCATCCTGGTGTTAGCAAACACCAGAGACAGCCTGGAAAACCAATCCGTGCCCACCCACTCCAAAATACCTAAAATGAGTAAATAAAACAAATTCGCAGTGATAATGTACAAATTCTGCATGAACATATAGGTATACTGAAGAAATAGAGTTGGTAAACACACATTTAATGCAGCTAATAAATCATTTAAGAGTTTGGGGACACATATTCTTGTCATAGACAGCTTGGAACAATCAGACATAAGGGACTTTAAAGCACACTTTCATTCAGCCTGGCCTATTTTCCTGTGAAGGGACTTTACATGACTATGAGTCACATCACGGTTCAATTCCTTCATTTCTGTGACACAGTGCCCGCCGTGTAACATGCCCCTCACTTCCACATCCTCATTTGTTATAACAGATGTCTCTGTTTATGTGTTTTAGCTGGGCAGATGATGGGGCAAAAGTCAAAAATCAGCTATGCTGTGTGTCTTCTGTTGTGAGGCACTTAATGAGACAATAGCAAAGCACCTGTGTGAGACTGCAAACAAGTGTTTCCTGTCTGATTAAAATAGATGTTTTACAGGCTCCTCTAGAAATGTTCTCATTTAGAAAACAAGATGGGGGTTCGTTTTGGCATACCCTATGAATTACAGCTGAAATATTTCTGCTGAAAAAATGACACAGCCCAAGTGCTAGGTTTTCAAGGTTGGCTGAATCGAGACGAGAAGTTCGATTTGATCATTACAGAAAAGCCTAATGTACAATACTCAGCAGCCCACGGCCCTAGAATATTGATTTCCTTCAATGCAGATAACAACTTTAAAATGATTACAATTCATCATATGCTTTTTACATCACCACAGTCATCTAGAATTTCTTACTAATAATTTGCTCTAATATTTGCAGTATAAACAGACTTCTCTTTGCTTCCACCAGCAGTAGAATGAGACTTATATGAAGATAAAACACAGACACATACACATTCAAACCAATGCAATAAATAACTTGCAATGCATTATATTTTATTCAGTAGCTATTATTACTGGTAACTCACATTTGTGAGTCAATTTGCCATGAACATCCAATCATTTTTATAGCCCAAATGGCAGAAGCCTTCAGGAAGGGCTTGTTGGATTGCTATTCTGATTGGTGGAGTCACATAATTCTCACAGATGGTCATTAGATCTACTTCCTTTCCTCTGCAATTATGTAGCCTCTAGGAGTAGTGCAGGGGGTTAAGGGTTACAGTTAGCCAGTTATTAGACATTTGGTGGCCCACATCTTTAACAGGCCAATGAGAGCAGAGAGATAGGTTTGAGATTTGAGGAAGAGTTACAGTCATCCATCTGTTTGCCTCTAGATGGCTCAGCTGCTTTAAAACAGTGCATTTTCTCTCTACTGTTCATAGCAGAACTAGCTACATTCAGCTACATATTACTTTGTACCACAAGCATCTAATTTACCGCTGTTCATCTAAAATACCCAAGATTTTCTTAAGAGAAAAGAGATAAGAGAGATTACCGGGATACTGGTACCAGTATTAAATGTTGGTACCATAACTGTTCTTAGCGATTAGTGTTATTTTTTATCTTTTACATTTTATTTAATTGTTCATGATTGTTTTCTCTACGTTTACTTAGATTACTTAGATTAGCATTGCCATTATCTAATGCTCACTTTTATTAACCTGTTAAATGTAAATTTCCTTAGGTATAAATATCAAATTTTTTAATATCGTACATTATAACATTGTGATATCTACATTTAATTAGCTTAAAGTAACATTTTATTTTAAACTATATATATATATATATATATATATATATATATATGTTTATAAAATT
>NW_015630348.1:2521529-2537549 GCF_001515625.1 Sinocyclocheilus rhinocerous | reverse complement strand
ATATTATGTATCTTGTGCATTTTATATAAGAATTATTTTATTTTAATATATATATATATATATATATATATATATATATATATATATATATATGTTTATAAAATTTAAATATTTGCAATTTATCGGTTATCGTCTGATAATCTGAAAATAATTATCGGTTTATCAGTAGTGGCTATACTTTAAATATTGGTGCATCCCTAATTACAATACTTTTAAAAAATGTAATCTTCTCTACCTTAATTATCAGTTTTTCATTATTGGCACTATTGGTGCATCGCTAATAAGAATGTTTAAAATGTTATAATAATTTAATATTAAAAAGCAAGAAAGAAAGAAAGAAAGAAATTATGTCTTACCCTGTCTGGTTGTCTCTGTCCCATAAATAGTCTGGCAGGCATATACTGCAGAAGAAGCAGTGCTCATGGAGGTATCTTTGAATGTTTCTCCGCTCTGTGGACTCTTATCTGGAAGGCCTGCCTCTCAGTTGCCAGTGTTTGCATCCCATGTGCCTCTCTGGCCTGGTAAAGTTACACAACAAACAACACTTGCTTTTTCTGAATTTAAATGGGCAAAATGAGCTGGAGAGTTTCCAAAGTCACATTTGGAGATTCAAAACTGGCTTATATTTCCCCAACACATCCCACTGCAGATTATTAATTCACAATGCATTTCCACAAACATCTGATGAGATGAAAACACTATGTGAAACGTGAAAAGGCCACAGTGAAGCAGATCACCATGAAAAAAAAACAGTTGAAGGACTCTGCTGGCAAACAGAAAGGATACTTTCAGTAAAAGTACCATTGAGACACATAGAAGGCAGTAGAGGTCACATGCACTACACTGACAGCATGACGATATTTGTCTTCGGTTTACCTAAAACCCTGTAGAAATAACAGCTAAAAGCGCAGAAACACCTAGAACACAATTGTAAGTTAACCCAGTACATTGTTACATAGCAAAACAAGTGCTGTCAAAACTCAGGTGATGAATGATTTTCCTTCTGTAGGTTCTCCCATCTCCTCAGTATTGTTTGTGGTAGTGCAGAGATCAATATTTCATCCCCTTTTTTCTTTTTCTCTCTCTTTGATGCCTCTGCGTACTCTTTAAAGGCCAACATGGGACCACCGATTTTCTGCCCTGAGGTTCCTCCCCAATTATGAAGGCACTTTAATGAGAATATTTTTTCATTTCCAGGGGCTGGACATGGGAAAGAGCTGAGCTGAAGCTTTTGGTCCAGGGGTTTTTGTTGGCATGTCTCTGAAGGGGAGTGTTGACTTCACTGTTTTACGCATTTTACGCATTTTAACCTAGAGAATGACACTGGAACAGGCGTACTGCAAGTACTCAATTTATCACTTAAACTTTCATAACGCATTTTTACACCAAGATTAAATACTCATGGCAAATGTTCATTGCAGAGTTGGCTACCAACAGACACATTTTAATGCATGAAATCCCAGTAAAAATTGCAGAAAATAAATGTAATGTAAGCTGTTTAATACATGGCTATTTGCACAATAAATAAATAAATATATGGACATGAAACATTGATTTTATTTTAAATTATTTTATAACTCATTTTATAATTGTTGTTTCCAGAAAAAATAAATAATAATTACACATACAAAAAAATTCGCCTATCAACAGGACAAACACTTCAACAAAATTACAGTAATATTAAAACTGAAGTGCTCCAAGGTCATTTTAACGGCAATCAGTAATTGATACGCAAGATGATGGCAGTTGATAAAAAAACAATCAAGAACGAGTCTGAAGTGAGATACATGATTCAGTTAATCATGTGAGCGCAGTCTGCAACAGCAAATATTTGGAAATATCTGAGCGTTGAAGAAAACTGACCAATCAGAATCAAGTATTGCAGAGAGCCTTGTAATAAAAGTCATATTCAATACATTTCAACTAAAGCATTCCTGACAGCACAGTTGTTTGTGTACATGTCTGTATAATTAGGTTTATGTATACTGTGTAATTTCCAGGTAAAAGGTTAATGAACAGTAACACTGCATTTGCATGACAGTTTGACAGCGTGCGCATGAATACGTCTTCTTTCTTAGTGTTCCTTCAGAGATCTCTAATGGTTTAAGCTTGTATTAACAGGAGATGAGATAGAGAAACACATCCCCTACAGACTAGAAACCCTGAGGCCTTTGTGTGTTTGAGTAACAGCAGGGATAAATCCCTCATATTCCTTTGTACAAAAACAAGTCAAACTCAGGAAGTCTGCCCTGCAGGCCTTGTCATAAGGTGCATCAGAAAAAAAACCACTGAGAAAGAAAGAGAAATCAAGACTTTTTTCACCATTTGTAGGTACATTGAATTTCCTACATTGTTGACTAGCTTCTAAAAAAAATACATATAACTGAAATATGGTCATAGAGAATCATAAGCTCAAACACCTTATTTAACAAAGCTAGAAATCATCAGAGATGGTTTCCTAGCTCTCCTTTTTATATGATTCACTACAATCATAACAACTCTAATCCTCTTACATATGATATAATACTAGCTTGTCATGCATTTATGAATGCACGATTCAACACCGGCTATTCACGTTAGCAAGGAACATACATAGTGTCAGTATTTGGCCCACTTCCTCTATTGAGGCACAAGGGAGATGTTTTGCATTATGAAAGCTTATTTACAGTCAGTGCCATCAGAAAGCAATACATATAGTGAATGAGTCATTTTAGGTGCACAATAGCAGCTCCATTATAATCCACTAACTGCTGTCTGAAGGAACAATTTAGCTTTGATATATACAGTAAATCTCCGCAGAACAAATGTATTCAGGTTGGACATTATGTGTTCACGCTGAAAGCTGCTGGAAAGTAGCTTGTGGGTAGGCAATGTGGCTTATTATAGATATCTCTATTGATCTCCCCTGTCAAAATTAGACTAGGAATGGGACGTGGTTAAAAACGGTTTTAAAGCATGGGACAATATAGGAATTTGATCAATTGGATGCTCTACCATGCAGCGGCAATTATTTAAATTGAAGCTGCAGAGGCGACAAGACTTAGATGTCGTTTGTAGCTTAGCGTAATGATGCATAGAGTGTCACACTGTTTAAAGTAAGTCAGTGGACATACAATAGAAAGAAAGAAAACATATATTGTATTCAAAATCCTCTCCATGAAAAGGAGGGTGTTCAATTGGCAGTAACTAAAAATAAGGATTTTTGTTGGATTTTGGAGGTGGTGCAACCATAAAAATCTGGATCTAAGGCAACATGTAACATGATTCCCATTCTCAAAACAGCATAATTGCCTATGTTGAAATACTGGTATAGCACTATATACATACAGTATATTTGCTTGAAAACAATAAAGTGTGTGTGTTGAGTATGTGTGTTTTTTTGTTGTTGTTTTTTTTTTGGAAACTGGAAACTTAGAAACTGTACTGGAGTACACAGTAAATGGAATGGATTGAATTGATGCTTCTTTTTAAAAAATTTTTTATCAAAGGTCTTTAAATAATGCAATTCTAGATGATTCTGCCCCAATTTATCCCATGACTAAAATAGTGGAGGGTGTTCAATTGGCAGTAACTAAAAATAAGGATTTTTGTTGGATTTTGGAGGTGGTGCAACCATAAAAATCTGGATCTAAGGCAACATGTAACATGATTCCCATTCTCAAAACAGCATAATTGCCTATGTTGAAATACTGGTATAGCACTATATACATACAGTATATTTGCTTGAAAACAATAAAGTGTGTGTGTTGAGTATGTGTGTTTTTTTGTTGTTGTTTTTTTTTGGAAACTGGAAACTTAGAAACTGTAATGGAGTACACAGTAAATGGAATGGATTGAATTGATGCTTCTTTTTAAATTTTTTTTTATCAAAGGTCTTTAAATAATGCAATTCTAGATGATACTGCCCCAATTTATCCCATGACTAAAATAGTTTTGATTTTCCAGACTCTGACAACTTTGACGCGGCCATGTTTTACCAGCATTGTGAAGGTATTTCCTGAATAACCTAAAACAGCACAAGGAGGAAAAGCTTGTATACTGTAATCTACATATTTCTGCCATGCATTTGTAACGGATATTAAAGGGGTCATATGATGTGATTTCAAGTTTTCCTTTCTCTTTGGAGTGTTACAAGCTCTTGGTGCATAAAGAAGATCTGTAAAGTTGCAAAGACTAAAGTCTCAAATCCAAAGAGATATTCTTTATAAAAGTTAAGAGTCAACCACGCCTACCTAAAACGGCTCGTTCTAACACGCCCCCACATGTCTACGTCACTATGTGGAAATATTAGCATAATGCCGCCCAAATGTGCAGGCAAAGAAAGAAGGCGTGGTTTCAGGAACAGCAGTAGTGTTGATGCAGCCATGTCAGGGAGACGCTGTGTATTTCAGTGCGAAAGCAAAAGCACTTTATTTGGCCTTCCGGAAGTAGATGCAATTAGGAATCATTGGTTAAGATTTATTTACAACAGAACAGCACAACCCAGATGTTCGAATTTGTGCAACGCATTTTATGGTCGACAGTTTTGTGAACCTAGGAGAGTACGAGGCTGGCTGTGCACAAGGCCATTTCTCAATGAAGGGAAAAGGAAAATCAGCTTTAATTGGCTTTTAAGGAGAGCTGTGAATCACATTAGGTCTAGTGTCAGCTCCCACCAGGCTGTGGCTGATAACAGTATTAGGACTTCATGGCTCTAAGCTCCTCTGATTGCTCTAACACCCAGAGTATTTACCATTCAGACCTATCAAGCCTTCCCTCTTGCACAAGACAGAGAGAGACACACAGGAGGAAGAGACGAGGGATCTGATGGAAAGGGATTTCTTCTTCAGTCTTTAAGCACAGAGGGTCAAACAGAACAACATGCTAACAGAAAGGACAATCCCTTATGACCACAGTCAACCATGCTATGCCAATATAGACATAAAATGCTCCATGCTCACATGTTCAAGTCCGGAAAAACATGATTTCTGTTTTTCAAGTCCCCAGTGCAGCAGAGTAGTAGCATTCTGCCTCTTGTTTTCAACAGAATTCAACAGAATATTGAGCTAATGGTGAAATAATAGCACTTGAATTCATAAGAAATTATAGGGGTTTGAATTCACACAAATGTTGTAAGTGTGTGCATGTGCAATAATGTTAAACGAGTAGCTCATCCAAAAATGGAAGTTCTGCCATATATACTGCATGTTTGAAGCATGTGAAACTACATGATAAAAACACAGTCTGAGGTTACTCCCCATGAGCTGAATAACTACAATAATCAATCATGCAGTGGACCCCAATGAATCTAGCCATTTACAAACCTCTGGGCACATCTGGTGCAGAGCAGCAGCAATCATACCTGACCCACTCACACGGATGCAACTGTCATAAAATCAGAATGAGGGAAGCATCTGGTCATGGTCATAACACAACAATAAAAAGACTAATCAAACTGTGTTACAGCCTGAAAAACATGTGGCTGACAATTTATGTCAAATCCACAGAAATCGGCTGTGAGCAGCACTGCTCTGCCATGCATAAACCTTGCCGTAATGCTGTGCAGAAACTGACATAATTCAATGTTTTTAACTGTTGTGGTGTGGTGAACTCTGGGAAAATACTGGGCCCTTTCACATTGCATTCTGTGGTTTAACTCATCAAAAAATAGTAACAAGTTTTAATGACCAATTACGTGTGTTTATTGCTAACAAAGTCAAGACTTGCTGAACCGCTGCTGCATTTTCATGAGATACGTTTGTACTATTTTATTTTAGGATATAATTTTTGCATTACTTATTTATCATCTTGTTCAATGAAATATTCATGAATTCTAGGGGTTGTTTTTTTATTATCATTAATACAATCCAATGAGAAGGATTTCGCTGAAGAAAGCCTTCTGGAAGGAATGAAATGCTTCTAAAGAACCACTATAGTAGTTCTATATCCATCTCAAAAGTTGGTGCTTAATCCACCGCTGCACCAATACAAAATTATAACAAATGAAAAAATTACTGATCACATTAAAATGAGACATTTTAGAGTTACATTTGATTATAAAACAAATGTTTTCAGGGTATTGGGCTACAGCCCAGACTGAATATTCATGCTTTTATTCTCTGTGATATGGTCCAGTGCTGATTGCCAGAGAATGTGTAAATTTGCAATTATGTATTTAAATCCCTTTGCTAATCCTGACCATTAATGCTGTTCTCCTGGGATAAAAAGCCCATTAGTGGGGTTCAGTTTTTTGAAATACTTTCTTTTTCGCCTTTTAGATTCTTTCTTTTCTCATTTACCCGATATATAAAGACAATATGAAACAATAAAGATCTCAATATGTTAAAGTTCGATCTAACTTACACAAACAAATCACTTATGCTTTATTTTGGTGTTACCCAAATATGGATCGTTGGGTAGTACATTACATCTCACTGACCTTCACTTCCATTCTTCACCTGCTCACAGTGCCTACCACCAATTTGCTTTGCTCAACAGTGTGGAAATAAGAAACCATGGTGTAAGTGGGGGTGAAGTGTCCAGTCTCAAAGCAGCCGTTTCAACCAGCATCTTTTAGACGCACACTGGCTATTTATAGTTGATGGACATGGTGGATTAACAAGGATCCCCAGAGTCCAGTTGGAAGAAATTACTTTTAGGGTTTTGGCAAGGTCCAGTAGTCAATTTCAATGTCCACAGCCCAGCTGAGCTTCAGGTTTGGGTTTAACATTTGGTTCTTATTGCTGACTATATAAAGACACCATCTGACTGTGATTCTACGAGAGTGACTTTTGACTGCAGTATGACAGAAGTTGAAAGTAAAATCAGAAAGAGTGAGTTTAGGTCTGGATACTAGATTCTATGGTTGATGTGCTGTGTTAGCTCTGACAGCAGCTATTGCATCAGCAATGTCTGTAATAGTGGATTGTCTGGCGTAACACCTGCTTCAGTCTTACTTGGAATTGCATAGGTGTCCCTGAGACTGTGGTTAAACATTTCAGGGTAGTGTAAGAATTAGCTGGAACAGAGGAGTGATGGGAACAAAGGGCAACCTTGATGTTTTAGGCAGCTCCAAGCCCTCATCATTAGCCCTGGTGACTGTAAGTTTACATCTTGCGTGAAATCTGATGAAATCCTTCTGCATGGTCTATGGTCAACAAGTCAGATGTGCTTTTTGATTAGTAACCTTGAAATAGCAAGGACATAAAAATTTAGATTTTTTTAAACTAAGGTTAATATGGTCTATATATACTACTCCCCTCCCTCTTTGGACAGGTTATGCTGCCCTTGTGTTTTGTCCTTTCACTTGAGAGGACTGATACAGTGAGCAGCCATGCAAAACAGTCCATTCGCATCCAGGGACTGAGGTGATATTTAATATTTATCAGCTATTCACTGAAGATGCTGGGCTTGCTATACAGTCATGGCCTAGGGCAAAACACAGAGAGGTCTCTTAAAAAGACTACTTTTACAAACAAGACTTTAAAGGTCAATCTTTGAGTATAAACATTAAATTGTTTTGGTATATGTTAACAGATATTTAACTGTACGGACTAATATCCGAAGGGAAAACATACAAAACTAAACCTTTAACATAACAAGAGTTTCCCATAAATCATTATTGAGAGTAGATCAATACAAAATTAAATACTGAAAAATTAGGAGTAAATATTAAATATAGAAATGGAAGAAAATGTAAAAAGGAAAGGTTGAATGCAAATCCAATGCAAATCTGAATGTACCTTATGTACATATTTAGTATGTATATGCTCACTAGTGGAATCACTTAACAAACATATGCAAGGACAGGAACCTGTAAATACAGACTTGCAATTCCCATTCGACCCTGTTGGGATCAGCCTGTCTGGAATCTGATCTATAATAAGCTGCCAGTGGGACCACAAGGGGCAAAAGGAACAATGTTCAAAGGCAAACGAGTGAGCATTAGCCTGTAGTAGGACAGTGTAACATCAGGCTTTGTCTCCAGAGACTGTTCTTCTTAAAGGGACGCTCAGGCAGGACAGCATGAAAAGCAGAGCTTAAGCATTCACCTCTTTCATCTCATTGTCTTTGGATCGTATGCCTCTGGCATTGTTTCAGTTAGCGTTGAAAGGGCATCCCTGTGAGGAGTACACTGGGTCACATGCTGCCACCTCCCTTTCAGTGTTTAATGGCAGCTGGCCAGGAACAAGGTCGAAGCAAATGCCACAAGAAAGTTCAGACAGCTATTAAGATTATTTCCCGGCTCATTTTCTCCCGTTCGCCAGTCTCCCCCCTCCCTTCTGTTTAAAAATGTCTTCATTTTGTTACTGCTTCCTGCTCAATCCATCTTTTCAGAGCAGCAGATTAACAAGGCAGAGCCAAATCTGCTGGCTGTGTGCATTTTCTTTGAGTACAGGGGTAGAGAGTCCTTGTTGTGGTTCTTGGCACTGTGGACTTTTATACATTTCAAGCTGTTCCTCCATGAACGAGTCGTGCTCTTCAACTGAGGAGACATAAAATATGCAACAAAATGTGGCTTCAGGTACAGGAACATTCAGAAACACATTGATTATTCAGGCCTGACATCTACATGATGCACAGCAAAGAATGGGTAAAGCTACATTATCATGGGATGTGTATGGAAATACTGAATCGTGAGGTCATGGTTTGGTAGGCTAGCATGGTCCAATTAGCCCCTGCTGGTAAATTCTGTAACTGCATTACATATTCTCATGTATCACAGTTGAAATTAGTATTGCCTGCTTAATATTTATGTGTAAACCATGATACATTTTTTAAGGGTTTTTTCAGAGTCCAAAAGAACAGCAATTATTTGAAATATATTTATTTCTTACAATGTAAAGATCTTTACTGATACTTTTAATCAAATTAATTTTATTATTATTATTTCATATTAATTATGTGTATTTTAAGCTTTACTGCTTTTTAATCTTTCTACTGCTTTTACTTTTAACCCAAAACTCACTCCTAGAACTCCTAGTTTACACTTACATTTACATTTAGTCATTTAGCAGACGCTTGATCCAGCAAAATAAGTATAGAAGATTAGGAAGCCGCTCTTGCCAGTCTTAGGGCTTCAACAACTGAAAGCAAGGCAGTCTCGGTCGAATGTCCACTTCTGAAGCCAGATTGGTTGCTGTCCAGGAGGTTGTTCTGTGTGAGAAAGGCTGAGACTTGGTTGAATACAACTCATTCAAGTGTTAGTTGTAGTTCTCCTGGGCACTTGCAGCAAACCTGAAACTTAAAACAACCAAAATTTGTATTGACATTATCTGTACAGAGTGCACAGAAGAGAGAAATACCACTCACCTCCTACAGAGAGCAAATTTGTGCAGGATAGATAGGCAGAAAAAATATGAATGTCTCATCACCTTATAAATTCATTTGAGTTGGGATGGATTAGAGCATAATTTCTGTTATAAATCCATGGAAATATGTATTAGCCAGTCCAATTAAATGTTCTGTATCATATAGGGCTGGATAAAAAATATCGATATCTCCATATTAATCGATTCTCATTTTTACGGAATGATATCGATTCTTAAATGCCAAAAATCGATTAGTCTAGCCTGTTTTCAGTTAATGGACGGAACGTTGAAGGGCACTTCCCATCCAATATATCGCAATAAGCATTGTGCATTGGTACTATGAAACAAAGTCTCAGATTTCAAATTCTGTCCATTGCATTAGAATATTCAAACAATAAATGCCATTTTGGCGCTGTTTAATGTGGAGTGACAGATCGCTGTAGCGACTCAGTTCAACAGACGCGGCAGCGTACAAAATCGTCCCAGTACTTTAGTACTGTACATTTAGTTCTGGAACTAAAGCGGTGCGAAAGACCCTATTGTGACCCCATATGGATAAAATTGCACTGCAAAACCATATCCAAAGTACTGAAGAAGTAGGAGGAAACTTCTCTCTCCTTCACACATGTAAATACAGAGTCAAATAAGCCAGTCCATTGGCTGCGTTCACACTGTGTTCAATTCACTCTTCCCTGGAGCCATTTGCTGCATAGAACGAAAGGGGCCCTCAATGCTGTGAAATGTAATTTCTTTATCCAGCCCGCCTGCAGCGCGTACTGGAACACATTTCAATTTAGAAAGGCCTAAGCAGCTTCATCAATTATACAGTTATACAGGTAACGCAGAGCATGCAAGGGCATCATTTATGTAGTCAGAAAAACAATTCAGATTGAACATGTATATATTATCCTGTATATTTTTATCGTCCATACAGTGAAGGTGTTCATAACAAAGCAAAGGTTTCGCAAAGATGAAGACAAACAATATATGCAACCATTTTGGCAATGTCTAGGTTTCAAAGTGTCAAGCTAATTTTTACTCAAGGGAAGGCAAACTGAGCTGCATATTGTAATACTGTATATGTTGTGTAAGGTCATTTAATATACAAATGTTCTATTCAGTTAGGTAAAGTAATAGCTCACCCCCCCAAAAATGAAACCACCTTTTAGTTGACCCAAAACCAGAAGATTTCTGTAGAACATAAAAGGAAAAAAAATCAGTCATGCAGTTTGCAACAAATGACAACTATAGCTTGAACAAGCATTCAAAAATTCCATTGAAGTATCACAAAAGTGGTCATGCAGTCAATGCTATATTTTAAGCCTTTGAGAGAGCAAAATTTAAATCATTATTCACTGAGAATTCATGAGTGAATTCATGAAAGATGTAGCGATGATTTTGTGAAGAAAATATGCTTTTGAGCCAAATCTTTTCAATGAATCAGCAAAAAATGTTTCAGTTCTCAATGATCCAGTCAGTGGATAACAGTGAGTAAACTTTCTATTTTCAGTGACCTATTCCTTTAATCATATTCAGTTGACACATAAAATGTCAATATGCCAAAATTACAGCGATCGGTTGATTTATTTAGCTCATGATTCATTCTTATACAGCATAAGGAGAATATGGCAAATACATGATGATTTCATACTGTAGACAACTTTTCCACGACATTCTAATTTATTGAGATGCACCTGTACTTCATCTTTCCAGCCCATATAATTTCCAGATGGTTGTGTCAATACAGTGTTTATCATTTACAGTTCATCATGCATTGAGGAATATTGAGTGCCAGCATCTCTTCCTATAAGATGCTAATGAAATACAGTCATTAGCAGGAGTCAATTTCCACCACAATGTAAAAACCAGGCCCATTTTACCATTTTAAACTCAGTCAATAAGTTCATAGTGCTGTGAGATGTTGTGTCTTAATGTGGATGTAGAACATTTCCACTTGGATGAACACAAAGCCCAGTGTGATGACTTTCTCAGTCAATTGGTTCACAGCACGGTAAAAAGACCAAATCAATGTCCACAGACTTGGGTTGATGTGCATTTTATTGAGGTACAGGCGCAGTGGTGTGTCTATTCATTGTCCATTTTGAGGGCTAATTTCCCAGCATGTTCTTATATCTGGATCAAGTCTCTGCTAATACTATGTTCTAATGCATTTCAAAGGTCTGTCACCCCACACTGAAAAGAAATCAGTGTACAAACAATTCTCACTCAAAAATTGCTAGTAAATTTCACAAAGAATTGGCAAGTAACATTAATATAAAAGATTACTTTTAACATTCATTTATTTCAGAAAGAAAGTAGCTGCTCTCTCTTACTCTTACATTTAAGTTTTTCAACGTTTGCAAACAGGTACAAACTTATGGCTACATTAATAACTGTATACAGTATGGTCATGTCTTAACACTTATGGGCGACCTCATTATGCACACAGGAAAAAAGCAGATGAAAATGTATTTCATCAGCACAGATGTTTAACTCTTGATTAATGAGGTAAGGTACTGTCTGATAGTTAACTCTGCTGTGTGCCATCGCTCTCATTTTGGACGCTTGCCTGTAAGCTGATTAGTAAAACAGTGCTGGTGAGCTTGATGACTTGGGTTAATAGAATAATATGACACAGGGCGTAGCAGCCTGAGAAAACATTATGCAAATAGTTACCTTTTCACTTCAGCAGAGCGAGGAAGAGAAAATCTGCATCCCATTTACATCACAATGCCCGGAGTTCAGGAGCAACTGTTTCAAGCCAACACAAAGTGTCAAATTAATATTTAAATAAACAAACAAAGCTGTTTATATTTGCTGTTAGGTCAAATAACTGTACTTTTGCTTTAAAAAAAATACAGGGATTAGCCATTTATAGTTTTCATTCTTTTCAAAGTCAATGATTCAGTCTCCAGGTTTAGAACTCACCAATTGTTCACACTTTCCACAGAAAAACAAACAAACAAACACATAAATAAAATATAATCATGTATTTATCGGATACATTTTATTTCATTTTAAACCCCAGACACTGAAGCATCATGCCTAATGAGTGAAATCAACCTTCCAAGTTTATATGTTATGGGGTCAGTAAGATGTTTATGTTTTTGAGAGATGCCTCTTTTGGTCCCCTGCATTTATTTTTGCTGCATTTATTTGATCAAAAATTACGATTAAGAACAGTGATATAAAATATTATATGTTAGTATATAATTTATTCCTGTGATGCAAAAAGATGAAATTTCAGCAGTCATTCCTCCAGTCTTCAGTGTGACATGATCCTTCAGAAATCATTCTAAAATGCTGATGTGGTTTTTAAGAAACATTTCTTATCATATCAATGTTGAAAACAGTTGTGCTTTGCATTAGAATTGTGGAAACGGTGATACATTATTTAAAGAATTGTTTGACAGTAAAAAAAATAACAGTATATATTTTTTTTGAAAATTGTATAATGCAACATTTTTATTAAAGGTCTTTACTGTCACTTTTGATCAGTTCAGTGTATACTTGCTGAATAAAAGTATTGATTTCATTTAGTGCTTGCAAACGATTAATCGCGATTAATCGCATCCAAAATAAAAGTTTTTGTTTACATAATAAATGTGTGTGTTCTGTGTATATTTATTATGTATATATAAATACACACACATACAGTATATATATTTTAAATATTTACATGTATTTACATGTATATATTTAAATTCATATAATTTATATTATATATACATATATTTAATATACAAACATAACATATTTTTCTGAAATATGTACATGCATGTGCTTGTATTTATATATACATAATAAATATACACAGAACACACAAATATATTATGTAAACAAAAACTTTTATTTTGGATGTGATTAATCGCGATTAATCGTTTGACAGCACTAATATCTTTTTTTTTAATTTTTTTATAAAAATTACTGACCCCAAACTTTTGAACAGTAGTGTATATATAATTAAATAATATATATATATATTAACAAATAAAAAAAGAATAATTTGTACTTACTTGTTAGGTGCTATTTTTGTAAACTTATAGTGAGAAGTGCTATACACGTGAATTGAATTGAACTAAAATTCAATTGGAAACCTTTAGTGAAGGATTCCCACAAATTGACACAGCCTGTCTTCCTTTATTGACATGCACCTCAAGTCTATTTCTGTGGCATTCCTCCACTCAAAGTCACTTTGAATCAAATTAGAATTCTTAATGTCAATAAATGACCCTTGTTTGGGGCCACATAAAAATAAATATCATGCCGTTAAGAGGCAGAAAGCCCAGATGAGGAGCCGGTGCTTTTAGAGGCTTGTGCATTACCTCATCCTATACAAATTACTATGATTTTTTTTCTTCTGTCTTGTCCCCGTGGGACTTTGACAAGGACTTTAGGAAAAGGGATCTACATCTCAGAAGCCATTTGAGAGTAGTTCCCCTCAATTTTTTTCAGTTTCGTGGAAAGAATTACGCTGTCCATTTCTCCCCAGTCTGCTGAGGATCCATTGATATGGAAAGTCATTTGTTACACCTCTGGTGGGGAAACTTAATGAACTCTCTCAGCAGCCTGTCAGATGAGTTTTGAGACAACTGCATTTCTGAAGTACGCAGGAGCCGTCAACTCGAACAATAATAAACCAGGTCCATCTTTTATCAGTGATTCAAAATGAAAAATGCAGAAATTAACTGGGGGGTTTGGCTGAGGTGTAACTGATGATGTGACACTTCGAGCTGTTTGAATACAAACACATACACAGAGGGGGTCCTCAATCTACACAACACCAGCAATGTTTTCTTGTCGAAAAAATTTGCTTATGCAGACTTTTATCATCCCCTTCCTGCCAAGGTATACCTCTCTTTTCTTTGATGCCAACCTAAAATGATGATTTAGCTCATGCAGATGACTAGCTTGCCAAAAAACAGTAGTGGGTTTTGGATTTGAGGCATTTATTGTTTTTCTACCTCCTTTTCTGAAAGCTTTCAAGTCTCCACAAGAAAATTCTACATGTCTGCAGATCAAACGGAAAGGGCAGGAAATACTGGTGTTCACATGGCCTTTATATTACAGCGCTTCAGGCCATGATGTACGCAATCAGCCCTACTCATTCACTTTGATCAGAGAGAGATCAGTGTTACTCAGACATGGCAGCAGAATTACACCGCAATGCTCATTTTCTTCTGTAAGGTACAGAATATGAGCGCTGCAACTCAAGCAAAGACAGAAGTGCTAGACACTCCCTGAGGTAAGAATCACATGGCTAAAAAACAAACTTAAAGCACTTTCATAAAGTACATTCTACTTATTATACAGTATTTATCAATAACACCTTTCCATCCCTCAGCAATATTCTCCAGCTATGCGAGGAACGATCAAGCTTTGAAGTGTAAAATATAAGAAAATATGAAAATTAATATATTTTTTAACTTCAGTCACAGCTATCCTGCTAAACTTTTCACCCTAGTCTCCTGCAGCCAGATATTTGATTTGTGCATAAAATATAGTCGTCACAGTAGCTTATTCTGGCTGTTTACATCCTAACTGACATGCAAAGCATCTAAATGCAATTTGTTGTGATTTTTTACGTGCGATTTTGGGTTTATCTGAAATAGATTACACAGATGAAGTTGGTGGAGAAAGTTATCCATTAGCATTCCCATTCATCTCAATGGCAGTTTCTTGGATGGGATGTGAATCCAGAAATATGTGATTTTAGCTAGTGTTTGCCATTTTTGTGTGCAGTATGCATCATATGGTCAGTTTTATTCATATGAAATAAAAAAAATCATATGCAAGGAGAAGAAACTCAGTTTTTGCAGAAGCATGTACAAACCAGTAGAATAAATAACTTCCTCCTCTTCTCACCGTCATTAGCAGCTTGCAACCATTTCCCAGTCTACATTTATAACCCCCTTCCCACATACAGTTATTAATACGAGCAGGTTAAACTACTGTTGACCTAGTCTATTTCTAAGCGAGAATGACACTCACGTCACCCCTAATATGTTCACTGTGGTACATTCCACATAAAGGCGGACATAAAGGTCATATATCACTGAAATGGGAGACTATGAAATATGACCATTGATTGCTGAGGGGTGACAGCAGTCTTGAAGGCCTTATTAATCCTCAGAGAGCATTCAGTCAAGCAGAGCTTTTGTAACCCTGAGAAATGGGTCGGCATTACCGCTCAATTACCCTGAAGAACAATTTAGCATGTAATTACTAAAAGGGTTAATTTAACGTTGATAATATACATTTTAGAACAAAGGCATGTGTTGGCGATTAAACAAATACATCAAATTGGAGATAATGAAATAATTACAGAAATGAAAAGGTGTTTCCAGAGGGTAAAAGTATTTGTTAAACTATTAGTATCAGAGTACTTAAGCTAACTCACATCTTCCTCATATGAGATTATAAAGCCACATTGTAAGACATTAAGTCGTTGCGAGATTTAAAGTCAAAATTTTGAGATTTAAAGTCACATTATGAGACATTAAGTCATGTTGGAGATTAAGGGCCAGGGCCCGTATTCACAAAACATTTTATCTTACCACTAAGAGTTCTCCTAAATAGCAGTAAAAGTTTTTAGCTAAGAGTTTTCTCTTAAAACCTATTCACAAAGCTGCTGAGACAAACTTTTACTAAGGAATAGAGAGAAGTCTTAAGCTAAGAGTAAGGGCGGGGTTGACCTCGTTGCTATGGATGATGTCAGCATACTTACTAA
>NW_015630348.1:2497001-2520289 GCF_001515625.1 Sinocyclocheilus rhinocerous | reverse complement strand
ATCAAAAATTTGGAGTTGGGATAACCTCCAAACCAAAGCCGATACCTTTTTAAAAGCTCATTATCGTCAAATGTTTCTAAAATGTTTATATTCCGAGGTAGATTGCTGGCAACAGCCATTTTAGGATAGTTCAGATTTGGTCTTAGTGACTTAGGAGTCCTCTTCACTACGCCAAACGTTTCACAGATTTAGGAGCTAGTTTTAGCGCTAAAACGCTTTGTGAAATACTCTTAGAATAAAAATGTAGGAGTCCTAAATTTAGGACTGGCACGCCCATTATTTTTAAGATTTTCTCCTAAATCGGCGAGGTATGAGCTACTTTTAGCCTTAAGATGTTTTGTGAATACGGGCCCTGAAGTCACAACAGTAAGATAATGGGCCCTATTTTAACGATCTAAGTGCATGGTCTAAAGCGCACAGCGCAATTGTGCTTAAGGCGTGTCTGAATCCACTTTTGCTAGTTTAAAGATGGGGAAAATGGTCTAAAAGGGTTGTCCCTATTCTCTTAATGAGTAATGGGTGTGTTTTGGGCATAACTTGCCATAAACCAATCAAAGTCTCATCTCCCATTCCCTTTAAAAGCCAGTTGTGCTCGCTCCACGGTGGAATTTGCAAGTGGAAAAACTGAACGCTTCTCTAGTGAGGGAACGGATCTGTGCGTAATTCTGATACATGCAAAGACTATCCATTATGACATGTAGGCATTTTTATATTTATGTACACAATAATAATCTTTTACATTTTAATCCTTTACTTTTTCATTTTAAAAAATGTTTGTGTGCTGCTGCGCATCCCTGTATGTGTAATAAGCAAAGTGTACCCGCGTTGTGCACCTGCCTATAGGCGCATATTACTAACGCGCTCTATAAATAACAACAAATAAATAAATAAATAAATAACTTTAAACCAGGTTTTCGTTGGTCAATGGCGCAGTCTATTTCAGTTGCCTCAAAATAGCAATGCGCCAGCAATGCGCCTGAACACATCTCGTTTTCCGACCAGCACGCCCATGGGCGCACAAATGGGCGCAAATGCATTTGCTATTTAAACAACGTGGCGCAGGACGTGAAAATGACAACTGCGTCGGGCTGAAACTTGCAAAATTGCGGGTGTATGATAGGGCCCATACAGTCAGAATTGTGAGATTTAAGGTAAAAATTGTGAGACAGCCATGTTGGTGCTTAAAAAAACAAGAATATCATCTCTTTAGCAACCTTTGATTGTAATGTTAATTAATGTTAAAATTATAGTAATGTACAGTGTGGGCACCTGCATAATGGACCACACGACACTGCCTCTTTCTAACCCAAACGAGATATGTGGCATTGGCATCCATGTTGGATCACACCAGTAAGGCAGAAGCCACCAGCACCCAACACACTACACCTCGTTCCCACACCCACACAGCAACAGATGTATTTAACGCCCCTAAAGTGTGCAAAAGAGAACGGACCTTCTTTTGACCTTGACACTCACATTCCCTACAATGTTTCATCCTCACCCACATATACATGTACTCACACATAAACTGCTGCTTATCTCACACAAGAGAGCTGCTACCTGTCTGAGCCTCCTGGGGCTCCGGCGTTGATTAATGACACAATCGACTCACTAATTAACACCTGTGCTCTGAGTTTCTAAAATAAGCCAAAAGAAGAGCGGAGGGCCAGGTTATCGATTTCCTCTCCTCCCTCAGCGCAGCCACCAACACCTCTGAAGTTGATTCCAGGCGAGACAGCGAAGATGTAATTATTGTACTCTTTTACAATCATCAGTCTGTTATCATTCTGAGGCAGAATTCATCTCTGTGCTCTTGCCATCATGGTGCAATTGGTCAAACAGGGCACACTGATAAAAAAATGCTATACCTTTAAATATGAGACATGCAGCAGATAACTACAATCTGTTGTACTATACAGCTTCACACCACTTTTGTGATCCAGAAACTGCAGCTGGCTCTTTAAAAATGCCAAAATGCTGCACAATGTGTCAACTGGATATATGCCATGTTATAATGCTCTTCTTAATCATTTGATGGTTATTTGATGAATTACTACAGCCGTGATCGCTAGACAAATCGTGCACAAATAGAATTCTACTTGCTTCCCATTCATTTGTGAATAAGATGCAATCAATAACAACCTTAATTTAGATATACAGGATATAATGCATGTAAACGAACATGTGAATCCGATTGAAAAATGTATTGTTCACATAAACAGAATGTTTCAAATCTGAAATCAGATTGGATTAGTTTGGATTAATGAAGATTAGTGGCTGTAAACATACAGTAGTTTAGGACTTGATTTAAATATGCCTGGCATAAAACACAGGCTTTTGCACTTAAATATTGTGTGCAAAATTAGCACAACTGTATTGAATTTGCCCCTCAGTCTTGTTTTCATTATTCAAACAGAGGTAACCTATCATTAAGGGGAAGTCGTGGCCTAATGGTTGGAGAGTCGGACTCGTAACCCAAAGGTTGCGGGTTCGAGTCTCGTACCGGCAGGGATTGTAGGTGTGTGTGCACTTTGGATGGGATAAATGCAGAGCACTAATTCCGAGTATGGGTCACCATACTTGGCCACATGTCACGTCACGTCACTTCACTTCACTTAATGTTTTGGTTGATATAATTGAGAGGTTGTTGCATAGAAAATGCGTTTATAAACATTACAAAACTGTTGTTTAGAGAACCGTTAGCATTGAACTAAAGGCAGAGCAGACTTATTCATCATACTGTCACAGGTATGGATCACGGGTCAGAGTTCCTCCTCTCTCTTCTGAACCTCATCACCTCAACTCCCTGGAGAGAGACTCTCCTCCATTCCTCCGTAATGAGATTGAGAACGAGGGACGAGGGACGAGGGACACTCTCTCCAGTAATCCTGTATCATATGTCCGTTTTGCTCTGGAGCAAGGATATAAATGCTTTTCTAGTCATGGAATAAAAAGGTGGGCAGATTTGAGGAAGTCCAAGAAAACATGATCAGATTACGGATATGCAACATACAGTACAATATTACACGGTATTATAAACGCACAATATGAGGTACGAATTTGTAGCATTTCACAATCTACTGAGAGGGTCTTGGCAAACACTATTAGGGGGGATAATCCAAAATGAGAATGCTGTAATTTTTTAGGCTTTTTGTCCATACATTGAAGGTTAATTGGATCCAAAACAGCCTTTTTCTCAATATAAATCATTTTAACCACTGGTCTAAAACAACAATGGACCCTGTTTACTTTGAAAAATATATATATTATTTTGGGCTCCGCATAAAAAAGAAAGTCATGCAGTTTTGGAACAACAGAATTTCTGGCTGAACTATCCCTTTAAGAATGTTGAAAGAATATGTACATCAGAAGAGCATTTCAAAAGGCAGGAGAGCTTACCAAAAGGATCTAAAGCAGTATGAAGAATAAAGAAAAATAAATGGTATTTATACAGTATATTATAGTCACTAAGGAACATACTATACTGACCTTTAACAAAGCATTAAAAAAGTCATCAAACTAGCAACGTAAAAGGGTCTTTTGCAGCTCTGTGCAACTGAGGAAATGCCTAATTAGGAAGTGCAAAACATTTCCAACACTCAGAAAGCAAAAGACAAGCATTTGATGTACAAAAAGCAAAGCCGCCATAGGGATTTTCAACACAAACACAGAGCTGATGATTAAAACATTCGAAACAATGTCCTTTTTTTTACCCCCATATTTTCCCCACTGCTGCACTCAAGAGCCCTCTATGAAAAATATACCAAAGTGAGATGTCAAACAGCTTCAAACATGGAGAGACAGTTATGTCTTTTAATGTCTGATTAATTCGTTTAGATGATGAAAACAGTGAGTTTTCGCAACAACTATGGCACTCTTGCTCAGCATAAGATAAACTAATCAAACACCTTCTGTCCCCTGACCTTATATGCTCTCAGTCCTACAGCTGACTGACTGTAGTCTGTGCTTCTAAAGCAGATAAATGGCAGAGGACCAAGATACAATTAAACTTAATTAATGTCAGCCACTTCGCTCTTCAGTTTTTGTTAGTGACTTTATTACCAGGGACACACAAGTAAGAACTCAGTTAGTGGCACTTGTAAGGACAGAAATAGGCCAAAAGCGGAAATATTCTACTTTTTGTTAACATCACTGCCCACAAAAAGAATCTGTCACAGTGTTAGCTGTGAAAATGTGTTGCCCTGTCCTCACAGATGGTGAAATGCCAACAAGCTTTTTTTTATTCAAGCAACTAAAAATTACCCAGCACCAAACCAGTGACTTTGCATTGCTAGAAATGTTTCCTTGATTAATATTTTCCAGTTAGTATGAAATAAATCTTGAAACAAGATTGCATAACATTGCATAAGATTTGTTTAAAAAAAATTATCTTCAATTATATTTATTTGTATTACCCTGTTGCAAATCAATTTTAAGCATAAATTTCACAAAATTCATGCTGAAAAACAAAAAAAAACATTTGCTTACTGGCTAAAAGAAAAAAGAAAACTTTGAAAAGATTCTATGAAATTTTTCAACATTTCAAGTTTTACACGGATGGTTCACCCAAACATGGACATTTTTTTAAATTTCATCATTTACTCACCCCCATTTTCTTTCTTCTGTGAAAAACAAGAGATTTTTTGAAGAACTGTAATTTGACTCAGCTTATTCAAGCATTCATGATTATCATACAAAGTTATTGTGGTTTTAGAAGACTTGGAACACAGCGCAAAAGTTGTATGATACTTAGCGTGCTTTGTCCGAAACCTTTAAAGTTTCATTGTAATTGCATAGAAAAGACCAAGCAATTCTTCAAAACTTTCCCCTTATGTGCTTCAGAAAAGAAAGTCATGGATTACAAACAGCATGAGGTCGAGTAAATGAAGACAGAAGCTACATTTTTCTGTTAACTACAAAGATAAAGATTGTTTTAATATTTTTACTGCCAGAAATCAAGATAAAAATACAGATTAAGAGCAGTGTGGTGAATGGTGCATTATGTAATCCTCTACACATTTTCCATCAGATCCTTACAATGTGCTCTCCTTTGATTACTTCTCCCTTTTTCTTGTCTTCGATTTGTATGTCCTTCATTGCTAACAAGCAGTCTGTGCTGGAAAACTTGTGTTCTGTTCCTAAAAAAAAGAACTGAGCTACGTTGCTACGATAGCGCGACGTCACAAACTTGCGTATTTCAATCATCCCCTTGGACTTGCAAAGCCATTGACATTTCGAGGAATACACCAACATTCTGCACAGCATATATCTGCATCCAGCCTCACCATTCATGTAGAGATGGTGCACAGCATCCTAAGCAAGAAGACATAGAATATTTATCATCACATCTAAAATTGACCCCTCCAGATTTGGTTTCCTCAAAAATGTGATTCACTCCACAGAATATTAAACACGTGGACTAGTATTACACTTGCAGCAGACCACAATCCCAGCACTCAGAGACAGTAAAGACAGTGATGTCTGCACTAATTCACACCATATAATGGTGTGCTGCATCCTGGTATTTTTCACAACTCCTCAGTATATATGAAAGTGTCTTTTTGAAGGTCACAACAACAAATGGATCTGACAGCAGAGCACATTGTACGTCACTGAAGTTGGGCTCCCACTGCGTATGATGAGACCTTGACAAAAATCTTTATTTAACTGGATCTGAGATGAAACTATATTATACACCAATCGATTAGCAAGTTACTTTTTTTCTCAAAACCTCAGAAGAAATGGAGTAGTAGAGACAAAGTACAAATAAAAGATTTCTACATTATGCTATAGATCTTCCATGGATATTAGAGCTGTGCTAATTAAAGGGACATGTTCTCAAACCATTCAAGATGAGCCTCATGGGAAATCAAGAGCTCTAACTTAGGCTGAGAAAGTATTGGAGGGATTTGAGTGTTTACACGCCTGCAGTGATTTGTAGAGTGCAACAATTGCAGAGGACCAATCTAACAAAGCAAAAGCTATGATGAGGGATGGATGATATATTTTCACCATACTGGATAAAGGGCAATATTGGAGATTTGTTTGTATTCATTTATCATTATCGGCCAGTATTGGATGTGTAATTTTGCATGCTCATTTCCACCTATTTTTACATCCTGATCACCTACTGTAATACTAAGTTTATTGATGCTCTCTTTAGAATAAACTTTACTTTTTAAAGTTATCTGCTGTATACTGATTCTCTTTATTGTCATGTTTATTTAAGCATTTCTATTACAACGATCATTATATCGGTCTGCTTCACTCCAGAGGAATGCTTGGCCTGCATACAGTAATGGATACATTGCGTCCTATTTCCTGTCGACCATTTCAGCTTCAGAGATAATAACCAAAATAGCAAAATGATTTTCTCAAAAAATAGGGCTTGTAATCAATTGGTTACATAAACTGATACATAACTCATTGTTTTCACTGCATGTCTGGCAAAGACAAAGCACATCTTTCTCCGCTAGGCAGGAAAATCAATGTTTGCCCTTCAGAGCAAGATGAAAATCTAACAAATAATACAACTGCGACTTTCCACAGTTTATGTGCATAGAAAGAAACACAGTTGACACAATTTGTCTCTCTTTTTTCAATGAATAAAATAATCAGTCATAATGGTGTTTTTAAGTTTAAGTACTAAAACATTGCACTCTCTAAAACAACAAATTTCTCTCAATCTATCTATCTTAGTGGTCTGAAAGGCTTATAAACCTTCAAACTTGAAGGCTTTTCTATCTATCTATATCTATATCTATCTATCTATCTATCTATCTATCTATCTATCTATCTATCATCTGTCTGTCTGTCTGTCTGTCTGTCTATCTAGTTAAAATGGGTACATGCTATGGCTCAGTGGCTTTTCTCAGAGACAAAGAGATTGTACTCATCTATTAAGATGCCTCCGACAGAATTCTTTCAGAGAGTCAATGAATAAAGTGTAGTTGATGAGCTGTTAGAAATCCAGTCCTGATGAACCTTCCTGAATTCAGTCCTCAGCTTTAAGGCAGCTGTTTGCACTACAACAGTCCTTATTTGGATCCAATCTGACTCAAGAAAAGCTAATATTATTAGGCCTACACCAGATACAAAGTTAAACAGATGCTAGAGCTGGTAGTTTGAGCAATGTGGGCCATTTAAACTGACCTACAGTATGAGCAGTTATCTCCCACTACACTATAGATGTTATGACATCTGTATGTCATATGAGGAGACCAACGAGAAACAAAAAGATCATCCCAGACAGCAGCTTTATAAGCCTACAGATGTAAGCTAAGCCTAAAAATTCCCTCTTGTTCAGAAGTGGTGCTAAACAAGTGAATCCTTTTGTTATTATTTCCTATAATTTCCTGCATAATGACTATTGATGAAATTCATTTACACACAATCCCAAGGTCTCTTGCCCCAGTAACACGGATTTTCCTCTATAGAATAAAAGAAACATGGCTAAAAAAAGACAACATCATCGCAACATCATCCATCAAACAATGGGAAGACATAAAAATGGAAACTAAAAGGGCCTGCAGGGTGGAGGTAAAAATATACCTAAAAAGTGAGCTGCCTGGAGTGATTGAAAATGTTATGGACAATTACCTGCATGTCTGCACATTTCAGACAGTTATTGACACATATTCAATAACTCTTGTATAATGTTACACATTGCATGCTAATATGTACCGTTAGGAGTTATTTTTCTTATCAAATGGGTTTCATATACAGTGTGTGTGTGTGTGTATATATATATATATATATATATATATATATATATAAGGTGTTTAAGCTGGTCCCCAGTTGGGTCAAACAGGTTTAGCAGGGTAAATGAATCTAGCATTAATCTTTATTTCTTGATCTTCATTAAGATTTCTGTTCATCGCCTCAACTGCTTTTTGTCTATTCCTGACTCTCACAGCTTGGCTTTCCTCATCATTATTTAAATACAACAATTCTATGTTCATTTCCCAAACTACAGCCATTTCAATTGCTGGCACATGTGAATGGAGAACTCTCTAATCATGATGAGCTCTGGGAATTATGGGATTGCAGGTGGATGTTGAATTAATCCTCGGAGCTGCTGGTACATGTCCAAGTGAATGTCTGTCCCCTCCTCACCTTTCCCGTCCCTTACTCGCCTCTCAAGGGCGAGGCTTTATCAGCAGCAGCCAGCTCTCCCACTCCGTCCACTTATGCCCCAATCTGCTGTTGAGTTATAGGGCACATCTTTCTGGCACCCTTCAAAGGGCAGTGCGACGTGGTGTAGAGGCGGAGCCCGAGCCGATAGCTGGAGACACACCCCATCTGTCACTGTCAGACATTTTACTTCTCCATCGCACCACTCTCCAGCTAGATGCCACTTTCATTTACGTGCACCTGAGCTGGCCGACACCCCATCATCCTGTCAAGAAAAAGGTCTCTTCATTTGCAGTGTCCACTCTTGTGATCGTTATGCAATTATAATTGCACAAACAGATACACTCCCATGGTATTTCCCTAAATATAAAGAGCAGAAAGTCAATTAAAAAGAAAAGGTGTGATTCAGACAATCAAGACAATTAATTTTTAAAAAATCTGATTTCGATAACATATTACATGCTTTCAGGGTTACAATGCAAGTAATTTAAAGTGCACGTTTCCATCCTATTACTGGTGGAATAATGACTTCAGATTCCCAATCCTAGTAATGTATGAAAAAAAGTACAGGCTTTGGAGATTATTATCTGTTTCCTAATTGAAATCCCTATTCACTCTGTAGCTTTATCATATTCTCATCATCACCACAAGGCATCAGGGGTACTGAGAATGGCATATGCATTTCCAAAACTGAGTAAAATATCCCCAATTAAGAGAGATTTATTCACAGACGCTCTGCAGTGGGTGTTGATTAACTCCTTGCCGTATTATGTGAATAAAATAAAAATAAAAAAAACCTCTGTCAGTTGGTTGTGAGATCCAATGTGTCTTCTGTCTCCTTGCTGAAGTGGAAACCTGGTTAAAACACACTGTTCCTATTGTGTTGATGCCAGGGTGCAAAAATGGGGGTTTCGGGGTGTCTGGTTCTCAAAAGTTGTATATGTTATATTTAAACATACTAATTATATTATTTCATGATTATCATATTTCAATGAAAATCTTACCTTTAGGAAGTAGCCTAACTATAGCAAAAGCAGAATGCTTGAGAACTTCAACATCATCATCATCGGATGGAATACTGAAAAAATATAAACATTGTCATCATTTATCATTTTATTATAGATTTACAAAATAAAAAAATTCACCAGAAAAAAAAAAAAATGAAATAGTCTACAAAAATCTAACCGCCCTGATGTACACTTTCAATGATTCGCATAAGGAGAATAAACCAACAGCCTTTCAAGCCACTGATTGGTATGCTAGAAGGAGTGCAGGCTGTCTGGATTGCCAACATGTGAGGACGATTCCCTCATGCAATGTCACAGATTATATTAAATAAGCCTGTCTAAGACCATCATACCTGGCCAACCCACAAAGCCAATCAGTGCGGGTCTGCGGCAGGTTTTCGCAGCTGGAAAAGTCACCTATTTTGGAAGCACACACAGTCATCTACATTTCTTTGAAGTCTGATATTCACCTCTCTAGAAAATGCATGCTTATGAAGATTACAACAAGCATAACTTGAGGATATAGTTGTCACTGCAAAGATATGTCAATTTGCAAGCAGAGAAAATTGCATTAAAGGCTTTTCACGTACACAGAAAGACACCTACGCTGGTTCACAGCCTCAGATTCCCTGAGACCTGCCTGCTAACCTGCTGATTTGAGAAAGAGACACTTAAATGACTTAAATTCTCCAGGAAGCCAATTATGAGTTATGTAATGGAGAGGTCAGGTCTGTGCTGACCAGCCAATTTTAAATTAGATGTGGGGGAAAAGGAACATGTCAAGGAGAGAAGAAAGGGGAGGGGGAGAGAGGTGACTGTGGAGGATACACACAATGGAAGAAGCGCTGCGGGCACAACGGCAACAATAGAAATGGAATCGCACCTCTATCAGACCTCATAGCCCATTCCAGCCCTGTCACCCGTGTCACTCAGAACCCCGCCAGACATTGAGACCTTGACACCATTAGCACTGTAAAAGAGAAAGCATTTTTGAAAACCCCACACTCCGTCGAACAGTTATAGACTTTTTATGTGAAGCCACACATGACATATGTGGGATGATACATTGCTGACGTTCTCCTCACCACGTATTAACAAAACCAGTGGTATGGGTTCTTTAGGTGAACCTGTAAATTGTGACAGCAGGAGACTTGTGAAAGCTTTACGGCGCGTTCGGGAGATTGTAGCAGCTATCCGACAATTTTAGGATGTGTGAATTGGGTGAGTTAGGCCTGAGGTGACATAGAAATGCACTAAACAAATACATCCAATTGTAAGGTGGCACTTTGAAGTTCTACTTTGCATACTGAATATATCACTCCTGCCTGAAATTGAGTCATCTTCAAAAGAATAGTCAAAAAATGCAGCTGCCATTAGGGCGCATAAGCATGGTAAATGTAAGAACGCATACATAATGAAGCGGCTCATATTTAACGATAACTTCCATTAAATTATCAAGAACATTTATATGCAGTTCCCACAGCCCACAAATCTCAGAATTTACTTGAGTTTAGGTTGGTTACAAAAACTTCATTTTGTCGTATAGAGTGATATTATAGATGAATCACATTACTTACTTTTTATTTTTTTATTACATTTCTAAGTAAATTTGCCCAACCTTACAAAGTTCAGATTACCAGGTTAAAGCAATTTCAGTCATATTTAACCAGATCTGCAGTCAAATTTCAAATTTCAATCACAAGAACATGAATGTACTTGCATCACTTAAGATTAATATGCCATTTGCCCTTATCTCATACATTTATTATATGCAGAGTTTCCTTCCATGTGTAAAGGTTTATAGTATGGTTTTATTAAACATCCATCTCAGGGATGGTTTCATCCTGCTTTCTAAGAAGCAGAAAAAGAACGAGCAGTGTTGAAATATGGCTTATGATTGCATTTTTTCCCAGCTGCTGGCAAGAATTCTCCTGTTCTGATGAGATTGAGAATGGCAGATCTACACAGCTCGCCTATCTTCTGCCCTTAATAAATCTAAGGAAAGCCTGACAGGAAGATCTCAAATCCTGGCTCCCTTTCAGTTCATGAGCTGGGACTTGAAGTGGCCACATCATATGGGATGCTGAATTGGGATTTGAATGGGAATGACAGCTAGAGGATTTACTGAATTGCAATTCACAGTCACACAACCAAGATTTTTTTTTAGTCTAACACAACAATGGGCACAACAAAGAGAAACTTCATGGAAACTATCTTCCATCCTGCTTCATGTTGACTACATGACTACTTGTACTTAAATTCAAATTTAAAATCCTTTTTTGGAATTGAATTGGAATTCCAATGCTCTTCATCATTTAAGACCCCAGTTTCCCGCATGCTGAAAGTAGTGAAAGTTGTTTAAGAGATGGAAAGTCAAGAAGGCCTATATGTTCTGTTCTGTCTGATCAAAGATCACTGCATGTGTGTGAAACTGTTTTGACCTTGATACAGTCATGAGCTCAGAAGAAAAAGTGTGTGTGTGTGTGCAGCTGTTGACACATCAGCCAGGCTAAGATCAAACAAACAGTCAAACTGTCGAACTAATTTCCTTTTTTGCCAAATGCGGTACTGTAAGTCAACGCTGTGTGACATCCAGAATGTTGTTCGGAGAATGCCTCTCCACCTACCTTCATACCATCACGCACAGATGCACATCACAATGAACTGTAGAGCAAACAAGCATCCTCACAGCGCACTATAAATAATGCTTGGAATTCAAATAGGAATAGAGTGTGAAAATGTTACTGTAAAAACCTGTTTAGCTAATAAATTATATAACTGTTATTAATAATATATTGTAATATATCCTTTTAGCTTTCTAGTAAAAGGACATTCCCAGAAGTATATGAAGTATATGAAATTATGTGAAAACCTGGCAACTAAGACAGTATTTTCTACAATGTGTGATTTACAAAAAGAAAAAAAGACAAAACATTACATCTTCTTTAGCACGTCATTTTGTCAAAAATAATACAAAAATGCTCAAATATTTGATATAGAATGGCAAATATTAAAACATCAGTCACTCTACCTTCACTCTTCAGTAAAAGATCAATAAAAAAGCAGTAGGCTAATGGGAAAATTCTATATGTTATTACCTATGGGGTCACATATAGAGCTCTAGTTTGGGGAACACCGAGTAAGATTTAACAGCCTCATAAACCACAGAGAGCCCTCAGTCCTTAGGGTCAGCTTCTTTAGGATCACATCTGAGGCCCACATCCTTCAGTGTCACACATCACTCCAGCAACTGTAAATCAATCAGTCAGTTACATCCAACCTCATCTGCTCCGGACACGTCCATCACCTCAACACCCGCACAGCTGTGGGTGAAATTCCACTCCTCGCTTTATGAACATCTGAGCGGGCTATGGTTACAGTTGCCATAGCGATACAGAGGGCAGGGAACAACTAAAACGGTTACAAAGAAAGAAATCTGAAGCTGTGCCTCAAATTATATACATTGCATAATTGCAGTATATACTCAGTCATTTCATGTTCAAACATATGAACATATGAACGCCGTATCATTGCCAATGGGTCGTATCATTGCCAATGGATCTTTTTTTATGAATTTTTTTACTACATTCACAGATTTAAGTTAAAAGAAATGATGTTGCTGCTAGTTTTAGCATGTTAGCGAAGTAAAAAAATGTGAAAAAGAGTGCCCCAAATTGGCTTTTACAAAAAATATTGAAACACAACATGGGATAATGATAAAGCATTTAACTTACATTTGTGAAGTCCTGTCTTCTTCTCCACAAGTTTCGGTAGTTGCCACTTCCGTCATCTTGAAACTGATCTCCTATTCAGTGGCCAATAATTGTCCAACACTGCACATTTCATTATTTATTTTATTGATCAAGTATCATCCTACATCATCCAGGTACTCTTTGTGTACTACATCTTGTAGCATTTTTAGTATGAACACACTAGTAACATAACTAGGCCTATATTTTACAGGAAAATATTAAATATTAAAGTAACTTTTTAAAATTGTCTAATTTACTTGCCGTGTCTTTGTAATTATTCGTGAAATTTACTATAGCAATTTTTTTCAGTGTAGTTATGTTATAAAATAACGGTTTCACTTTATTTTGATGGTCCCTTTAACACATTCTGTTGACTATAAATAACGTTGCACCTACATGTCTACTAACTCTCATTAGAGTGTTAGTAGAGTATTAGTAGACTGGTAGGGTTAGGGTTAGAATAAGTTGACATGTACTTGCAAAGTTACTTATAGTCAGTAGAATGTCTGTTGGGAGACCATCACAATAAAGAGTTAGCAGATATTAAGCAGAAAGTCTTCTAATACTCTATTGTGAGTTAGTAGACATGTAGGTGCAACATTATATTTTGTCAACAGAATGTTCAAAAGGGACCATCAAAATAAAGTGTTACCAAAATAACTTAAAATAGGACAAAAATATGCCAAATTAGACAAACCTAAAGCTCTTTTTGGTTCCCATCTTCCCTCCCGTTCTTTGTCCCTCCCACCTAGACGTGAGCAATTATGAGTCAGTGTATGAATAATAAGCTATTTAATCATCCTTAAACAGTTTCCACTCTTCTGATGGATCCCTCAGCTGTCATTCTCTGTCTTCCTCTTATTGAAGTGTTTTACCTCGCCCTGGCATGTTCGCCCATTACCCATATTTATTGATGCAATACCTCACTCTGGAGACCTGAGGAATGATAGTATGGCCCCCAGCTGCTTTGAAATCAGGTCATTAGTGTAAATGGGTTTTGTAGAAATGTGTAGAGCTCACACAAAAGTCATTATCACCAGCCACATACAACAAGTGCTTTATGGTTCAGACACATTTGCTCGTAATTAATGGTTTTGGGAATCTTTGGAACTGTGGCAAATTCACTACAATAATCTAATATGTAAATACAGAGATTCATTAGAAACCAGCTGTTTGTGATTACTGTGATAATGGATTAATTGCTAGGTTAAAAGAAACCTTCATAAATGGGATCTTATTTTCAATGTCTCTTCTTGTCTTATCACTCCCTTTTAAACACACACAGGTTTCCCAAATCCTATCTTTAGTCTACTTTAATTATATCCCAGTTATTTCATGCCTGTGTGAAAGGATTATGTGACTTCAATTCAGATTGTAAGTAGTACCTTCTTCTTGCATTCAGGTCCATTTCAGATCCATCATTTGCATGTTGTTTATCTGCCGCCTGATTGGACGCTGCATCCCACATTCCTCCAGCCAGAGCAGGGTGGAATGTGGACATTCTGTCTAATTAAAAGGCTTAGATCCATCTGCCCAGTCTTGTGAAAACCTCATTTTATTCTGCTTATTGAATTTCACTTTGCTGTTTTCCTGTTTTATTCAAATGTATTCAGTGTATTTATTATTTAACAGGTTGAGAGAGTAAACTAGTACAAACAGAGATGCACGAGTGTTTTTGTGCATGGATATATCATTCAGTACCAAGAAACTATATCAAGGAACTATATAAATATTATAAATATATATACAAATAAATAAATGTTAGTTACTTCTCAATGGTAGTTTCATGACAAACAAATAAATCAAATTTCTACCTAAAAACCTGTTCACACCAAGAACAATAACAATAAACGCATGCCAATGCACAATAACATTCTTTTAATTATCAGCATACGTTGCAGATCTGTCGTCTGCCGCCTGCTTTAAAGGATTAGTTCACTCCAGAATTAAAATTTCTTGATAATTTACTCAACCCCATGTCATCCAGGATGTTCATGTCTTTCTTCCTTCAGTCAAAATGAAATGAAGGTTTTTGAGAAAACATTCCAGGATTTTTCTCCATATAGCGGACTTCAATGGGAGCCAACGGGTTGAAGGTCCAAATCCAGGATACGCACACAAATGGACAATTTTAAACAATAAACTGATACAAAGACATATAAATATGTGTCATTCAACATGCAACAACTTTTGAATGACCTCCTTCTCCACACTTGTAAACACTGGGTCGGTACTTCCGCCTACATCACGAGTGACCTTTCCAACATGATTATGTAATGCGTTAAGTCGTGGACGCACATCACAGTGCTAGTGCAAGACAAGCATTTGTGGTTAAAAAGTATATAATTTTTACATTTTTTTAGAAAATGACAGATCGTTCCATTAGATAAGACCCTTATTCCCAGTGTTGCCAAGTCTGCGGATTTCCCGTGGAATTGGGCTACTTTAACACTGTTGCCACGGGTTGTTTTTCATGTCCGCGGGTTTAAGTAACTCCAAAAACGTGTATTTTACCCCACCGGAATGCAATTTTTACTGGTGGATCCCCCTCGAAACGCGATTGGGCTAGTTTTGAGAAGCAATTGGGTGGGTTTTATGTGAAAACCTGGCAACCCTGCTTATTCCTCAGCTTATTCAACCCGCGGGCATGAAAAACAACCCGCGCCAACAGCGTTAAAGTAGCCCAATTACGCAGGAAAACCACAGACTTGGCAACACTGGTTGGCATCTCATTGGCTGTCATGTTTATTAAAAAAAAAAAAAAATCTATCTGAATATGATTGCTAATGATATTGATCTTCTGTGCCATTATCGTTATGGTTGTGGTATGGATACTTTTACAAAAAGAACAATTTTAAAACTTTAGTTATCATCCTTGGTGGGAACAGGCCTTGTCTCTTCTTTAGCCAACCAATATATTAATAAATAAAACTGCTCCACAGGATTTTCTCCACAGGGCATTAGGTACCTAGAGTGTTTAATGGCAGTATCAAAAATTCTTTCCGAGGTGAACACAGTTTGCTCAGGTGAAGTGAGGAACGTGTCTCAAGAGGCAGTGCTTGTGGTGTGTTGAGGGATCTGGCAACGCTCTGACAGCTGTGGGAGTAAAGTGAGTGAAAGTGTGAATGCGAGTCTTTGGAGGTGTTTTCCACTTTTCTAGGATGTCCCAGTGGTTATCTCAACAGCCTGAAAGTGAGATGAAAGTGGAAAGTTTGAAACGCTTGGACAAGGACAGAGAAACGCTGGAATTCTATGTGGATACTTTGACATGCCACTGTGAGTACAACATCTGCTAAAATGAAGGAGAAAAAATTCAGGGTTTTGATTTCTGAATATTAATCACCTCAGAAACATAGTCTCCTGAGACAGATGACTGCTTAGTGTGTTATGTTAGACATAGCTCTCGATGGCAGTTCTACGTTAGTAAGTTACTGTACAGCACAGGTTCAAACTGAAATAAATGAAATGTAACATTTACACATGTTTTCATATGTAGACAGCATCATTAAAATGCAATGAATTCATGCTATATGTCTCTAATGATGTTAAAATGCTTAAGCTTAAAATGCTTATGACAAAAGCATAATTTATTTGCAGATGCCACTTGATTAGATTTTTTTTTTTTAAATGCAGTGAAATTCAGACAGTTTAAGTGTGCCTGAATGCTTCTTGCAATCACTCTACTGTATATGTATACTGTAACAAATGTGACCCTGGACCACTAAACCAGTCTTATGTTGCACGGGTATATTTGTAGCAATAGCCAAAAATACATTGTAGGGGTCAAAATTATAGATTTTTCTTTTATGGCAAAAATCATTAGAATATTAAGTAAAGATCGTGTTCCATGAGGATATTTTGCACATTTCCTACCATAAATATATCAAAACTTCATTTGTGATTAGTAATATGCATTGCTAAGGACTTCATTTGGACAAATAGTTGTATCTCGGCCAAATATTGTCCGATCCTAATAAACCATACATCAATGGAAAGCTTATTCATTCAGCTTTCATATGATGTATAAATCTCAATTTTGAAAAATTGACACTTAAGACTGGTTTTGTGGTCCAGGGTCACAAATATCAAAGCCACCTTGAAGGTAAACAGGTTTACGTTCCTTTCATTTATCTCTCCTCCCTCATGAATCTGCAGACAAAAATAAGGCACACATAGCCAGTCTGGTGCAAAACCCAAATCAGCATAACGCTCAGCTCTGCATAGAATTCCTCCACACACATCTCTCCCCTCACACTCCTCCTCTTCTGTCTTCCCTTCCTCCTCCTCCGAGGTGTCAGGGGATCTTTTAACAAAACAAATCTGAATGCAATGTCGAATTATTTCCACTTGACTCAGTGATGTATGAAGGGAGCACTGCAATTAGCAGCACTCTTTGATACTTCTCTTTCCAGTGATGCAGCAGACAAGTGCATTACTATTCTTGCACCCTCTCTTCATCACTGCGGTCCAAGCATTGGGATGTGGGTGGGAGTGAAATCTCAGCTGCTTTAACTAAACCTAAAACTCCACAATGCCAAGAGTTGTGCACTCCTGGGAGCCCCAGACGTCTTGTGTTGGAGGCGCACTGCAAAGGGCTTAATGAATTATCCAGCTAAGGTGGGAAGCAATTAACCTACATTAGTTTGAGACGTGTTGCTAGCTGTCAAAGAGTACGCAAGACTATTTGCTTCTGCAGTCAACTTATATCAGAATGTGACACAGTTTGGGCCTCTGAACAGCAGCTTGTTTAAAAGTGCAACGCTATACTGTGGCTAGTGAAAGGAAAGAGTGTTAGCTACCATTTTTGGCATCTTTTTCTTCAATCCAGTGCTTGAAGTGGGCCGGTACGCAGTGCCTGCACTTCTATATTTTAGCCTTTGGAGTACCTGCACTTTTTTGTGCGTACCGGCACTTCAGACATGTTGCCGGTACTCAGAGTAAAAGCGTCAGGGTCTGGGTGATTATATGATCCCATATATGATTAGAAAGTACACTATATAAATCACACTACCCAGGCGGGATCACCTCTCATCTTGACCAATCACGTGAATGAATGCAAGCAGAGTGTGTGGGGCACGTGAGCATGTCAGTGGAGGCACGCAGCATAGTGGAATAATAATTAATTATTGATTACTAATTTGAATCAGTACTTTATAACGAAAATAATATCTTAAAATTAAAAGAAGCAGGCTTTTGCGATCACATCATTTTAAACCGGTAAACTCCTGGAAAGTCCAAGGATCCAGTAACGAATTCAAACAGTAAGTTCAAAACAGCACTAATGCAGAGAAAACATGGCCGATTTCATCAGCGATTGCGGAGAGAATAATGACTTACGTCCAGATGTCAGTAAAATTATTCTTTTCAGCGTGTATTTGGCTTAAAAGCAAGAGTGTTTTATAATGAACGCTGATTATGCGGTGGTCAGACATTTAGCAATTCTGAATGGATCCGTATAGTAGTAAAGGCAGGCGATTTAGTGGTCTTTGGCGTCTCCCTGTGGTCCTGTTTGGTATCGCAGCTTGACTTGTGCTAATTTGTATTGAAAACTTTTATTTAATTATTGATTGATTGATTGTGGCATTATGCATACATTGTGAATTGTTAAAAAGTACTTATTTATTTAAAATAAATAATTAAATAAATAAATAATTGGGGGGGGGGGGAGACCGGCACTTCTTTTTTTCCACTTCAAGCACTGCTTCAATCCAACCTATTGGACTAACTGTCCGCCATTATTTTGAAAGTGATGAAATGGGATATTGCATATCTACATCGGAGCAAACTGATTGTGTGGAAATAGCAGACAGAAAACTGGACCTTTTTTGGCTCACAATCATCATTTTAGATATTAATGCATATGCTGTGTCCAAATCACTCATTTATTCACTCACTCATTCATTATATAGGAATGCAAACTTTTGACACTACTGAACATTATATACACTACTGTTCTTTTTTTTTTTTTTAAAGTTAATACTTTTATTTAGCAAGGATGTATTAAACTGATCAAAAGTGACAGTAAATACATTTACATTTCACAATATTACTGTTTTACTGTATTTTTTATCAAATTAATGCAGCCTTAGTGAGCATAAGAGACTTGACATGAGCAAAGATGGGCAAACCTAGCCAGGAGAAAGCTTAGCATTCAGTAAGTATGTTTTCCAATGCAACCGGTTCACAGATGGGAAGGGAAAAACGGCCTTGAAAGGATTAGAAACCATCTGCTTGAGGAAAGAAATCCCCACAGTCTAACCTGAGTGTGCCCTAAAGAGAGCAAGGGTGCACGGATGAAGCCTAACCTTTTGTACCTTGACAGATCAGTCTCTCTCAGAAAGGCCTTCGTAAGAACAATAGCTTATGGCATCTGAACTTTAGAAGGGGTATCTGAGCACAGACAAACCATCTCTGCTCATATAAGAAACCAGAAGTGCATTAGAATCAGAATCAGACTCATTTAATAGTCAATGTACAGTTTAAAGTTTCCTAGATGGAAGAGAATAAAAAGAGTCACAAAAAATAAGTACTTTTGTAAGGACAGCTGTAGTCCATTTGAAAGACAATATATAAGATTGTCTAAAGTCATAGTATAATCTTGTGTGAGGAACAGAATTTCCACAAAATAACAAAATACATAATACGGATTTGGAATGACATGAGGGTGAATACATGATGACAGAATACTAATAACCTAAAATGATGCAGGTCTGGAAGTTATTATCTTGTCTTGACAAGTAAAGGTCATATTTTCTGTTTCCCCATGATAGCCTTCAGATTTCTGAAACTGAAGCAGAAAACCTAAGAACGATACTAAGCTATGTGAGAATCCTTTATTAGAAAAAAAAGTCATGACCATGGACACTTTTATCAGAAGTTCATTATCTGGCTTCATCTCAGCTCTAGCCTTGTTGTTATGACAGATTTATCATCTGGGGGAATTAGGATTCGAATGAATTTATGAAATCACATATAATTGCCACATGTGCCTATTAAGTTTCTCTACAGAAGCCCCTCTTCAACTTTTGTGCACCACTGTTCTTTCCCTCCATCAATAACAATCAGAGAAAAACAAATGAACTATAAACCCCTCATTGCTCCTGACCACGTATGAATCCATAAACACAATGTTAACCATGCCACATTCTTCTGCATTAATTTCACACTTGATCTGTTAGGTAGTTTGTTTCTATGCATTTGGATTTATTTATGGAATCTGCATATCATTTCTAAGACACGAGAATCACAAATACAACTGATCAGTATGAAGTTTTAATGAAGGAGCAGAATTCTCTGCTCTTTGTCCACACAGAATTACAGCAGGACTCCAAGTTTGGCTGCTATGTCACTCACTTCATTGCATTTCATTTGGACCCACTTACTCTTTCAGTATAGTGTGGTAAACCAATTTCTCATCCCGTTTCCATATATCAGCCGTTAGGAGACCTTATCTAAAATGCTTTACATGGCAAAAGGACACCATCACTCCTTGACAAACATGACAACATGACAGCTATTTTCCACGATGGACCCTTACTCATACAAACCTAGATGATGCAACCGATAAAGAACAACAGCAGCATAAACACTGAGGGAAAGTCGACATCTCTTACAAGACAGGATGGCAGGAGGGACTTTAATGCCATTCTCTGTAACCTTGAAAACACTGGCTGTTATATACGAGTATATGTTCTACCCTGGAGACATTGCTTAAAAAAACATATGCTTAATGAAAAATGTATGTTTGTAAAGATCGATTTTATAACATTTGACACATTTTATAACATATACCACACACCTGAGAAAAAACAAACAAACAAAGCTTCTGGAAGTGCAGGGAGAAAAAAAATATTGAGGCAATACAATGGATACTATTAACCAGAACATACTATTACCTCAAACGTAATAGTTACACTATGACATCCTCACAGCCAGAAACTAAAGTTCAATCTAGTAATTACTTAAATACTTTGACACTTTGACAGTGTGGTGCATCCAAGCAAGTCAATGTGGCTCAAACTATGGAGTATTTTTATGGCAGGGAAAAAAAAGAGCTTCAAAGTGACTGATGCTTACATTTGCTTAAAAGTAAAGATGCCATGTTATTTTATCCAGAAGATACTTGATAATCTTGTTTTCAATTTATTATTATTGTTATTATTATTATTATTATTAAAAACAACAATAATAGTCAATTTTATGTTACTGTAATATAATGTTCATGTGGACATGGTTCCAAAAAAGCAAAAATATAATTAAAATATTTATAAATACACTATAGATTATACCTAAAATATTTAAAATAGTATACTGAATTATATAAATATGTAATATTGTATGCGTATGTTATATAAAACATTGATATATATATTTAGAATATCATATTTAGAATCATTCTACCCTGTGCAATATTTGTTTACAAAGCTTTAAAAGGAATTCACATATTTTATTTTATCTTCAAGAGTAAATGACTGAAATAAATGATAGAAATATAATGTAAATTATCAAAATTATATGATTGACAATACTTCCTAGCCAAAATCTAATATCATTTAGTAAACTGATATTCTTTTAAAGAAAAATGTCTTCAGATTCCAAAAATTTTGGAAGCTCGCTGACAGGAATAAATATTAACTGTATTATTATTATTATTATAGTTGAAGATTTTGTTGAGCTGAACAGGAGGCAACAAAGAGATAAACCAGAGCAGAAAGACAAATGGGCTTTTAAAGAGAACAGCACTGGTTGATTTATACTCGTCTTCCAGTGCTGTAAAAATGTACACATGCTGAGAACAAAGCAATTAGACAACTGCTCAAAGTTGCTCACACCTAGTGCTTGAAGTTTTGCCAGCAAGCTGCCAGAGAGCAGGCATACAGCGAGAGAAATAGCTACCGGTAAACAAGAGCACAGGGTTATCTTTATACGTAAGCCACACAATGATTTCTTCAACCATTTTCAATCAAATGTGACAATGGACACTGCTGAGCAAAGGGAAAGCAGGAGAGAATGTAAAGGGACTAAACAGGGAGACATGGCCAGATATCACAGAATTGGCACGCTAACTTGGCCTAGTTGTACTTGTAAGATGGCATTATCAGGTGTAGAAACACGCTCAAGAGTCTCAAAATGAGCCACAGGAATACTGAAAAGTGGAACATCTGTGAGGAAAAGACATTTAGTATCTATAAACTTCTTATCTGTTAGCCGTGGAAAAAGTCATTGGCTTTCTTTATGCCACTGTCAAGTGCGGCTCCTGCAAGCAGGGAGATTGTGTCCTGTCATGTGGGAATGTGCACAAATGTGTACAAAATTCCAATGAATCATCAAGATGGAAATTATTTTCATGTAGATATGAAAATACAGCAACATGTGTTTTGAGTGTTGGGAATTCTGCCTTAACTTTCTATAGGTGGGCAGCCTGTTCTCTTTCTGACTTTTGCCACCCTGCAACCCAGAGCGACTCATTTCATCATTACAATGTGACCTTTGCATGTCATGTTGAGCTTGTCCAGCTATTAATGTTAATGGCAAAGCTCTCAGCATTCATATACACCACAGCTGCTAGGCTCCATCAGAGCCTGACATGCAGGAAGAGACAAAGAGGTCAGAGGCAGAAAGGTCAACATAAAGAAAAAGAAGAGGACATGTGACATTGTGACTGTCCAAGACCATTTGTAATGCTATACACCTTATTTTTAACGAAAAATGTGTGCTTCAATTTTTACCTTGCAAAGATTCCAGTATCAGCCGCTTCCAGTTATTTTAGCTATACAAATAGTCTGTTATGCTACTTTATGTTGCAAATTTGTATTATGTCCCACTTTATATTAAGTGGCCCTAATACCTGTGTACTTACATAGTAACTAGATGTGTACATAGTATGTTACCACAGTGTAAGTACACACTGGTACATAGTATCTACAGCTGTAACGTTTGTGTAACTACACATATGTAACAACCCACTGAATGGTATGTGTAAATACAAATGTGTAACAGGACATTGGTAACAACACTTTTTGGTAATGAAAGTGTTACACTTCATATTAAGTAAACAATTCCTATGGATTTACCGTGTAATTACTCTGATGTTACACAGCAGCGGCCAGTAAGTTAGGATTTACATATAAATTGTGGTTGGTGTCCAGAATGTTACACTTTATATTAAGTGGACAGTTACTGAGAAGTTACCATGTAAGTACATTGGTATTACAGTGGTGCACCAACTCCACCAACTTGAGATCCAACTCCTCTCACTTTACATATCCCTAAACCTACCCATTTCCACCCCCTGGATCCCATTTCCACCCCTAAACCTACCCATCTCCACCCCCTGGATCAAATGGTTCCAATTACTCTTATACATATTGTTGTTACAAAATGTAGTTATATAATT
>NW_015630348.1:2493639-2496984 GCF_001515625.1 Sinocyclocheilus rhinocerous | reverse complement strand
AAAGTGTAACACTTTCTTTACCAAAAAGTGTAACACTTTCTTTACCAAAAAGTGTAACACTTTCTTTACCAAAAAGTGTAACACTTTCTTTACCAAAAAGTGTAACACTTTCTTTACCAAAAAGTGTAACACTTTCTTTACTAAAAAGTGCTGTTAGTCCTGTTACACATTTGTATTTTCATTACCAAAGAGTGTTTACCAATGTCCTGTTACACATTTGTATTTACACAAACCATTCTGAGGGTTGTTACATGTAGTTAGTTACAGAAATATTACAGCTCTAGATACTATGTACCAATGTGTACTTACACTGTGGTTACATACTATGTACACATCTAGTTACTATGCAAGTACACAGGTATTAGGGCCACTTAATATAAAGTGGGACCATATATATATATATATAGCCAAATGTATTAGCTTTTCTCAAATTATTTTTACGGTTGGTTCAAACCTTCCATTTTGATTTACTACTAATCAAAATATTCATTTTTCTTTTTACAACTTAATTTCACTATAAACAAAAGTGTAAAAGTATTTTACACTTGGATTTTCACTTAGAATAAAACTAAAACATCTGGTCAATGTTTAATTTATATAACTTCTTACAGTATAAATACAGTTGACTTCAAAACGACTTTAATGTTTATAGAACCTTAATCTGCATCATATTTCCTGTTATATATTTGGAGGAGGAATTCCCAGCAACCCCAGTTTTTATCTTCACTGTGGGATTGGTGGATATGGATTTCTACAATCGGTTATCATCCTCCTTGAATCTCACAGATTCCAATGTAATTATGTGTCAGCTAAAGGGAAGAAATATCAGCCTCAGAGCATGAAATATGTGCTGCTTTGAAGCATTATTTAAAATACGGAGACGTAAAAACACGACAAAGACCTGAATGACAAATGAAATGTGTTGAGATGCCTTATCCTGCACAAGTGTTTATTAAGATGTACCAGATACCATGTGAAACCCCACTCTTCGAATTGAGGGGAGCTGGAGGGGTTGCTGTCTGATTTTGAGCAACTTAGCAGAACCGGACTGACAGAACAAGAACACTGGACAATTCCATTTGAAGTCTGCCTACAGGCTGGAATCAATAACAGTATGGGTGATTGTAAATATCTATATAATGCTACAACAGCAAATAATATGCAATCAATAACCACTGATTTGATAATAAACAGCACATAAAGACTAGAAAATGATTGTGATTATTCATGTATGCTGATCTTTATATATAAAAGCCTCTGCCTGCCCATTCTTCTTTATACCCAACACCCTGTGATTGCATTTTATCCATCATGTTGAAAAACGTCTCAGGTTACATATGTAACCCTGGTTCCTCGAGGGAACGAGACACTGCGTCGGAAAACGCTAGGGGAACGCCTTCTGTGACCACGCTCTGAATAACATGTGAAATCAGTCCAATAGCTGAGCGGAACGTCAGGGGCGGGTGACGTCATGACCAGGAAGCTATAAAAGCACGTGCGGCGGAGCCAGCGTCAGCTTCAGGAATGAGGCAAGCGCTGGCAGGGATGCCGGAAGTATGGCACCGAGACGCAGCGTCTCGTTCCCTCGAGGAACTAGGGTTACATACGTAACCTGAGACGTTCCTCTTCAGGAACTCGAGCTGCGTCGGAAAACGCTAGGGGAACGAGAATGCCCACGCCGCCAGACTTCCAAATCTCTGCCTAGTGTGGAAGACTGCACAGCTAGGGCGAGAGAAGTAGGCGGGGCCCGCCATCCCGAAGGCCAACTTCTGGAGGAGTGAATCTTGACCCCCAAAGGATAGGGGAGATCAGAGGACTCGAGTCTATGGAATAGCATCCTGATCCACCACTTAGCATAAGCTTCTCTGGCCGGAGGCCTCGGCCTCAGCGCACCGCAGAGGAAACGTGTAAGAAGAGGGTGTCTTCCCACTGAATGGCCACCGAGAAGGGCGTGGTAGGCCGCAATGGCCACCACGAAGATCTCTAGGGTGGAGTGGGTCAACCCTGCGGATAAACAGGCCTGCAGGAACTCCAGAACTGTACCAAACGGGCAGTTAGCTGGGTCGGGCTGGCGGTCTCCGCAGAAATACAGTTTCCTCATAGAGGGAGCTCTGGATGGAGGATAGTCTCAACAACCTCGGTTGAGGGACCGGAAGTCATGAGTTGTGCCTCCTCAGAGGCCACACCCACAGCTTCCACAGCTCCGGGCGGGGGCGCGCCCTCCGCCTGTGAGAGGAGATGTCTCTCGAGACTGATCTCTGGTGTGCCCAGAACGGCTAGTTCGGTGCCCTGAAGCGGCACACCGGCAGGGGACGGCCGAACTAGCTGCTCTGGGGGCCTCCGCAGAGGCCACGAGCCTCTCAGTACCGCTACGTTGCCGGGCGGTAACTGACAGATATGCTCGCTGGAGACCGCTGCGCCCTGGAACATGGCAGGGTTGGCAGACCGACCTCCTGAGGGCACTGAGGAGAGACGGGCACCGTGTAATGCGGTGTGAACCTCTCTTCCCCAGAGGGGCCTGCCCTCCGAGGTCCTGAGCCACAGCATCAGGACTCTCATAGCTGAAGTCTCCTATTGAAAACGACGGCCCTCAGACCCACGTCGTCTGCTAGGAAGACTAGACCACAGCCTGCTCGGGGCAGGACCCAATGAAGCACACTTGGCAGAGGCTCCCACACCGCCAAGTGACCTCCTAAGGGAACCAGTCTCGCGAGACTGGCCTGTGGTGCGCCTAGAGCAGCTAGCCTAGTGCCCTGAAGCAGCGGACCGGCAGGGGATGGCCGTACTAGCTGCTCTAGATACCTCTGTAGAGGTAGCGAGCCTCTTAGTACCGCTACGTTTCCGGGCGGTAACTGAGAGCCAGCCGGCTCGGGGCAGGACCCATCTAGATACCGCCGTAGAGGTAGCGAGCCTCTTAGTACCGCTATGTTTCCGGGCGGTAACTGAGAGAAGCGCTCGCCGGAGACCGCTGCGCCCTGGAACAAGGCAGGGTTGGCAGACCGACCTCCTGAGGGCACTGAGGAGAGACCGGCACCGTGTAATGCGGTGTACACCGCTCTTCCCCAGAAGGAGCTGACCCTCAAAAAGTCCTAGGCCTTAGGCGTCAGGACATTTACAACGAAGACTATCCGGCGAGAATGACGGTCCGCAGATCCGCCTTCTGCTAGAAGCCTTCGGCCTGGGAGCGCCACTCTGACTCTAAACTCTGCGGAGTATGAGAAGTGAGGCCCCCAGAATGAGGGGCTGGAACACAGTAGGTTGGGACTGCTCCCACCCAGCAGCCCCTGCTGACCGCCTCAACCTCCTCAGAGGAAGAGAGGTAAACACGTGCTCTCACTCGAGAAA
>NW_015630348.1:2397544-2493339 GCF_001515625.1 Sinocyclocheilus rhinocerous | reverse complement strand
GTGTACACCGCTCTTCCTCAGAGGGAGCTGGCCCTCAAAAAGTCCTAGGCTTTAGGCGTCAGGACATTTACGACGAAGACTATCCAGCGAGAATGACGGTCCGCAGACCCGCCTTCTGCTAGAAGCCTTCGGCCTGGGAGCGCCACTCTGACTCTAGACTCTGCGGAGTACGAGAAGTGAGGCCCCCAGAATGAGGGGCTGGAACACGGTAGGTTGGGACTGCTCCGCCCAGCAGCCCCTGCTAACCGCCTCAACCTCCTCAGAGGAAGAGAGGTTAATGCGTGCTCTCACTCGAGAAATTTATATCCCAAGAGCCCCTGTATATCTAACTTCTCATAGTCAGACAAATACTTCATTTTATTCCTCAGAATTAAATGCAATCAAACAACCAGACGAGTAAATACGGTCTAGTGTAGTAAGATTCACATCAAAAACCGAAATTATGTAATATATGTGGTGCCTCGGCAGCGCGCGAGCCACTCAGTCACACAAACAACATCAATCTCCTCAGAGAAAGAGGGCCGCAACACTCACTCAGAGGGGAAAGAACCGCAGCGCGGGCTTCCAAGCCCCGAGAACGAGCTCTAGATCTAGCGAACACGGGTGGAGATAGGAAGAGCCGTCTCCAACCCGTCTGCTAGATCATGTGCGATCTCCGCGTTCTCAGTCGCCGCCGTTTGCCTCAGCAGCAGCGGGACCGCAATCGCAAGATCACAGGCACGGACACACTCCTCGGAGCGTGCCCGGCGAGAGCGGAGCGCTTAACAGCGGGAAAAAACACAATCCGCCGACTGCGCGTGCTCCGCTCCCTATTAATGCTGCTCATTATAATATCAGGCATAATATGCTTGTGTAACTGATGTTTGTGCAACTGGCGAGCTCATTGACGCCCTCCGTATCAATCTCCTCGGAGAAAGACAGGCGGAGCGTCGCGCCCTCTCTCCGGTGGGAAGGACCGCAGCGCGGGCTTCCGAAACCCCGAGAGCGGGCGCCGGATCTGGTGATTAGGAAGCAGATCCATACGCGAAACCCACGAGCACAGCCGCCACTCCGCCTCGGCGAAAGCGGGGCCGGCACCGCGAGGAACGCTAGTGAAGGCTCCCTCCTCAAAGAGAGCCCTCTGAGAGCGAAGCAAGGCAGTAACAACTGTGCTTCGCTCCCAAGCAAACCACGCACAGGCTGTGTGTATCCCCACTCGTGATATAACGTTTTCTTTGGGCAGTGAGGAACACACAACCTACAACGTGGCTTGCTCTCGCCCTTGAAATGCTTTGTCTTTGCATGAGCCTAGACATAGCTGGAGCTTATAGACTTTCACAATTGACAGACAACAATAAATATGACTGACACACACAGAGCGCTTCGCTGAATGACAGAAAGCTGACGCTGGCTCCGCCACACGTGCTTTTATAGCTTCCTGGTCATGCTATTGGACTGATTTCACATGTTATTCAGAGCGTGGTCACAGAAGGCATTCCCCTAGCGTTTTCCGATGCAGCTCGAGTTCCTGAAGAGGAACACTATTTTATATCAGCTATTTTAATTGTTAACATGTTTCACCCATTCAGATTAGGAACTAGCTGTAAACATAATTTTTACCCTCAAATTTTAAGTGGCATTTAGCATTTCATTCCCACACTCATTCCAAAGCACAATCCAATACCCTTTTAAGTAACTAAGTTGGTTTGGATGCTTGCCTTAACTGACTTAATATGGAACAATGAATTTAGTGCTGTCTGTCAACATTAATGCTCATGAAAGCGTTCCTCAATCAAGTTGTAATAACTAATTCAAATAGAGCAAGTCTAATCACAAAGGAAAAGAAGTTCCACAGAAGTACGAAAATGCATGTGTGAGAGCAGATAAAGGCCACAGAGATTGGATTTAAAGAGGAGAGTGGCATCTTTATGCATGAGGGGTTGAGATATGAGCAGGCACATACTGGGAAGATTCATGGTCTCTCAATAGCCTCACAACCCCCTCTGACATCCAAAACTGCATTCAGACTTATATACACGTTTTTCTTAACGAACATTTAAGATTTGGATCTATGAAAAGTAGACTTTCTAATTTAATCCTAATCATATGGATCTATATGAGCACTGACTCTTGACATCAAACTAAATCACTAACTGTGGCATTCTTGTCATTTATTGATTTGAAGGTTTGATATGTAACAGCAGACAATTAACAATCAAAACTATTTAAAATGCAATGAAACTGCCATTCTGAAATAGTTCAAACAAGGACATACTAATAAAATACAAAGTGTATAAACTGTCCATATGTATAAAATACCACTGAAAAAAGCAAACAGCAAACCTTTTAAATGAAGCAAGTTGCTGGCTCTTTAGTGTGTCATTGTGGATCAGGAAGAGGGTCATCACAGATACTTGAGACTGTAATTCAGTCCTCTCTGGATGAAAAAAAGACAATCAAGCTTAATTGTTACGTGCACCATATTCAAATAGGGACGTTCTCAAACTGAGAGAGTAATATGAATAGAGAACCAAATGTAAAACACCCCTTAGCCATGTAAAATTTTGATTAGCTGTCTAAATATCTCTTTGCTGCTTTTAGACTGTCACAGCTTTTGAGATCATTTTATGTTGTAGTTGTAACTCAGTCTGTTCGCAGTCTAAAAGGGACAGTTTAAGCTTCATACTATGTTTCATTCAAATATTTTAATATTTTTAAGGGCTGTCATTTAACATGTTGAAATAATACAATTAATTATTCATAAAATAATAAGATAAAAAGTAACACATTTAATCACTCCTCCAGACTTGTACACAGTTCTATAAGAAATTTGAATTGTATTAAATGGTCATATGTTTATTATGTGTATTAACTTACTTAACCTAACCTAATAACAAAACAAAAGAAAAAAAAACTGAACAAAAATGTTTTTTACACATTGCAATAATTAACCCACATAAGGAGATAATTCAGAGACATTACATTAATGCATTAATCAGTGTCTCATTTTGTAAAATGCAAAAGACAACTCTAAACCCTACGGATCAGAATAGATTTGTGAATAAATGCTCAGTGATACCTGCTGGTGGATTCACTGAGTTCTGCAGCACTACAGTACAGTGAATCGAGAAGGCAACAGGACTCGTGAAGCTGTGAAGGACAACAGAGACAGACAACGGGTAAAAACGGGTGACTTAGCAACTTGATTTGTGGCCAAGCCATAGCAGCCAATAGGGCAAAGATGTCACAGCAATTGATATTCGACTATATTTGGTTTCCACTTCTATGCCCTTTCATGGTGTTTGGTCCCAGCAGGGTGACGGAGGCATCTCCAGCTCCATATGTCAGCAGTCCTATAGGGCCATGTGAGCACCATACACAAGGGAAACCAGAAAGTCAGCTCAGCATAAAGGTGCTACAGAAGTATTGGCATCTGCAGCCTTGACACCCCTAAGCTGAGGGGTACAAACACAGTCCATATAGTTTCACCTCACCAGCCAATGTTTTTTTATTGCAAAAAAAAGATAGATAGATAGATAGATAGGGTTATTTTAGGCTGGATTCACTTTGGGATGTTCTGAGGCAATGAATTTCACGGTCATAACAAAGAACAGAAATGAAGAAGGGTTGCTTGTGTTTTCAAGCTTCACATTTCTGATTCATTCTTTTAACAGGCTCTAATGCATCTTTCATAAGCCAGGCTCTGTACACCAGAAGCCCAAAGATAATTGCAGAGGTGAGTGTTTAATCTCACATGTTTTCCCCTGAAAAGATTAAAAAGAGCGAGACCTTTATCTCCTTAGGAGACGGTGGTATCAGCGGTGTCATCCGCTGAGAAGATGAATGACTCCAGCTGAGGTAATTTGATGGTCAGGAGCCACAAGTAATTTTTCATTCAGAATGAAATTTCTCATGTGGTGCCTTTTCATCTCGAGTTTACAAAGGAAAAAACAGCCCCTTTCAAAAAAGAAATTTCTTCAGCACCCTGCTGAATGGAATTTCCATGCTGGTCTGAGATGGTTTATACAGGTTTGGTGCTGGTCTGAATTATTCAGATTTAATTAAAATTTAATTTAATCAAATGTATTTATAATTTAATTAAATATACTTTTTCTTAAAATATTTTCATATTTTACTCTTGTTTGTAACGCTAGAGGAACAAACATTACACTGTTTAAATTTTAAATGCTTAATTAGAGTAGGTGTCACGTATATAATGTACATACTGTAGGCTATTCTCCATTATCACATTAAGGTACATGGTATTTACCATTATAAGCCAGCTTTAAAATATTAATATGAAACCTAGCATATGTTATAAGCACATCTCTTGCTCTCATGTTTTTGGATCTCCTTCATTCCTTCAAGTACACACACACACACACACATCTGTGCACTGAAGCAAAGCCTTAAAGTGGTTAGTCCTCCACACTGAGAAAAAGAGAGAGAGAAAAAATAACTAACATAAAGCCAGAAAAAAACTCCATCCCCCTCTCTGATCTCTTAGATCCTCCTCTTTCTGCTCCGCTTCTCAGTGGGCTCACCGCACGCCATCTCCCTGCCTTCAAATGCACTGCTGGCCCTTTAAATCCTCTCCATTATAATTCCTGAAGCGAGCAGCTGGCCATAAAAAAAAGAGCAAGAAAGAAAGGGAAAAGCACATAGTCTCTTCAAATCACAAACCCAGACACACAGACATGCTTGCTCTCTCACCTATTCTCCCTGACATCTGAGGGTGGGGGGGGCCACTGTGGAGGATTTTCCAGCCAGCAGAAGTGAGCAGGGAGGAAGGCAGAAGAAGTTTCTTCACAGACAGGCTCGGATCACTCTGCAAGACAATGCATTCATGTCGAGTTTTACCTGCTCCTCTCTGGATTTGGTAATTCTGTAGACTGTAAGTTCTTCAAACGGTCTGAGAGAGAAAGAGAGACTGACAAGAGAATGCTCCCTCAGGTCATAAGGATTTTATACATCTTGTCTTTTTTCTTTTTCCAAGGGGGCTTTATCAGGTAAGACAAGTAGTGGTTTTTCATAGCATGCATGTATTTGTTGTGTGGTTCTTTGCACAATGTATATTGTGAGAAATGTCATATTGATTTATTTTCTTCTTTTCTTAAGAGTAATAGTTGGAAGAGATTTTGGGTCAAACATGCAAAAAATGCATTACTCTGCTTGGACTGTAAACTAACTCTATGTTGTATCTGGAAACTTGAGTTGAAGCTTAAACTAGATGAGAAGAGTTTTCTTAGTTTATTTTTATAATTTCAAAATAATGACTGGTAAATTTAAACTTTCTCAACACAGAGAACAGTCAGTCTATGGAAATGTGGTCATTTTTTAAGAAAAATACAATGCTCCTCTCCCAATTCAAGCAAATGCAAAAATTCTATGCAGCATTTTTAAAGGAGAGATGAAAGCTGCTGAAATAATCTCTTTGTAAAATAAATAAATAAAAATTGTGTGTGTGTGTGTGTATTGATCCATTTTGTTTAGCAAAAAAAAAAAGATATTTTTATTGCCTGGAGTGCCTAAGAAACCACATAAACAATATCAAACAGCACAAAACTCATTAGCTCACAGTAAGGGTTTTGTCTCTATATTTTATTAATACAACAACAAAGCAAGATTTTGAAGAATTTGAAAGATAGAGAATCTCAGTGCTATTTAAATCATATGATAGCTTTTTAAATAAAGAAAAACATCCAACAATTTAAAGAAGCTACATACAGCAACTGTTAAAAAAGGAAAACGATTTTCTCCCTCCCTCTCTCTGTCTGAATTTAAAAAATGAAAAGTTTTGCAGCAAGTGCACTCCCTGTTTCATGCCCCATTGCATCCAGGTGTGAACAGGCTGGAGTTAAATTTGCATAATCCCAAAGCCTGGGTCTGCCGACGAGCATCCGCTCTGAGAGAGCGAGACACTGACGGGAACTCCATCGAGAATCAGAGTAAGGGATGAAGAGAAGATGGAGTGAAGTCTTTCTAGATGAAATTACAGGAAAAGTGCTGGGAGTCATGATGATGTAACGAAAGGTACAACTAGTGAAGGTGTGAGAAAGGTGACAGGGTGACTGGCACAGGAACATGTCGTAGATGTTGCGGTATGTCACATGTTACATGTACACACGAGCACAGAGGCTTCGGTGTCTCTGAAAGGCCTGTAGTGTGACTTGCAGGCGGGAGATGACATCCCTTAGCGATGGCACTCACCAGCTCAGTGTGTCAACCTGCAGACACTGTGTGGGCGATTCAGAGCGGACAGAACATGGAGGCAGAGATGAGCGGTGTTTGGGCTGAGCTGTCCGACTCTGAGGTGAGGGGGCGAGAATGGCTGTGAAAGGAGCCGTGCAGAGACCTGGGTAGAGATCCAGCAGGTGGCTGATTAGCAGGTAGACAGGTCACGAGCGTGGCCACTGATATCGGCAGGAACTTACAAAACATACTGGGAGGCAGAGTGATTCAGAACAGCCTCAGCGTGTCTGTGCAGTCTACAGGTCAGCTGTGTGGTGATTGAGTGAAGATGAATATGAGAACGTCACTATCTGTTTTCACAGACATCTTTCGGTTTCATAAAGAAAGTTTTGAACAGAGTATAACCTCAGGGAAAACATAGGAAGAACATTACCTCGAGAAAAGAGACGCGTAGTTTGAAAGAGCATCTGGCACTGTGTGAAATAAAGACGTCTGTCAAGGCACAAACAGTGGGATTTGTAAGGAAATAAAAGATGCTGAGATTGAAAACAAAAGGGGGTTTGCGCAGCTCAAACTTTGTGTCTAATTAATAATGAAGCAGTAAACAGTTTTCAGTGCTGGACTGCGCACCAATTTCAGGCATGAGTACACCATTTCCACCAATCAGGAGTGTGTGCCAAATTTGACCCCAAAGTCACACCAGCACAGCTCTCAGCAGCAATACTAATGCAGAGGTCAGGGGCCACTGAGCAAAACGCTTGTTATATATAGATTCTCTGCACACACCTATTGGATACTTTATTCTGATTGGCTAACTGAATTGTGAAATATTTCTGAATAATGCCCATTGTCCACAGCAGTATTGTACCTCAAGTGCTCCAGTCTCTATATGATAAATATTTTCAACTCTAATAAATATTTCACATGTAAACACATGATATAATATAATATAGGTAACACTTTAGTATAGGAACCAATTCTCACTATTAACTAGTTGCTTATTAGCATGCATATTACTAGCACATTGGCTATTTTTAGTACTTAAAAAGCACATATTCTGCATGGCCATATTCTACATCTCTAATCCTACCCAATACCTAAACTTAACAACTACCTTACTAAGCAATAATTAGTAGTTTGAGGTGAAAGTCATAGTCAGCAATTAATTAATAGCGAGAACTGGACCTTAAAATAAAGTGTGACCATAACATAACATAACATAACATAACATAATATACAAGTAGCTGTGCTGATAATATATAATATAATTAATTATAATTAATATAATAGATATAGATACAATAATTTTTCTTAGCATTTACATTTTTTTTACATTTTATATAAACTATACTCACCAAGGCTGCATTTATTTGATAAAAAATGCAGTATATTACATTTTTTTATTGTCACTCAATCTTTCAAAAATCATTCTAATAAGCTTATTTGGTGCTCAATAAATATTTCTTATTATTATCAATGTTGAAAACAGTTATGCAGCTTAATATCTTTATGGAAATTGTGATATATATTTCAGGATTCTTGATTCTTGATTCATGAATAGAAATTTTAAAGTAGAATAGTTATATAAAACAGAAATCTTTTGTAATAATGTAAAATAAATGTTTAATACTTGTATTCTATTACAAAACAAATTATAACTAATTTAGTTCATTTTAGCCACTTTTTGCATTATTTTAAAAATCTGCTAATCAGGATTCAACAAGCAACTCTGATACAACATTGTTATTCACCCATTTTGCTCCAACAAAGCAGTGCTTGCACCTCTCCCACAAATATTTGTCTGTCTACCTCAGCAGCTCTGAAAACAAAGAGAGCATACAACAGTATGCAGAGTGGTAGATGGCGGGGCAGATTTAACCCAGGGTTTGCAACAAAACTGTGGGACAGCAGCACAAGTGGTTCAGTGATGCGAGCATGAACATACAGCTGAGAGGTGACAGACTGCTGTGCAGCAGTGTGAATCATTGTTCCTGGCCAATTTCTCTTACCATTGAGGTGTGAGAAAAGTGCGTGCCCTTCGCTTTTTACAAAGTGTAAGTTGTACTGCATGTGGGGCACCCAAAAACTCTTGAGAGGTCTAAAAGGATGAGGGATCTTGTTAAAAGTTAAGCAGTGATAGAGAAACCAGTACATTTGTTCAGAAATGTTCCCAAACATAAAGTATTCCCTTACGTTTTTGGTACTTGACTCTTAACCTGGCAAAAATGATTTTGAGCCTGAGTGCATAGCCAATGGGCTGTGGTGAAATGAATTTCTTTCCACTGCCAGCTACCATTCAGCACCACAGCAAGAGAAGCACAACATGAAGTGTAACTAATGCGGTTGGGCCACAGCGCCTCATTTAAATGAAGGGCCTGTGGGATTCTCCTCCTGCTCGTGGTTTGACAGATTGAAGCCCTGTTGGAAAAGCCCTACTGGAGGTTGCTACATTGAGCTATTACTTTCAGCGCAATTAAAAGCACATAAAGGAGTCTTTATGTTGTTACTAATTCAGAGACGGCAAAACAGGTTAGCGTCCAACGAATTAGCGGTAAGGGAGATGGAACATCATATAGATCGATGTTTGAAGAAATCTATACTCTATAGAAATGTATGTATTGCACTGTTCCAAAATGTAATCAAAGGCAACTCATTACATAGGACCCTGTCTTCTATGGAAGCATCAATACCACCACAGAACCTCAAACATGGAATGTTCATAGCAGCAAGTCTCTGCTCTGCACAAATAGTGTATGGGAGTACTTTAATGTTAGCCTGTTGCTAAGCTAGCAATACTGTCATAAGCTATACTCACAAATATTGTAAAATATGATTACACCAAACTATTGTAATAGCTTTTTTATAACTAAGGTTTTTAGTATTGAATTAATAAAGTGTTGCATGGACCTCAGACCTTCTAGGGTCATAAGAAAATTCTGTACATTTTAATGTTCAATGCATCACTTTTAAAGAGAAACAGCCTCAACCCTGTTTCAGTGAACAAGATTTAATTTTCTTTGCACTGACTTTAGGGACTTAACTCAAACCTTTTTTTTAGTTGTGATAGTGTCTCTGTTCACATTTTATTGTCATTATTCATATTTTTATTTATTCATTTTATATCACTAAGAAATACATCACTATTGTAATAAAAGGATGGTACTGGTAGCAATGGTACACTACAGTAGCAAAATTACAATAATTATGTCTTCATTTCTAAATGGGGTTTACTACAACATTACTGTCATCCGAGCCATTCTAAGATGCTAAAAACAATGGATCATGAGCTGCTCGATATAAATGAACACAATGCAAAAGACTATTAACGTATATAATGAAACCGCAACCTTTAGCAATTTGATAAATGCATTAAGCCATATCGCGATTTTGATTAGTTCGACTGATGCTTTGCCAATGAAATGCAGCAAAACACAATGTTACAGATCTTTTATGCTGTTATGAGAAGTCTAAGTGTAGACTTAATGGGAAACACTGGAATATCATATCTACAAAGAATTTAGCCCTAGAATTTGGCCAAAACATAGTGTCCTAGGAAGTAGCACCGCTGGTAAACAGCCTTTCCTTCAAATTCTGCCTCTATATTCAGCTCACTATAGGTTTTGGAACGGAGCATTTGTCTTGCCACTGTGCATGCTGGTCACTTTGTCACATCCAATGATAGTACAACAAAGTTGTTTGGCTGAAGCAGAAGATCTCATAACAGCTGGACAGCTTTGACTCATCTAATCCTGAGGGGAGATCTTTCAAAAAGATAATAGGACACAAACAGAGGTCTTGGCAGGAGGTGCTGTTTCTAATGAAAAAATAATACAATCGCATAGCCATTGGGAACGAATGAGCACAATACCTGCAGATCAGGAAAATGAAGCATGCAAACAGCACATCCCCAGGCTACATGACACAAGGTCATTTACTTTAGGGATGGATAGTAAACACAAGTAACAACAACCACCAGGACACATCAGTCTCTCAGTCTCTCTCTTTATCTTTTGCTCTACTTTCCTGTTCACCAGCCTATGTCACGCATGGCTGGTGAAGCAGTTTTGGGAGGTAGGTGGGGAGAGATGGAAGTTGAAGTGGGGATTACAACTGTGCGCGTCAGATAACACAATGTCAGGGAGCGAGGCGGCACTTTTTTCGGCATGAAATGAGAACACAAGCACGCTGGAGCCATGTAATTCCACTGAACGCTGAATAAATTATTACCCTCTGTAAGGGCACCCCTTGACTCCGGCCCACTATTGTAGAAACAAATTAAATTCAATAGTGCTAATCACAACTTTTCAGTAAATGCCTGACTAACGCTCTGACCTCCAGACGGGCTCAGAAACTGGGCCACGCCGACCCAGTGTTTGGTTTATTGATATTTCTGGTGTCACAGCAGTTACGAGAGCGCCGATGCTAACGGCTGGAGATTTGCTCTGCCGGTCAGTTGCCATGACAATTCTGATTTATTGATCTATTTAGCTTATGGCCTTATCCATTAACCCTGTACCACAGATGATTTTTTCCTAATGGAAAAACGGAAGCAGCTGCAGTTTCTCAAAAGCAAAGCAGCAGTGGTCAAGGAGGATGCAAACAGCCTAAGGTCACGCCACAGGATTCAGAAATACATTCAGAACCATTAGCATGACTGACTGGCTTGACAAGGGAAGTACAACAGGTCATGAGGATGGAGCCACTGAGTCTGAATTAATGGTATTTACCGTAAAATACTATTGCTATATTTCTAAGACAAATAGACATAAGGCCATTACAGAGAAAGTTATGTCAGTTCTTGTGACTGTATGGCATCAGTCTAATAAACAAATAAAATGCTCATGGTTCTAATATACGTAGGAAGCTGTTTTATTCTGAAAACAATCAAATTGTTCTATTTACTTTAGCCTGCGTAAAATACTAATTTAGTTGATTTAAGGGAGTGGAACGCCACCCATGCTATAATGTATCATGAACATCAATATAGTATGCTATAGGAGTAACCGGAGCTAGTAGTCTCACTTTTGACTCCAGTGAAAATTCCATGGGTTGATTTGTACTATAAAAAAGCACTGACATTTTTACCATCATTACACAGGAAAAACAAATACAGTTTAATGAACACATGTTGACCTCCTATAGTGCAGTAAGTTGTCACAATGTGACTTGCCATTAATCATCCTATTATGGGCTTTTCAGTACAATTTAAAGTAAAATTATGAAAATTAATGAAAATTAATTAAATAAATATATAAAAGCATAATTTATTCACCTATAAACCATTTAACTTCAGTTGTTTAACTAACAGGAACAGTACAAATTATGACATTGGGTTTTTAGTTTGGAAGATAAAATTAACAATTCTATAGCTGCAATTAAAAAAAAATATTTTTTAAGAGGCTTATGAAATAAAATGGGTGATTGAAACCAATATACAAAGAAGCAGCCAGAGACTCACCTCGCCTTCAAAATAATCCAACTGAGGTGCATAGACCAAAAAAGTTTCCCAAAGGTGAAGAGCTTGAAAAACGTCCGCACACTCAAACATCAAAGAGTCACAAGCGAGATGAAAACAATATAAGCAATTTACTGAGTGAAACAAGGCAAACGTTTCGGTCACATGTTGACCATTTTCAATGCCAAGCTAACTTGCTAACTAGATTGTTAGCTTGGCATTGAAAATGGTCAACATGTGACCGAAACGTTTGTACAAATACAAACTACAAATTACAAATATGAAATATACAAAGCCACTGCTAGGCAATAAAGCATTTTTGTAATTTTACTTTTACTCAAACCCTTATTTACTAGCCCTTTTCACACCATCTCTATGTGACAAGTAGTCCCAGTCTTGCCTGTTTAGAGTTCTATTTAACCAGCTAAGACAACAGAAAATTATTAAGAAATATATTACATATACAACCTGTATATACTCCCTTCTGTTTGCCAGGGGTTAGAGCTAGAGCCAAAAGATGGAATTAGACATGCATGACCATGCCGACTTTCTCTTTATCTCTGTCTGCACAACCAGCTGCAAGCCCATGCCTCATCCATTACCCAAACGCTCCACTATCAGCTCATCGGGGCTTCCCACATCGCTTCCCTGTTTTCCCTTTCTTCTCTGTCTTTATTTTCACCCTCACCTTGATGTCCAAGAAGAAGGTTTCTGGCCACCAATCTTCCTGGCCCAAGCCAGACTACATTAGACACTGTTTGCTCTGACTAATGGCACCAGTGCAGGATTCCTGGAGGTCAGAGAGAATATTTGCATCCATACAATGGAACATTTCTGTCTGTGTAACTGTTGTGTTGTCGGTGTACTTTCTAGATTGGAGACTACATTCCCTGCTTGAACACAGCATGAAAGAGCACAGAGCTATTAGCGGTTCAATCAGTGCAGAGCAATTCAAATCATGCAGCATGGTGACTTCATCTGAAAGACTGTTTCTCAAACACCCCTGTAAGGATTTTACTTTCAAACGTTTTAGGGCACTTCACGCTAGAGGTTTTAGTGTGACATGAGGCCATTTGTTAAAGTTACAGTTGTTTGGTTGGTGTGAAAGATTTTTTAAAGAAAATCGTTTGTGTTGGCTAATAGCTGATTAAAAACACAAATCAAATTATTAATACACACTAAGGAAAGAATTTAAAGTTTCAATGAAACGGAAGTAGCACAAGATCCAAATGTAACAGATTACCTTAAAAAAAAGAAACAACTTTGTTTTATCCATCGGCTGTTGATTTGGATTCTGAATTGTGAGCATTGCAATTTTCATCACATGCCATCTTTATAGAATACAATAAATACATTTAAAAAAATACTAAATCAAATCTTTTAATCAAATCAAACTGTGTAGTCAACCAAAAGCCAGTAAATCACAAATCAAACGGATTCACTGTTAACCCAATGATTAACACTGCATTACAGTGGCAAACAGCTGACATTAGTGCTTGTGATGCTGACATAGCATGGTTTAAACCTAAAAGTGCATTGTTAAAAGAGACCAGTAGTGAAATTAAAGTTTGGAAAAAGTGTGAAAACAGCCTTATAACAAGAGGAGATTAGCTACTTGCTACTTTAGCTACTTTAGTAGATTTCACAAGAAAACAACACTTTAAGCAATGGAACAATCACAGAAATCCGAATCATCTTTGAGGTAAATGAATTTTACTCTCTATAGTTGTTTTTAGTAAGAAGCAGTGCTGTGACGATAGTCACTTAGACTTATACAGTAGATGAGCTTCTGGGAGTGAGGCCAAACTTAATCTAGACTGTGGATCCCTTTACCCCCTTAAGCGAAGTATGGACTTTTCCCACTAAGTGCCTCTAGGATTCTTGTGTATGACATACCACCCACACTGAGCGCTTCAGGGGAGAGCAACTGTACCTCTCTCTGTTTATAAAGATTAATCACAGCTCTTCCTGTATGAACCGGCTCCAAAATCTACTCGTTTGCAGTGGGTCAACAGTGCCTGAAAAAATCATTTGTTACTCTGCCGGTGTTCAGAGTAGTGAGGTGCATTGGAGAGTGCTCCAATTAAAGTGGTTATTTCAGGTGTGCTTGAGCAGACTATCTAAAGTCCCATGTGCCTCACTCCATAAAGGTGAGAGGAACATCCTGACCTCACTACGCTAGCATGAGAACCCCGACGGTTCATCCAGACCATTTGTTATCATTTATCACAGTACCTGCGTTCAAAATCGCATACAGATGTACTTCTCGTACTACATTTGAAAAAAATTCAAATGTGCAGCATCCATGCAATTCATTGTATGCAAATTGTTTCTACGCACGAGATATTCAGACGACACTGCATTCATCAAAATTTCAAACTTCCTCTGCAGATTTCAGAAACTGAAATATGCAAACATTCAGCCATCTATCTATATCTATCTATCTATCTAAAACAATTAAAGAACATGGTAAATCTTTGACAACTTTTAATGTCCCAGGTGTCCCACAAACTCATTATAATAAATATAGCTCTGTCATAATTTAGTGTGAAATAACAGCAAATGATGTTTCACTGTATGTCATTACCTCTCGTAAGCACCGTTATTCAATTGAATGAGGACTGCAATGTGTCTGTGAACGGCCGCTTGCTTTTTTCAATGTTTCTGTCTGTGTTCAGATGAGCTAAAAGTGAATTTATAGTAATGTGTTACCAGCAAAATTACTCAATACTTTTTTATATTTTAAATATTTAAACCTTTAAATATTAAAATTATTTTTAGATAAAAAACTATATTACAATACAGTATCAAAAGCACACTTTAAAAACGACAATGCATATGTTCAGAAAGAAAAACAAAAATTATTTTTGAAACATGCTGAGAGGCCATAGCGCACCACAGGACCTCAAAGAGTTCCTTTCCCATAATCCCAGGAAGACTGGAAACCGCACACGCAAACACAAGCCATTGTGGTCCTCACTCTCTTTCATGCAAAGCAGAAGCACACACTGACATTGAGGTCTGGAACAGCTGGAGGCTCTAAAACACAGCGAGTGACCTCTCCGCACACTTTTCTGCCCAAATCGGCTTCCAGACTTATAGTACAGGCTTCACAGACAGGTGGAGCGTTGTTGAAGCCATGTGAAGGTAGAATGAGTCAGGACCACCTGAGGGAGAGCTAGTGAAAACAGGGAGGAGAGCTGTGAACTACCCAGCACAACTGCACGAGCGCCACAGCCCCTAAGGCGAGCAGACGGGAGGGCCTCATTACCTAAACAAGCTAGAGAGTGTAGCAGATAAATGTGTGAAACAACAAGAAGCAGATCTCGGAGTGGATGGATGGCGTACAGAGACTCGCTTAAGTCTGTGGAAATAATCCAGAACCTGATGAGAACTGACACGTCCATCCATATTCATACAGCACAGGCATTTAATGGACCACATTTATCATTCTGTGGTAGCATGCTGCAGGTCCTAATTAGACATTTACTGTACATACGTACACGTGTGAGATGTGTTGTTGGGTATAAGCAGGAAATATCGTTGTCTGTCACAGAGAAGTGAAGCAGAGAGTGACTCTGCGCTGCTGCTCAACTTCACTCATTAAACTCTTCCGTTTCCTGGCCTTCATTTCTCTGTCACACCTGAAATCCAGCCCAATTTCTCTGAACTCTCATTTCATTAACCTGAATGGGCACACAGAGAAAAATCACGGCAGCGCTCCTCTGCCAGGAGGCTAATCTTTCTTCTCTGTGGTGACATCTTTGCATTGGAGACAGTGGAGCAGAGAGTTTCCATTTAGGTTTCAGAAAAATTATGCATTTCAGATAAAATCGTCATTGAATTTTTTGAGATTCTTTCTCTTACACTGTAAAAAATCAAAGGTTGAGAAAACTTAAACGTTTAAGGCAACCAGCTTCAGGAGATTTTCGAGTTTCCTCAACTTGTTTTTGTAGGAGATTTTTGAGTTTTCTCAACTTTTTGTTGTATAAACTGAATACAAGAAGATGAGAAAACTCAAAAATGTCCTGAAGCTGGTGGCCTTAAACGTTTAAGTTTTCTCAACTTTTGATTTTTTACAGTGTGTAGTACATATAGTACAAAGCACACAAATTTTGTTTAACAACAAAATTTTGTTGTTTAACAACACAAATTAAAACTTGTACTGTCAGGATATTTTAAAGAAGTCAGTACTATTCAGAATTAATTAATACAAATATTAATACTATTTAGCATGGATGCATTAAATTGATCAAAAGTGACGACTTTCACACTGTTATGAGAGATTTCTGTTTCAATGCTTTTCTTTTGAACTTTCAATTTCCCAAAGAAATTGAAAAAAAAAAAACTATCACAGTTTCTACAAAATATTAAGCCACACAAATCTTTTCAACACTGATAATAATAAGAAATGTTTCTTGAGCAAATCAGCATATTAGAATGATTTCTACAGGATCATGTGACAGACTGAAGACTGGAGTAATGACAGGAATTACATTAATTACATTTTTAAATATATTAAAATAAACACAAAGAAGGGAAAGACTTGCTTGATTTTCCAAGATTGCAGGCGAGGTGAGAAAATCATAAACATACCTAAATCGCTTAATATTGAAAAGTATTAATAAATGATAAATGGCATTATGCAGCAAGGCTGCTAACCAAGTTCTGAAACAGAGTTAACATACGCTGGCCCTTACAGAAGGGTTTGATTTTTTAAAACTAGACCATCAGTTACCACAAAAATGTGTAATGAACACACTGAAAAAGGAAAGGTCTAAAACACTGGATGGCAGATTGACGATCCTGAAATGTCATCCATGGTCCCTGATGAGAGAGACGGGCCTGTGGGACCCTCTTGGGAGGGTGAATCTGATAGGCTTCACTGCTTATTGCTCTGACAGTGTAGATCACGTCACAAAAAGACCCATCACAGCTCTCGGTCAGAGTGCTGGCACCATCAGACAAGTAATCAGAGAAGTTGGAGCGCTGTCTCACAGACTGACAACAGACATTCCCGACTGACCCAAGGTCTATCTCTGTAAGGGAATAAAATGAAGGCGGAGAGGACAATAGTAGATATTGAGAAACTTTCTTTTACATTTAACTTTTTTAATGGTGCTGTATCTTAATGGTAATGTATTCATATCGTTGTTTGTTTGATTGTCTACAAATTAAGTGGGAAAAGCAGGTGGGTTCATTTGTTGTACATTTTTGTGAGATGAAGTACCAATTAGCTATGCTACGGTTTGATTACAATTAATGTAAATGACAGCCTTGGTGAATAAACAATCAGATGAGTGGTTTTCACAAAAATTACTTGCACAACAAAGCCTATTCTATTAATTGACACTATGGGGCTTTATGTAACCAAGCAACACTGATGACTTTTTTTTCCCACTACATACTGTACCGCCAATTACGTCTAATTTTTTTCAAAAGACAGTTGCTGGAAGATGAATTGAGCATTCAGTTTCACATTGAAATATTTATGCAAATCATTCAATTAATTCCTTTTGTGATCAAAAAGAGAATAATAAAGGCTACAACAAACAAGTACAATTTATTACATTGGAGAAAAAATGCTTACAGTATCAGTATAAACTTCAAAAACAGCTCTTGTGTCTTAATTATGGCACACCAGAGCATTAAGCTGATAGCTTGGGAAAGCTACAGCTAAACCACAGTTTAAACAAATCGTGAATCTGGGGAGAACGGTGGCTAGGGGCAAAGAGGAAGATCAGATTAAAAAATGAGACCATCACGGCATTAAATGCATTTCTCAAGGTTTTCAGCAACAGAGAATAAATTTAGCGTTGAAACATGATCTGATCTAATGGGTCTTCTGAGATGTCAGAGACAGCCTCCCCCAAGGTTAAAGACTGCATTATGAATTAAAATGTGCAATCTGTGGGCTGTGAGGAGTTTCAGCTGAGCTCGCCATTTATAATAAAGTTATGAGCTGAGTTATATACATTTCCACTGAGTTGCTTTTGCACCACATCATAGATCTAGTTTAGAACAATGAGTTTTCTACAGACACTAATAATGATGCAGGATTTGTAAACAGCGAGGAATAAACCTTCTTGGGAAAGAGCTGTGAAGCATCGCTAATGATTTTAAAGCTTTCAAGCTCACTCTAAAACCAGATTGATGAAAAAACTTCTACAGGTTAAAAAAAATGCTAGCAATATACTCTAAATTCACCATTACTACAGCCACCAGATATTTAGTGGTCTGATTTCTGCATGGTCCGTCTATTCTACCTTTTACTGCTTCTGGTAGTTCCTACGTGAATGTCAGCCTAGAAAAAAAATTCACTGATCGCTGACAAATGTAGTTTATTCTAGAGTTTTTTTCACTTCCATGTTCACAAAGGGCAGCTTTGACCTATATGTGTGAGCCGTGTCAGATTCCAAACATGTTTTTCTACCGAGGCATCTGTCCAGTCACTGCTTAAGGGCAGTGGGTGATTGAGTCCACATACTACCACTATATCCCCCTGTGTCTCCATGGACACAGGAACATTACCACAGAAGGGACATAGATCACATCAGCCAAGACAAATGCACCTCGGAAAATTGCAGAACGAAAACCAAATCCTATTCCTCTGATGATGCTGTTAATCAAAAGTAAAGCATGGATAGAAAAAGTAGCTTTTGGAGAAGAAACCAAATGGAATAGCCAGACTGATATTGACAGTTTTTTTAATTACAGCAATTTGGGTAAAAAAGCACGAAACTGGCAATGGAGTAGATTCCATTCTAATTCAAATACACAGAACATTTTATTCAAATTATTATATTTAAACCCCCACAAGAAAGACCTGAAGATCCAAAGGGTAAAATATGGTTGAGTGCGAGCGTTCAAGGAAATGATCAGAGATGTATTTTGATGACAGGTCGTAAGACCTGTAAAAACTCCATCTCATATTATGCTAATAGTCCTAAAAATCGAGTGTCTAATGACTATCATTTCCCATGCCTTTGGTAAAAAGTGGCCACTTTGAAAATTAATATGCTTTCTGATTACTGGCTCCCTAATGAAAAGCAATTAGCAGCATATGTTTGCAAGTCATGTGCAAAGTGTATGCTGGGACTAAATGAAACCAGGGTGGTAACTGTGATTATCATGCTCTATGAGACGAACTCCCATAATGGTTAGTACTGGTTTGGCTGGTGAACCAGCATAGCGATGCAAAGCCTGAAGAAACTCTGATGAAGCTTGTTGCTAATTAAAACAAGCATCTAAAACCCAACATCTTTTCAGGAGGTTTACAGCAGCGTTACCTTTGTTAAAGTTCCTCTGTTTCAATGACAAACCATTTTAAAAAATACTCAGGTGAAAGTGTGAGATTGAGATGGCCTCAGAATTCTTAAAGGGATTGTTCACCTAAAAATACAAATTCTATCTGCATTTACTCACCCTTATATCATATTCTAGAATTCTGGGGCCATGATGAGTCATATGGAGAAAGGATAACCTCAAAGTGTCCAATGGGCTCTATAATAGACAGCCCTTTGAAAGGGCTTTAACACCTAATTCACTCAAAAATGAATAATCTGTCATCATTTACTCAACCTCAAATCATTCCAAATCTGCATGATTTTTTTCTGTGGAAAACAACGAATATATTTTGATGTGAAAATCACCCTTTAAATAATGATATTCTATATTCTCAGTAGGTTCTGACAAAGTCTGTATTTTTAGCATTTATCTCTGATTGAATATTATCTGAACATCTGTAATTGTGGTTTCAGAGCCCATGAGAGAAACCAGTACTTGCTGAGGGTCACAGTACTTACTGTGAAGAACATAAGGACTCAAATCATGTGTATCAGCAGAGTCAGACCTCTTATGAAGCTTCTCATTCCAGCATGTTGCCCCAAGGCCTGTCTGATAATATTGCAGCTGACTGGGCTGAAATCTATCCAGATTTACTTTCCTTTGGAAGAGTTGGCAGATTATAGCACTGTATAACGCATGTGCAGAGGCTAATTCTCGCCCCTCACAATTAGCCAACATAAAAATATGAGAGCTGATACTAAGAACAAGTGTACCAAAGATGTGAAAAGTTATCTGAATAGCAGAACATATCTGCTATCAAATATCAAATAAAAACCAGCTAGAAAAATGTTTGAACTTTTGCTGTATTACAGTTTTATCAACAACACATTCTAAGAAAGAAAGAAAGAAAGAAAGAAAGAAAGAAAGAAAAAGAAAGAAATATGTTAAAAGATGTGATGTATCAAAAATTACAAATCTAAATTATGTTTTGTTGAGCTACACTGCCATTCAAAAGTTTGGGATCAGTAAGATTTTTAATGTTTTTTTTTTAAATGGAGTCTCTTATGCTCATCAAGACTGTATTTATGTGATCAAAAATTGTGAAATATTATTGTAATTTCTAATATTTTTTTCCTAGTTTAATATACTTTAAAATATCATTTCTTTCTGTTATGCAGTGCTAAATTTTCATCCGCCATTACTCCAGTCTTCAGTGTCACATGATCCTTCAGATATCATTCCAATATACTGATTTATTATTAGTGTTGAAGCTCTTGTGCTGCTTAAATTTTTTTTGGAAACTGTGATAATTCTTTTAATTCTTTGATGAATAAAAAGTTAAAAAGTACAGCATTTATTCAAAATAGAAATCTTTTCTAACAATATTAATGATATAAGTCTCTACTCATTTTTTATCCATTTAACACATCCTTGATGAATGAAAGTATTCATTTCTTTAAAAAAATGAAAGAAACAATTTACTGACCCCAAACTTTTGAATATAGTATATATTGTAACACAAAATTTCTATTTTGAATAAACAGTTCTTTTTAACTTTTTATTTATCAATGAATCCTGAAAAAAAGTATCACAGGTCCCAAAAAATATTACACAGCACAACTGTTTCCAACATTGATAATAAATCAGCATATTAGAATGATTTCTTAAGGATCATGTGACACTGAAGACTGAAGTAATGATGCCGAAAATTCAGCTTTGCTTCCCAAGAAATAAATTATATTTTAAAGTATATTAAAATAGAAAACTGTTATTTTAAATTGCAATAATATTTCACTTAATTACAGTTTTTTTCTGTAATTTTGATCAAATAGATACAGCCTTGATGAGCATAAGAACCTTTTGAACGGCGGTGTAAATCATGACTTCAACAAACAAAACTGGGGCACATGAAAAAATTTAAAAAAAAAAAAAATTCTGTAATCAACAGACATCTTTCATATAATAATGTCAAAAGAACCTTTAGATCATTTTTGGTGTTTAAACTTGGATCACACAGGAGTTTTCTGCTCAAAAACAGTGTCTGGGTAGGTTTTTTTTATTAGAAGCATAAACAAAACAGTCTTCAGTGTCTGAACACTGAAGACTGTCAATCTCAAAACAGTCCATCTTTTTTAAAGGCAAAACTGTCAGCTTTTTAAAATGGATTTTCAACAATATGTGTGTATGCCTTTGATAGTGCCATCACAGTCATTAATTTCAGGATGCTGATAAAATGAGAAAATAACTGAGCTAGTGTTGAGCAAGGAATGAGTGTTAAATATTCTTGTCATTCCTCAGACAGGGACTCAGGGATCAGACAGCAGTATCGGGCCCTGAAAGGTCAGGCTCATTAAAAGTCCCTTACTTGCATCTCAATGATTCAAGAAAAAGCCCAAGCTTTCATTAAACAGGCCTCTGGTACCCCAGTAATGCTTCCTGCGGAGCCATTACCAGCAACCCCAGTGGCCTTATGACCAGCCGACAGAGGCTGTGCCTGTCAGACGAGAGGCAAACACTTCACTTTTTCTTTTTTTTTTTGCCAGACCGATAGAGAAATTTTTTTGTTTTCTGTCTTGAAGTTTCTAGCTTCTCATTTCATCCCTACCACAGCGGATCTGTTTATAAGCTGTTGTCCTGGGAATCCCTTACGTGGCTCCCTCTCACTGTATCCCAGCATTTCCACACCTCAGAAACACTCCACTCACACTTTGATGAGTAGCTCTCATGTTCGCACAGTTACGTGACTGGATTGCTGCGCTGGTACAGTTCTGTCTTATGGGAATGGATCTGAGATACTGTGAAGTTAGCAATGGTATAAAGCAGTTATTATAAATTCATGACGGCTGATGAAGGGGTCAGCCATCTCTCGAGGCTTACAGTAATAAAAAAAAAATGTTGTGGTCATCACCCAGTTGAAGGCAACAGCCCAGCATGAAACAAGCTTAGATCTGCCTCCATTAACATCCCCCCAGTTATTTCCCAGACTCCTCTGAAAAGTTCAGAGAGGGGAATTTTATTCTAATCTTTAATTGTACCACCTTCTAAACTTTTCTGCGTTGTCGTTGAAAAATTAGGCATGCTTTAATACATTATGCTGATGTATTCAACATCTGAAACCGTTTCTGATGACTAAGAACTCATGGAGGGGGGGGAGAAATCCAGTCATGAATCTTTCCACATAATCTTGACAAAAATAAAAGGAAGAAATATTGAAAAACAGACAGTAACTAGTAAGATTCAACACACAGGCACTGTGCATCTATAATCAAGTGCAGTAAAACCTCCAGACAATTATAGTTTCACAGGGCAGCAGGTCAATCATTGAAGTTAATTAATTACTTTTTAATTGACTTTTTAAACGCTGTTGACAGACTGCTTTTGTGAAAGAGATGGCAGGTAATCACATGACTGGCTAACTTAATCTTTTCGATGCATGTTTGTGAATAATTCTTTTTGTGACCTTAGTGAACTTTTCTGTTGACTGTCTGATAGATTTATTACACCACTCACATTCATTGTTTTCAGTTTTATCGTTCTCTCTGAGCTAGTCGTGTTGAGCTAAATGTTAATTCCTGTCACAAATTGCAAGAAATATTGCTAACATGGGAAATTGTATTAAAGGAGATCTGAGATTCATGTGTCAATATTTCATGCAGACTAAAGAGATAACTGTCGCAGGAATTTGTCTTTCAACGGTCTTCTCTACATGCAGCCCTGAAATAATGTTTCCAAGCTGTCAGAGGAAATCATATTTCAGACGAATCATTACAGTACATCCAAAGACAACTATAATTATAATACAACAAAATAATTGAAACATTATGTTAATTTTAAAATACAGATGAAATACTAATGCTAAATTATTTTAGAAAATAGTTTAAGTGTGCAGTTCCACTTTTTACTTCCGTTGTTCAAAATGAGATGGGTAAAGATAAAAATGAAGGCAAAACTACTCCTCCTAATTATATTTGAAGAAGTCTAACCAAAAATCAGAAGAAAGTATATAACATATGGCCATAAGAAATATGACTAACCAAATTTGCCACGCATTATGTGTCATGACAAAGGGTAAGCTGAATGCTTGCAAATATAAATAAATGTAAACATGTCAATGCAAAAATAAATTTAAAAATATATTTAAAAAATGAATAATGCTTAACAGTTTTCTTATGGAATCTCTCATCATTAAAGACAAATGTATCTCTCAAAATATAAGGTTAAATATTGGCTATAACCAATATAAAATATTGGCTATAATCTTTTTTCCCTTTTTTTCCAAGGATGGATCTGGACTCTACCACTTTATTTAATTAAAACCTTTCATTTTGTCATTAGATGGAGAGCACATATACTATAATACCACTACACCCACCACAGCTTCACAATGGATATTGCAATCATGTATACAGTCTTATCACTGGCCTGAAATGACAAGTTTGTGCATTTCAAATGCGACTGCATAATCTCTTTGGAATATTTGAAGTGGTGCTGAATACCGGACAACCAAAACAACAGAAACCATGGATTACCCCCAGCACAAACACAAGCAATGGACCTTTGCCATGGCTTCTTGCCATAGCAGTTCTTTGTGTGCCTGAGCCACATATTATATAAACCATTTTACTGGGGATTAGAATGTAATCGGACTGTCCGTAATACACTGTGGTGTTAAGAAGAACATTGATTGTTTAGGTGAGACAGAGAAAGAGGGAGAACGAGAGAGAACGTAAAATATATGGTTTCTCTCCTAGTGAAAGAAAGGGCAAGAAAGAGGAAAACCAACCTGTAAAGAGCTCAATGGAATGAAGCTTCCCAAATTCAGAAAGACTTAGATATGAACTTGGCACAGTTGGCGTATAAGCCGTGGGGCCATGAGGTTTATAAACAAAATCTGATGCTGATGGTACTTGGATGCAAACGTGAGTAAGACACTCAAGGCTGAGAAACAAACTTGATTGCTGCCTGGCTCTCCTGCGACTTTTTAAAAATGCATGTTCTGTTCTAGCACGGTCTCGTCATAAACCCTGCTGAAAGGCGAAGCGGGAATGTGAGCGAAAAGCCAGATTTTCTAAGGCAGTTGGACCACATAAAAAAGTGGGGGTGATTCATTTAGCAGCCTTTCTCTTCTATTTCGGATAAACAAGATCTGAACTGGATGATGAGGAAGCCCTGGAGCCCTGGAGGCAAATTTAAACCCATATTGGACTTTTTCTCGCTCCAAGAAAGATTTGTATCTTCCAGGGCTTCGGGAAAGAACAGACTCGGGTTACACTTTTTTTTCAAACACTATGCAATCTAAGTAGAGACTCACCTGGGAGCTTCCACTAAAATTCACTCCACACTTTCTGTGGTAAAAGCACTGAGAAAGACTCACTGATCAGAAAGTTTGACGTTGGGAGGATGCAGGGAGTCTGATGGCCCTTCGCTCCTCAGGGGCTGGGGACTGGGGACATGACTGATCTGCTTAAAACTGTATCAAAAGCAAGCAGAAAACACTTCTTCTGAAGTATCAAGAAGTAAAAAGATCCAGTCGAATCCAAGACTCCGGCCTCTGGGATCCACTTGCTCCGGCCTGGCAGGTCTGTCAGGCACAGACTGAGTCCCGCTGGAACTGGAATCAAAGTCGTCTCCCCTAACTGTGACATTCGCAGCATTTCAATTGAGCCATCAGTCTGTCAGACACAATGCCTCCCCCTGCCTATAGGGATTTAGTGGGTTCTGTTTTTCTTTGCCATGATCACTGTGACAGGCTTCAGTAAAAACACAGCATGACGAACGTATGTTTAATGCATTATGCATCTGTATTCCCTGATGAATATACCAGTATTGTAGGTCACAAGCATATGTTTGGGATGTTGGTGTGCTAGTTCCACCAGCTATGAAATGCATGCTGGTCTTTTCAACAAATCTTTTTAAACAGTTATTTTTAAAATATCCGTTAAAACGGTTCATGCCAGTCTTCTTTGTCATTATCACTGACTGTATCTGTCATCCTTTACCTCATCTTTCTCTTGCTGTTTTTTTTTCTAAACCCCTTCTTCTTCGCTTTCTCTATCTCTGGCAGACTGGGCTCCTGCAAAGAGGAGATAAAGTCCTCCAGCAGGTCAGCCCCAAAGCCTATGTCCCCATCGGACTTTCTGGACAAGCTGATGGGAAGAACCTCTGGCTATGACGCTCGCATCAGGCCCAACTTCAAAGGTGTGACAGAATGTAAACAAACAGGATTTGTCGGTTTGCAACATAACTTGTGAAACTGGTAGCAGCTTGACAATAGTGGCTCCTGGAAACTTAATGAGGTGACAGTAGAAATAACCCAATGACCTGACTGTGTGCCATTACTCCAAATACATCAAGGACCAGGAATGCTCATCTTCTGTTCTGTTGTTTTTATTATTAAAGGGATAGCTCACCCAAAAATTAAAAAATTCTGTCATTATTTACTCACCGTTATTTTATATCTGTACGTTTTGTTTTTCCGTGAACCACAAAAGGAGATGTTAGGCAGAATGTTCATGCTGGTCTTTTTCTATTTCTCTCACTTCCGTTATCTGTCATACGCGGAAGCCGTGCACGCCGTTCACCCCCCCCGGAGCGGTGTGAGGCACGTTTATTATGAATGCCGATGTTAGGCAGAATGTTCATGCTGGTCTTTTTCTATATAATAAAAGTAAATGGTGACTATGTTTTTTTTTTTCTTCATTCATTATTCAAACTTCTCTGAACAAAAGTAAGTGTTAGTCTAAACGTAAGAAACTTCTCCCTTCTATTTCAACAGGACCACCAGTAAATGTCACCTGTAATATTTTCATCAACAGCTTTGGATCCATTACAGAGACAACTATGGTATGTAATCACATGGTTCAGTTTGGTTTATATCAAATATTCAGCATTGCAAAGGGGAATTCCTTCTCTTTCTCTCTATTCTTTCAGGCAGTATGCCCTGTTACAGTTATAATACTGCGGAGTGAGTTTTTAGTCACTTACCTGACTTCTCCTTGTCTCGAGGAGCACATAACTTAGTTTAGAGTCCAGTGGGTCAGCTGATGTGCTGATAATGAACTGTCTTCCATGCAATTAAAATGAAAAATTGAAAGAACGCCCAGGATCTTGAGGGAAAAAAAAGTAACGGTGATATACCCATCCTCTAAAGCCTGTGCTTAAATGTCTCTGTCAGCGGAATGTTTCAGTTGACCGATACAGATTGCCATTGTTAACGGTCTGGTAGTCGGTTAACCTGGGATTTGATAATTGGAAATGCAGGTCTTCCAACAGAAATTAATGTCAAGGGAGAACAAGTTATTTACTGGCATATTAAAGGGTTATTTATTTGATGACTTGTGGACTGTTCAACTGCAACACCCGCTGACTGCAATGATAGAGCTTGGAATAGCCAGGACAATTTTTAATATAACTCGGACTGGATTCGTCTGAAAGAAGAAAGTCATATACACCTAGGATGCTTCGAGGGTGAGTAAAACACAGTCTAATTTTTATTTTTGGGTGAGCTAACCCTTTAAGAACATATCTGATTCAGCTTGTGTTAGGTTTGCAATAAAAACGTTAGAAAAAGAAGAACTAAAACGAAACATTAAAACTAAAAAGAACATTAATAATAATCAAATCCAGAAATCGACCTATAAGGTTTCAGGACCTAACGTTTTTTGGTTTTCTCTCCCTCTTCCTACAGGATTATAGGCTTAACGTCTTTCTACGCCAGCAGTGGAATGACCCTCGATTGGCCTATAGTGAATATCCTGATGCTTCTCTAGACCTGGACCCTTCTATGCTGGACTCCATATGGAAACCTGACTTGTTCTTTGCTAATGAAAAAGGTGCAAACTTCCATGAAGTCACAACAGACAACAAGCTGCTGAGGATCTTTCAGAATGGGAATGTGCTATACAGTATTAGGTAAGCAGTGAAGTCTCTCATAGATTTAAGAGAACACAGAGGAATTTACAAGAACTAGTGCAAAAGTGCAATTTTAATTTTTTGCATGAAAATTCTGTTTCAGGATTATATGTTAAAGACATGAGCCAAAGTAAACAGGGTTGGTTAATAGCATCACAATGATCACAATTTGAGCAATTATTAGTCATAGTAAACATACTATAGGCCTACATAAGATGAGAGATATGTGGCCTAGAAACAAAGTTAGTACTTTTAAGTTAGCACTTTTTTAATTTTGCTCTTTTAAAAAATTATATGATTTAAAACGTTAATTCTAAGGGTGGATGGAATTGAAAATAATCATGCCAGGGTTGCTCTTTGGGAGCTTCAGTGGGGGAAAAAATGTCACGTGTTGAGCCTAAAAAGGTCTCCACATCAGTGTGTAAGTGTAGATATTTTGGGGTTTGAATTTAGGGTTATCACAGCACAAAAGAATCTGGCTCTTCAAAAAAGCACTGGTGGCTTTTGTCTTTCTCGGAGGCATTGCATTAAAGCAGGTAATTACACTGTTTCCTCTATCTAAACTATTCTATTCTATTAGTGGTGACTCTTCCTCACGGCTAAAACCTTAATGTGTCAGCAGCATGATAAATAAATGTAAAAGAAAAAAAAACTGTCAGACCGTTAGTTTGCTATTACCAAGAAGGCACATGATACAAAAACAGCAATTCACTGCCTCATTTGGGGATTCACTCTTTAATCTCAAAGGGAATTAGTGTACAGCCATAGAGATCTGATCTTGTAGAGAGACTGTATAAACTGGGATTTTGAATATTGGTGCATTCTGAAATAAAATGGCTGCCCTTAAAGGCATGAAAATTCAGTCATCATTTACTCAAACTCATGTTGTTCCAAACCTATGACTTTCCTTCTTTGAAACAAAAAATAAGACATTTTGAACAATGTACAGGTTGTTTATATGGAATTACAATCACTGGGGTCAAACTTAAAAATGCAAAAGCATCTTGATTTTTTTAAATCTTTTTTTGGTCTTTCTTTCAAAGGATCCATCTCAAAAGAATAATTTATTCACAAAACACTATAGGAGTAGTGCATGAGTCATATTGGCCATTATTATGATATTTTTATGGTGTTTTTGTGTCATTTTGAAACTTGATAGCCCCATTCTCATTCACCAAAGTCATTTTAAAAAGCTTTGTCAGATATTTGTTAAAAAAAGAGAGACATATGGGTGAGTAAATAATGACAATTTTCATTTTTGAGTCTTCTTTGTAAGCTGGGTCTTTCTCTGTCCTCTATTTAACACCTCTTTCTGCCCTTTGTGGGTTCACTCTGACTCTTCCCCACTTTCTGCTTTCCTGTTTTGCACTGTGTCTTAGGCTAACACTTATCCTGTCTTGTCCCATGGACTTGAAGAATTTCCCAATGGACATTCAAACCTGTACCATGCAGCTAGAAAGCTGTGAGTATTCTATTCTTCTCTTCCTCTCTCCCTCCTCGCCCTTCCCCTCCTCACACTTTGCTGCATTCAGTTCTTCTGACACTGATATGGAGTGTTAATGTATGCACTGATAGCAATCACCATAAAGGTGAAACACAGCAAATATATTTAAAAACTTTCTTGTGTGCATTGTTGCATAAGGTGAACATATACATTACCGTTATAAGGTTTGGGGATGGAAATGTTTTTGAAAGAAGTCTCATATGCTTATCAAGCCTGCATTTATTTGATCAAAAATACAGCAAAAAATAGTAAAATATGATTGCAATTTGCATATATATATATAAGATATGTGTATATGTAAGATATTTTAAAATGTCATTTATTCCTTTGATGATTTTTTCCATTATTCCAGTCTTCAGTGTCACGTGATACTTCAGAAATAATTTTAATATGCTGAATTGGTGTTAAAGTAACATTTCTTGTTATTGTAAATGTTGAAAACAGCTTTGCTGCTTAATATCTTTGTGGAAACCACAATACATTTTTTTTAATGATAGCTTTTCAAACAACAACATTTATTTGAAAATGTGAACATTTCTAATATAATGTCTTTACTGTCACTTTTGGTCAATTTAATGCATCCCTGCTGAAAAAAAAAAATCTTATGAATGTTAGTGTATACCATGGACTGCTACCATTAACAAATCCTGTTACGATCGTAATGACAATCCACTGTTTGTCTATTTCCACTTGCAAACCCGGTAACCTTGAGCATTATGAGATCTGTAGAAAATGAATAAACAGGAACAGTTTTCTATGTCTCACTGCACAAAAAGAAGTAGAATCTCTGTATCAATGTCACAGCATCCTCATTTTAAAATTGTGGGTAAAGTGTCCTTCCTTATTACCTTGATAAAAGAAAGAGGGAGTCAAAGAAATAGACTATTCACCACCCCAGTGCCCTCAGAGCAGATAGCATCTTAACTCCTGGAACCAATTTAAAGGATATCAATAATGAAACTTTCATTTTGTATCCCCTTTATTATGTGACCCCCCTCAGCTGCCCGAGAGGCTTTTAATTCCACCTCCCTGAGACAAAAGAACACCCCTTTCTAACAACCAGAAGAGCCAAATGAGGAATCTGTGTAGAGCAGAAATGCACTGCAGATGCCACTTAGCTTGACGTCTGGATTTGCCTGTTGGATTATTTGATTTGAATCCCCATGTATGTGTCGTGACCACAGACAACACCTGAAGTATATTCATTTAACATTCAGTGACTCATATGGTTTAAAAGATTTAGGGCGCTTAATACACACAGACAGTGTGTTTTACTGTCCTTTCTGCGTCCTCTGTATGTCTACAGTATTTATTCAATGAGTGGAAAAATCCCTCCTCCGTGGCCGCAGTTAAAATTGCCCTCCTCTAAGGAGTAGGGTCAGACAGAAAGAGACACACACAGGAAGACAGGCAGGTTTACTGCCTAACAAAGTGGTTATGGAGGGCATAATCATTTCTGATTAAACAAGAGCACCTTTTTTAGAGCACCTGTTTTGACAAGTGTTAGGACGCAGCCGAGGGGTGGGATCACCTTGTCTGGAAAGGACACATCCTGGTAGAGAAATCTGATGCTGAAGGCAAGAGGTATAGATTAAAGCAAAGGTGTGAACAGTAAAACAAAGGAGGAAAGTAAGTTTTAGGAAATTGGGTGTGCAAAAGTGTTGTCAAGGGAACAAATATTTTAAGTAAAATGATGACAAAGACAAGAAAATGGAGGAAAAGTGGGAACATGACAAATTAAACAAATGTAAGATTATTGTAAAAACAGGCTATGTGAGCCTTTAGCATTAAGGCTTCAAAAATGAATGTTTTTTTTTAGGTATTACTGACACAGATTTAGCGAACAGATGCTTTTGTGGATTATAAGGAACACACAAATCAAACGGGTTGCACAGACCAATAACATACTTTTTTGACCCAAAGTAACACTGAAAAGCAATAAAAAGAAATATACACTAACATTTAAAATATTTGAGTCAGTAACGTGTTTTTTTTAAGAAACCAATACTTTAATGGCTCGTTTCCACTGAGCGGTACGGTACAGTACAGTTCAGTACAGTATGATTCGGTACGGGTAACTCTGATCAGGCTTGCGTTTCCACTGCCAATAGTTCCCTTACTTGGTAGGCGTGGTGTATGCCGGAAAGTAGCAATCGATTAACTTTGTGCTCAGCCAAAACCAGACATGACCAGGAACAAATAATAGATTCATGAGACCATGAATGCCTGTTAAATATAGCCAACCCAAAACAAATTGTATCTCATGTTTAATCACAACAGAGACATCAGAGCCAGCGGCAAATGTCGGAAGGACTAGCCGAGCTAAGGCTGCTCTATGCGGATACATGAGCACTGAGCGCCCGGTGATCGCCTGGAGCTCTGAAATCGGCATAGCAAATTTTCAAATAGGCACTATCTTTATAAATAAACCGCAGATTTGAGTTTTAAGCAATTATGTTCTCGCCTGAAAAACTCTTAAAACTACATTTCATGACACAATAACAGTAATATTTAGAAAATGACGCAGGTTTTTGGGCAATGGCATTTCACAAGTCCACAAGAACAGACAAGAACGCATATTGAGAAACGGCTATTGTCTGTGTGAAAATATAAAATGATAAAATACACGGTTATATTTTTTTGTGTTTGCACACTCTGATGTAAATAAGCCCAACACTCATGGACAGCAGAGCGGAACGAGTGAAGAAGAAGCTTTATCCCCTTGTATCACGCAAAAGTGACGATTCTAGTCAACCAATCAACGTTCTGCAGTGAGTTTAGCTCCACCCTTTTGGTACCCTTTGCTGTGGTAGGTACCCCAACGGAAGGGTACCAAAAAAGTGGTACGGTACGGTTCGCTATTTTGGTACCATTCACAATTTCTGACAGTGAAACGGAAATAATTGCATACCGTACTGCTCAGTGGAAACGAACCATAAGTAGCCACTGAATTTATCAGTGACAGTGAATACATTTTTAATATTACAAAATATTTCTACTTCAAATGCATGCTGTTCTTTGAATTTTCTTTTCCTTAAAAAGATCCTGACATTTTTTTTATCACGGTTTCCACAAAAATATTAAGCAGCACAGCGGTTTTCAGCATTGCTAATAAAAACAATAAAAAATGTTTCTTGAGCATCATCAGCATATTAGAATGATTTCTGAAGGATCATGTGACACTGAATACTAGAGTAACGGCTACTGAAAAATTAGCCTTGACACCACAGGGATGAATTACATTTTAAAAATATATATTAAAATAGAAAACAGTTATTTTAAATTGCAATTATATATCACAACATTACTGTTTTTACTGCATTAATAGATAAATGTAGCCTTGGTGATAAAAGCCTTTATTTTCACTTAGACTGCCTGCAACAAGTGAGTTCTAAAAGACTAACAATATGGGAATATTATTGCATATAATGCCTTTTTGATATATACTGACATTTGAAACAGCAGACAAAAAACCCTTCCTCATCTCGGAAAACATTCATATTCCTAGTACTAGTTTGAATACAATGTTTGAAACCACACCAAACTTTTCAAAGACACCATGACATTCAAGGACTTTCAGTCTTCATCCTTTTTTCATGGGTTTGTTGTTTTGAAGACGAATGGGGGACGGGAGGTTTGTGAATAATAGATGCCCTTGTAAATCCCTGAGGGTCTCTGATAGACATCAATATTATTCAGATTTGTCAAGTATTCTACACTGTTATTGCATGCCTCATGCATTTTTAATAGGCCCCTAATCTCACCGTGTACTACAGAGCAGTTAGGAATGATGTGGGGGATGTGAAGACATTGTGGCAAGTAGCATGAATGAAGCAAAAAATAATGATATAAGAGAGAGATTTTCAATTAATTTGCTTAAATACTTTGTGGTCATACTGTATGTCATTTCTAGACTACTGTACGCTGATTGTCTATAGTGTAATAATCCAGAGCATGACATCTTTACTATCCAAAGGTCTGTACCAGACCTACAATCTATCCATCCACTACTTTGGTATGTTGTCTGACAGATGACCTTTTACACAGTGTACAAAGTATGGGATGAGAGAGGAAGCATGACAGGTCTAATTCACACTCTTTTGCACAGATGTGCATTTTTCTATCTCATTCGCTCTCCTTTTTCACAGTTGGCTACACCATGAATGATCTGATCTTCGAGTGGCTTTCTGATAGCCCTGTGCAGGTGGCGGATGACTTGACTCTTCCACAATTTTTACTAAAGGAGGAAAAAGATCTTGGCTACTGCACTAAGCACTACAACACAGGTACATGTTTCACTATGACACTCATGCACATCAAATGATATCTATATATATATAAAAAAAAACATATACACTGTGGTATACAGAATTGATTTCAAGGCCCTCATATGAATTTTTAAATGCATTTAATGGTGTCACCAATACATAAACCTGCAATAAGATTATTAAATATACTCCAGAAATAAGTCACAACCAGAGGTACTTAACCAGGTGTAAAAAATGCATTAAAAGTTGCTATGCATAATTACTTACCTATTATGACACTCTTTGTGATCTCCTAGGTGAATTCACCTGCATTGAGGTGAAGTTTCACTTAGAGAGACAGATGGGCTACTATCTCATTCAGATGTACATCCCCAGTCTGCTGATTGTCATCCTGTCTTGGGTGTCTTTCTGGATCAACATGGATGCCGCCCCTGCTCGGGTAGGCTTGGGTATCACCACTGTGCTCACCATGACCACCCAGAGCTCCGGTTCACGAGCTTCTCTACCCAAGGTAAGATAACCAGAATGACTCTGCTCCTGTGAAGAAAAAAATAAAGAGAAACACTTCAGAAAGTGCAGTTATAAAATAATGAGTGCATTAATGAGACAATCAATAAAAATGAGGAAAAACACATGAGAGTAGAGAGAGGTGGGAATAAGCTTGAAGTGCTATTTGTTAAATTAGCATGAAAAGGATGAAAGCACAGTTGATTCCGTTTCAGAATTCATTCACTAAAAAACTCGTTTTATGAATTATGTTTCAAACGCAATACCGATTCCTCTTAACAACTCCAATTCCTTAACAGTTCCATAAACAGTTCTTATAACACTTAAATAAGACATACGAAGAAATGCAATTCTTACTGTATTTCCTGACTACTATCAGATCGGATCAGTGAGTGTTTTGAACTTGAGACCCAGATCAGTCTAGTTCATGAACAAATCATTGGTTTTGTAAAGTTGATCAAGTGATTTACTGAAAATATAATTTTAGCCCTAGTGTAAAAGAGTGGCCAGGATTAACTTACTCTTTCAAATTTCACATTTGTTTTTGAAGACAGAAAGATAGTCATATAATTGTAGGACAATTTCCGTTAATAAAGACAGAATTTTCATTTTGGGTGAACTATTCCTTTGAATTAAATAAGACGTAGATCTAAGAAACATGACAGATTTTAATTATGGTTTTGGGGGTGTTTTCAAAGCAAAGTAAACAAACCTTATGCTGAGAGGGATAAAGCTGAAAAGTAGGCTATAATGCATTACTCCTTAATAGATCATTCACATCTTTTCTGAAATCAAACTGTCACTTACATGAATTCTGTAGGTCAGAAGAACTAAAAAAAATCATGAATTCTGTAGGTCAGAAGAACTGGGAAAAAAAATGTCTCGTGCCTGGGCGCAGGCGCTTTCGCAACAAATGTTAAGTTAACAAAGTTAGACTTTTAAAAAGAAAGGTGTTCCAACATTCCGTGACATTCTTTTATATTTCGCGGTACTGCGTCTCGCGTTTTTGAACGCGTTCTATATGAACGGTCCCTTGTGAAGTGAAGTGATGCACTTCTTTACCTCAGGAAAAAACCAACGTATGCGCAGAGCATGGTGATGACTAGTGTGGATAAGTCAAGTGAAAAAAGAAATTAAGCATAAATTAATCATAAATTAAACATAAATTTCAAAATAAACAAATTAATTATTGTAAAATTTGACATACCCCGTTTTAAACCAAATGTTTTCAGTTGTTTTTTGCCTTTCTACCTGCTTATAAAAGTATGAAATTTGAAATATTCATTTACAATTGAAATAATGTACACTTCAGATGTTTTAGCACTAAAGACTGTGTGCTGTTTTCTGTGAAAAGGCATCAATTGATATCAAATAAAAATCCAAAGTCAACACTGCCTCATTATTCCTAGCCATGCCTTTATTTATTAAAGGCACAATATGTAATTTTCGCTGCTGTAAAAAAGAAAAGTACAAAATATAAGGAAAAGTGCAAACACTTGTATGAGAAAGAACAACAAAAAATTCACTAGGTTGTATAACCACGAACCTAGAACATACCTCGCAACCTAGAGCGTCTCCAAAAACAGTCATATCTCATACGATCCTACCTGTAATCAGTCCAGGTGAATAATTATGTCGAGTCAATGCCTTTTCCTTCAATGTAACCAAACGGTCCGCGGTAGTACGCTTTCTTTCCTTCTTTACGCGCCTGGTCGATCAAAGGCCATAGCGCAGCGTGAGCCAGCCGGTCCTCTCTCGTTAGATCCTTTGTGAATCGAACTCCGCGGTCCCGGCAGACTGATGAGTTCTTTGTTGATTTCCAAATTTCATCCCTATATTTACGCATTGTAAACTGCACAATCATCTGCCTTGGTTTCCCTGGCTCCTTCTTGCCGATTCGGTGAACTATGTCAACAATGTCCTCTAATTTCTGAACCAGGTGCGGTGCGTTTTCAGCAAAAAGACCGATCACTTCCCTGCGGGGTTCCTCTTCAGGCTTCTCTTTCATACCGTTGATCCGGAGATTCCATCTTCTTTTATACCGCTCGAGTTCAGATGTTCTACTCGCCAGGTCTTTGTGCGATGTAGTTAATCCCAGGAGGGATTTGCTCGTCTCTCGGCACTTATCTTTGCACTCTTTAATTTCAGCGGCATTGAACTCGACAGCCTTGGAAATCTCTGCGATCATGACACTGTTCCTTCGCATTTGGTTCGCCATTTCTTCTAGTTTTTCATCTTGTGAGTCAAAGCGAGCCGTCAGTGAAGTTATGGCATGCAGAGTTGCATTAGTGATATCCTCGTCGTGAGGCCTTCATTTTTTCAAGGCGTTTGATTTAGTAGGGGTGAAATGTGACGAGTCACGGCGTTTATCTGTTTGAGCGGACTGTACCTCCATTTCTGAGTCGTCTGAGACCGAAGCTGGGGTCGAGCCACGGGCCGGAGGGATGATAATCTTCGGGAGGCTAGTTTGCTGTGAAGATTTCCGCATTTTGAGAACACAAAACACACATACGGTGTTTAAATGCTATTTTAGGTAGGCGTAAGTGAGACTTGTGTAGTTTCAAGACTAAATTGGGAGATTAGCTAGGCAGCTCGGTAAAAACACATGCGTTCAGCCCGCCATCTTATCCTCCGTCTGTTTTCTACAAAACAAAACCGGAAATCAAGGGGTTATGACGTGATTGGCAGGCGACACAATGACATTATGGACACGGTCCGTGTCACTAGTTAAAATTGCTTATTTTTCTGGATTTAAACATTCTTCGAAACATTTGGGATAATGTAAATATACAAGTCAGCAAAATATATAACACTGTTCTAGTGGTTTTTGGATATTTTAATAAAAAAAATCTTACATATTGTGCCTTTAACTATTGATATTGGTTTGACCATGTGATTCCCAGGTGTCCTACGTGAAGGCCATTGACATCTGGATGGCCGTTTGTCTGTTGTTTGTGTTTGCTGCATTGCTGGAGTACGCAGCAGTCAACTTCGTCTCAAGGCAACACAAGGAATTCATCAGGCTGCGCAAGAAGCAGCGAAGGCAGAGAATAGTAAGTGTGACAAACGCACACACACATATACACAAACAAATACAGGCTGTCCTGTCACCCTGGATTACACTTTGACTCGCATCTCTTCTCATTGTTCTCAGCCACGTATCCAAACACTGGCAATGGCTGCCACCACACTAGGCTACAGCTGGCTGTCACATCTCATGTGGGGGAATTCAGATCAGCCTGTTTCCATAGTGAACAGTCCCCTGTGCTGAGCCCACCATTTGTGCCACCTTGTAAAGTCTTGCCACAGCCAATTTCCAAAGGCCAACAACCTGCTTCCTGATCCGAGATCACAGACACTGACTGAAATTCTAAAGAGGCTTCTAAACGAAAAGCTTAGAAAATACCCTCAGGGATTTGGAGAGTAAAATCACTCTGAACACATTAAATGTTAACAGTTTTTAAATGAAATTTCTATAAATCCTGAAATTTTGGACTATAATAAAGCTCAAAGCCCAACAATCACATTTAAAACTATATTGGCTAAAACAGCTAAGGCACTTTCTGGGCTTGTACGACAGTGTTCGCCGTCCAAGCTCACAGTGCTGGAGATTTACGAGTGTGTTCATTGGATCTGAATCAATAATGAGAGAAAAATGAGAATAACTCCTATTAAGAATGAGCAAGTTCTCCTCCCCCTCCTGCCTTGGAGATCTAGGCGGCCATTACTCTTCGTCCTATTCTCTCCCGCCAAGAAAGTCTCTGGTCTGAATGATCAATCTGGGTGGTATCGATGCACGGGTCACTGGCTGAGAGAGCTGTTAGGCTGATGGACCAACTACTGGCCAGAATTAATCAATACAACAAATCCTTGGCTTTATCCTGCCTTAATAATACCATAGACAAATTAGCTCAAGAAAACACAAACAGATGGGTGCTGAGAGGATCGTGCCCAGTTCAGGGATGAACAAAACCACATATTTTCAACCAGCTGTGGGTTGCCTGAAAGACTAGTTCACTTATCAAATGTATAATTAGACTGGTTTCAGATTCATGCAATGCCTTTTTTAGGGGGTGCTAATATTAAAAAAAACATTGCCGTTATATTAGTCATTTTTATTAGTTTTAGTTATTTATAAATATATAAACACACAATATATATATATATAAATTTAAGTTAAAAAATACAATTACAGAATCAATCTACCAAAAAAAATCGAAATAGTGTTGATCTCTGCTGATTAGTATATGTGTCTTAAACATCAGCATGACCATTATCCACTCGTCTAAAAACTTTATCAAGTTTTGCTGAAGAGTCTGAAAGATAATGGTCGGATTTAGCTTGAGTGTGCACTTTATTGGAGAGTCCCTCAGAAACCTGCAAAGAAGTGTACACTCACAAGTAGTGTTGCCTAGCAACTTGGATGGTGCTGGAGAGCAGCGGCTTGATAGCTGTTGTCTCTTAAATTCTTGTTGAAGTATTTACACAGTTGCCAATATTAATGAAAATAAGTCTGCTCAGCCTGCCTATATAATGTAATGCACTATTTGATGCTTGAAAATGCACTGAACTGTGCAATATACATAAGAATGACAGCTTGATGGATGGATGGATGGATGTGCTCTATTGATCCCCAGAAGTTAATTTAGAGAAAGAACGAGACAGATGTTCCAAACTGTTATATAACAGGAACATTTCACAATGCACCATGCTCACTGCCATTCTTCCTCACGAAGGATCAAGCAATGCAGCCAGGAAGCTTCGACTCACTACGGAGAGTGAACAAGCTCCCTGGCAACAGCGCCAGCAAATTCAACCAGCACTGCAACACCTGCGCCAGGGTAAAAATACCATCTGTGTCCCCATCTTATTTGCCCACGAGCAAACACTGAATCCCATAAACCCAGAACCCCCTCCGTCCTACTGGCCCAGTTCACAGCTGGTATAAACATACTTCTCAAGTGATCGCTTACAATTGTCGTTTATTCCTGAAAGTAATGTGTCTCCTGTGATCACTTGTGATTGGATATAGAAATGAATGTTAATGCTAGGTGTAAAATAGGGCATTATTGTCCACACACTTCCTTTATACCCATTAAATGCATACAGTGTTAACACAAAAACAGCTTGGTTATTTAAGCACATTTACTTTAAGCACATATGAATTACTCCTGAGCAAATATGGTCATACTGAAGCAAATAAAAACATTGTAAACAAACGTGTAAACTTTATGGTTAAAAAAAACCCTGCAGCTGTGGTTGCCAGAAATATATTGCAAAAAATACAGTAGAAACATTGTAGGTTTTATGGATTTAACTTAAATTTATAGACTGTAGCCTATATTAATATACTATGTACTATGATAATATACTATGATACTAAGATATAACCTAACACCGTAATGTGCATAACTGATAAAAAACAATGTCAAATGTAAAGTGTTCCACAAAGAATTGTCAAATTGTCAATTTACAGATTTCACTGTAAATTCTGAGATGACTTGTTCTTTTTCTGAAATTGTAAATTTAACAGTATTTTACTTGAAATTATTACTTAGATTTATTAGCTTTTTTCACTGTATAGTGAGGGAACGTATAGAACTGTTAATCAATTATGCACTTTTTACCGTAGCATTTTTACCATTACAATTACGATCATTTTCTCAGTGTATATTTAGCAAATGCACCAATGAGTAATCCTCAAGTATGTGCTTATAGTAAAGTATTCATACCTCCACCCAGAATGTTTCTTTCCTTTAGACTTTAGATTCCTTTAGATTTTGTTGAGTGACCCCAGTGTGCAGTAGCCCTTATTCCTCATACAAATGGAACTGACTTGTTTTTGCAGCAGAGTTCTTTTTACATGCTAGACTCAGACTCTGAGTCTGTATACGGCCTGGCCATGATTAATAAGGTAAGCATTGACCTAAACTGTGTTCACAGGTGCACTCACTTTAAAGGGTGTCTTTATCTTAAACCAAACACATCATTATTCCTAGGCACGTGATTGACTGGATTGTTTTAGGTGCAAGCAGAGGATTTAATGAAGAACTAAACGAGAACTTAATCTTCTTATCCTCTCGAGGAAAGGGGTAATTTGTCATAGATTGACAGATAAACTGATCCAAATGACTAATTTATATGGCATTAGAGGCAAAGAACTAGGCCAAAGTGTCACATGTGGAAAAGTAAGGGGAATACCTACAAAATAAAGCCTTCGTTTTTGTTTTGTTTTTTGGTAAGGAAACCATGCAGGAATCATTCTTGTGTCCATCTTCACCAATTTTTTTTATAGTTTTTTTTTTTTTTTTTTACAACATGCAAGATGAAAATGAAGATCTTTGGGATGCTGTCAAATTAAAAAGAGTTAAACTGTAAAAAAAAAAAAAAATAAATTATGCTGAGCTCTGTCTGCCCTTATTAAATGCTAGAACGCATCTCATTCTGTCGCCCCTACATGTACAACTGACTTCTAACATAATATGGCAAGAGAGAAGGAGACAAAAAAGCAGAATCCTTTCACTTTAATGACCCTTCCTCACAACACAAGTAATTGTAAAAACAGATTATTTAATTCCAAGGATCAGAGTCATGGTGGAAAATTGTGGAATAACTAAATAACGATTAAAAAGAAAATAAACTTTTACATGAATTAAATGAATATATGTACTTTTTTTTCTAAATATTCTTCAATTAAAATACATTTACTTTTGAAGAAAAAATACAAGATATTAAAAAAGGAATCAAAATTCATCACTTTAGACATTTTCAGAAAAACAAAACTTTATGTAATTTTGCTTTGAAAGTAAATGTATCTTGATTTAATAATGTTTACACAGAAACAAGACAAAATACAGAGTAAGAAAATGACTTTTTCCAGTAATGACCTCTAAAATATTGCATAAAAAGGGTCTAAATGAAGCTGTACTGTTAGATTTCATTCACTTGACATTTCACTTTTTACATACAGTATCTGCATTTAAGAATATATTGCCCCCTAACAACTAAACCAATATGTGCTTTCTAAAACAAGTATAGCCCACCAACAATTGCAATTTTTAGTGCTTTTATTTGAAAGTGGCAGTGTCCTGCAGTCTCCTGCAGTTTCTGTGATGGACTGGTACTTTTTATTGTGTGGCGAGAGGAGTATTTATCAAATTTTCTTTGTTGCCTGCTTCTAAAAATGCTTTTCTTCTGTTAAAGGAGGAGGAGCTTGTTCGGGAGAGCCGTAGCTTTTACTTTCGTGGGTATGGACTCGGCCATTGCTTACAAGCAAAAGACGGGACAGCTGTGGAAGGGTCCAACGTATTCGCCCCACCACCCCCAGTGCAAGTGCTATACGACGGAGAGGCCGTCCGGAAGCGTTTTGTGGACCGAGCCAAGCGAATCGACACCATATCCAGAGCCGTGTTTCCTCTCAGCTTCCTCATATTCAACATCTTCTACTGGATCACCTACAAAGTGCTGCGGCACGAGGACATCCACGCCAACCTGTAATCTCTCTTTGTTACACCACTTGCTCATCTTACTTCTTTTCTTATATCTCTTAATTTGAACCAAAACCGCCTGTCATACTCACACTAGAAGTGCATTTCAAAGGCATATTCACCCCAGAAATGCCGTCAGTGCTAAAACCATGTGCTCAGGTGTGACTTCTGGATTTCAAAAAGATTTTAAAGTGCCCACTCAGAGTGAAGGGGTAGAGCTCGTAGATGCAAATGCTGCTGTTGGGGACCTGGCTCTCCTCTCTTTCACATCTTCATTCGAGTGGATTGCACTAATAGCCAGTGCTATTGTCCTCACTTTGTAGGCTCCATTTGAGTTATTGGCTGAAAGATTCTCGGTTGGATAGAAAATATTGACTTGAATTTTAGCACATGGCGCATCCTAGAACGAATGTTTTTGAAAACCTCAAAACAAATGTGTTTTTTACATCCTAAAATGCCAAACTAATGGGCTGTGAAGGGGAGGATTGGGATTTATTATTCATGGGAACAGTTACAGGGCAACGGTGTACTGTTTTACTAAATAATGAGATTATAAATATATATGACTGTATAAAGTGTATATATGCAGAGTTGTTCACAGACTGCAGACAGCACAAATGTGTATTTCTTTTTGTCTTTTGAATTTGAATAAATGGATATTCTACCAGGATGTCGGAGTTGTTTTGTACCGTGGTGCAAAATGTTACACAAAAGCACAAAAAAAGTATTAAATCTGGATTTATTTCAGGGTTAACGTACTACGAACTCTATTCAGAGTGATTTTTCTGTTGTTTTTCATTAACATTAATCATTCCATTCGGAAAATGCAAAAATCCAAATCATTCCATCATGTGTTAAATCGCTTAAACTAATGCCCGTAAGAAACGGATGATTTGTGACGCTCTGTCACTGTGGCAGCACTAGGCTTTAATTGTCAACAAACAGAGACATGTATCACGCATCACAGCCATTCTTTATTATTGCTAGCCCCAAATGTGTCCCTCAGTCAAACATAAAAGCCGTCGTTTATTTTCCTGTCCGGAGAGCCGTTGGAGGATGTGCAGAGATGCAGGGTGAAGGAGAAAAGCCTTCGTGCTGAAGAAGGACGGATGAGGATTTTAATGGGAATCACAAGGTGTTTTTTATCAGCTAATGAGTTTGAAAAGGACTCTGTGTTCTTTGCTAATGACAATGAATTAAGGCCGTCAACCTCTGCGCACAGCCCTTTGTCTGAGGAGTAACTAATCTAGTCTTCTGTATGCTAGTGTCCCATGGGTGAGTGAGCATATGTACAGACGAGCAAGTGGAAAAGGAAACAAAATGCTTTGTGCAGGAAATGATAAATGCAGATTAATGCCAGCCCATTTGTAAACAGATTACCCTGGTTTCTAACACCTAACCAACAGAATGACAATTACTATGCTCATTAAAGTCAAGTCAACCCTATTTCGTTCACCTTGTAGCGAATCAGCTCATGGGGAAATATGAATAATTAATCATAACTAGTTATAATTAATTATAAATATTTAGATCCGCTGTAGATATTTACTTGGTGAATGGAAAAGTCAAGGCCGAAGCCTGGCACGAACTTAAGATGTCCTGGAGCGTTGTAGCTCACATTTTCATCTTCTCAGAATTCAACCAAACCACCGACTCTGGGCGGGTCACTGGTGTGAGGCCTTTAAGGTCTGAGAAGATTCCCGCCTCTCAAGATGGGCTTGTCCAATGAGTAAGGCTGAAATTCCAAGCGGGAGGTGGCAATTGCTGGAGGGTTTTATGACCCTTTGTGTGAAAGCATGGTAATTTGCATATGGAACTTGAATCGAAATTACTAATGATTCTAAGAACACTAATATATTGCCTATGTACCAACATATAATATACACTCTCGTTCAGATCATCAGAAGGCGAATTCATAGATACTAAACATGGTAGAGTTACATATAGGTAAGATGACAGGAATGAGTGTTTCCATCATAAGCCTGCATAAAACAGTATAAAATCTCAAAGACAACATACACAATGACCTGAAGGATATGTGTGTTCATTCAAAGAAAGGTTTTCCTATGGATTAATTAGAGAAAAGTCCATTTCTACTGTGCATTGTGTCTCTTCCTATGGAAAAGGCAGTGATTTTCCCTACTCACATTCCATTAGGTCGTAAATGTATCTGGTCTAGCAAAGGTGTCGTGGTTGCCATGGGGACCAGGGGGGGCCTGGTGTCGTTGCAGACATCCTGGCACCCAGTTTATTGGGTGAGGGGACTGTGACGATTTGTTAATCTAATGAATAACTGTTTTGTTAAATCAAATGAAAAATTGTGTTTTTGATTGGTCCAGACGCTACAACCTTATTCATCTATTTTCTAAATGCACCTTATTGGACTTATTATGAAGGTTCATCCATGTACGTTTCATTTTTATAAATTTTTTTGGCTTGCTAATTTTAAACAAAATGACAAAACTCGATCTTCTGTTTAAATTACAGACTTCTCATTGGTGATGAATGTCGGACTTCTCTAGTCACTTTGTATACTTAAACCCTTACAATCAGATCCCAATGCCTCCATCCAATCAACAACCAGAACAAAGTTCTCGTCCTACATAGTTTTCTCTTTCATTCACTCTCACTTTCGTTCAATCTGTACATCACAATATGGGAGAAAAGATATGTCGCTACATCTTTTTCATAGCAACCTAAAGGTTATTCAGATAGCAGCAAAATACAACCTAAATCCTGACTCATGGTCCTTTCCAATCCCTTAATCTGTCCAATCCAAATAAGGGTAAAAACATTATATAAATACATTAAAAAATGAATTATTAAAAAAAAAAAAGTTCGATTTTGTCATTTAGAAGAACTGAAATGTGCAATAATAAAATGCAACACAAAAACTTTTCTCAAATGTTAAGATTATCTAGCATTTAAATTGACAAAATTCTAATTAAAATTTTTGGAACTCTTTCCAGATTTTATGGATAAATGTTGTATGAACAGGATAATTCAAGAGTCTTGCCTGTCAGTAAATACAGTTGAATGTAAACATAGCCAGTGAGGTCATGCATATTGTGCAATTCTACTTGACTTTAGTTTAAAAATGTGCAGAAATGCAATCCTCCTAACTAGTCCATCCAGCACTAACTGCAAAGATGCAGGAGTCCTATCAAGCTATAATGCACTGCTGTCAAGATTTCAACCTCCGCTCATTTCAAATAAGTGAGTCTCACGATGAGAATGTTTTTTTAATTAAAAATTTCAAATACAAACCAACACCCCACTCAAACGGCAGCTAGAATTGGATAGTATAAGGTTTCTCAATTTGAGCGAATGTGGTGGCTTGACATATTCACTTAAGCCCTGCACACATGCTGACAGTTTAAGTAGATTTTTTTTCCAAGAGGAAATCTGGAGGCAATTGGCAAATGTCAGAAAGATTGGCTATTGTATCTCACGATGTGCATTTTCCATGAGAGGCTTTTTGAGTTAACACGGTGGGATACTGCATTTACTGCCTCTGAGAAGGTCCGCGCAGACCATGAAAGAAAGAAAGAACCCTTCGGTTTTCTTCATTTCCTCCAGTCGTAACCCGTTTGTTACATGGAGTTGTTTGGTTTGGTTTTAGGGGGCAAACTGTGCCTTTGTAGGATTTTAAAAGATTTTCTAAATCTGCAGCCCATGACTGACAAACACAAAATAGGACTGTGATCTATAGCATACAGCGACACTCCTCCTGCCCTCCCCTCGATCAGTGTATCTCCCCACAGTGCCGCCTGTATCACAGATACAGAAACTCTAATGGATTTCAATCACAGAGGAAATCACACAGACGCCTCCTGTGAGATTGTTCCGTGGCTCTTCCCCTCAATAAGCACCAAGGATTCATAAGCTAACATCATTACGCTATCCATCCCCACAACATTTACTTCTACAAATGTGCGTATTTGATCTGTGCAGGTGTCCTGAGACTTCGGATAATGAGGCCTCGGAATTTGTGTGTGCAAGAGAGGAAATGAGAGATAGCTAAAAGAGAAAGAGAGACAGAAAAACAGAGAGACATGCATTCAAGGACATCCCTGAGAGAAATCAATGAAACAATATTCCTCTACATTTATTGATTCGAAATATGCTGTTGCGAATGAAGTGTAGCCACAAATGAATGTTCTGATATTCTGTTTATCTCTCCCTGAAGAATTCGGTTCAAATCGCCAAAAAGCACAAGCCAAACGCATTAGTCATATTCTCAGGAGAGCAACTGAGGTCTTTGCATTTATTGTTCATCTTCATGTAAGCAGTCAATAACATGGGAAGTGGGCAGGGTTGTTGGTGTGATGAATGGGAGGTCCAGATCTTATCCTGGGTCTGTCCTTGCACCAACCCAAGGGAATAATCAACATCTGAGTAGAATGTTAATAGAGCCTTGGGGAAAGTAATATTGTTGGAAGCACTCTCTCATTCACATTTTCAGCTAGATCAGATATTGGGGGGGTTCAACTGTGTGTTTGTTCAAGAAGTTATTGAATTTAAACAGCCACTAATCAAATAAGCAAATGTGAGCACTGAGTTTGTGAACCTTTAAAAAGATGGTCAGGTGTTCTTGCTTTCGTTGAAGCACAAGATTTGGATCTTTCTCAAATCAGCTGGATAGCATGATCATCAGGTTTTACACAAACCAAATTCTCTGATGTTAATATAAGAATTAGATGTTAGATGTTAAGGTAAGAATAAGAAAAGTTTGAAAAAGACAAGAAGCAGTTGTCCTAAAACACTTATTACTGAATGCGATAGACAACTTTGAAACGTATAGATACAATGCAATTAATTCATAAATTAGAAAAAGGGTACAAAAGAACATTCAAGCATTGAGATGTTCCAGTCTCTGTCAAAATATCAGCAAGTGAAAACTAGGCTATATCAAACCACTTTTAAAAAGCGTATTCAAACCAAAATCTTGAGAGAGATGCCTCAGAGAGACTAGCAGTTACTTTGAAAGAGCTGCAGAGTTAAGTAACAGAACAGTTTTAAAAGGAACAATAGGCCTACATAAAATGGAGAATAAAGAAATAGAGAAATACCGCAAGCAAAAATGCTGCAGTTTAAAAAATATGTATAAATATACTGAGATAATGTTCAACAATGAACAATGACCTCAAACACATTCAACATAAATACTTGAGTGGCAGATCAATATAATGACTGAGTATAAACATTCACCACTGCAAGTAAGAAACTGTGGCACTATTTGAAAATTGTGTGGCACACAAGCATTAGTCAAACCTTAATCACCTTGAACAAAGCAGTGTGTCAGTCTAAAGCACACTTAGATACTAAGTCTAACTGTAAAAAAAGATCAAAATTGTTACAATTATTCAAACTGCATTTTTAGTAACAACACATTTATGTTAAGATATAAAACAATGTAACATTTGCATTTAAAATAAAGTGCATTATTTGTAAAGATTTGTTTAAGCATCTGAATGCTTTTGCAAGGCACTGTATGAATAGTTTTTGTATGTGTAAGAAGTGAATTGTTCTATGTGAGCAGGCTTGTCAAAATGGATTGAAATGTACCTTTCATATGTGGTCATGTCACTGGCTTTCTTTGCCTTTGTGTGTAGTGTGGAGTGATCCTATTTCTCTGATACTCTGTCTTAAGATGTCCCCTGACAGCCTTATAAAGGCTCATGTCAAGGTCTGTTTCTCAGTGAATGCCACATCTACATTAAAGCAGCAGGCTTTACAACATACACAAAGTTTAACCGTGCATATTATCACTTATATTAAACAAACACATAAAAGCAATCAGAGTCATGATATTCTGTAAATGAGGATATTTAGTGGGTTGATTCATGTCTCCTGTTTCTTTCCTCCTCTCACATTTACTATTTGAGCCAAGTCATGTCTGCAGGGAAAGAGACAAACCCATTACGGAGATGAAAATTAATTTTGGAGGCTAGCTAGGTATGCTTCAGGTGTTCTCCAAGATCAAGTACACAAAGAGGAAAGTATTTTTCTCCTGCCCAGCCACCCATCTGTCAGACCCAACCCCAGGGTGGGTGCCTTAAAAGCCCCTGTAATTGATGGAGCCCGGAGGTCACGATGAGACAATATTTGATATAGAATATAGATTTTTTAAAAACACATTGGGCCCTGTTAAAAATGAAAGGAGAAGGATGAAGAGGAGGAGGGATGGGGGAACAGACAGCCTTACGCAATCGCACCACCCTCCAAGCTCTTTGCTGCAGCAACCCTTTCAATCATTCAGCTAGAATTACTCACATGCATGATTGAGGTTTTGCTTTACATTACTTTCACCGAGTTTCATTCAGGCTCAGTCAGAATTAGTGGACAGCAGATAAGACAAGAATTGGAAAAAGACTGATGCCCATCCAGAAAATTTGCAAAAACAGCAATATCACACAAGTGCTGTTTTTCACAAATATACAATCACACAGCAAGTGGTGATGATATTCATAAAAACAGCACGATTATGAGTGAGAAACTTCAACAAACATGAAATTAAAAGAATAGTTCACCCAAAAATGAAATTTTGCCAAAAACCTACTCACCCTCAGGCCACCAAAGATGAGTTCTTCATCAGAAGAGAGTCTAAGAAATGCAGCATTACATGACTTGCTCACCAATGGATCCTGTGCAGTGAATGGGTGCCGTCAGAAGGAGAGTTCAAACAGCTGATAAAAACCACAAAAATCCACAAGTAATCAAAAGTACAAAATTTAATGTCTGCATGTTTGTAAGAAACAAATCAATCATTAACAAGTTTTTAATTTCATTGGTCATTTTGTTTTGCTTCTGAATAAATTAGCGTATTTCAACAAATCCCACTCATTCACAAAACAGTCACTTGTCGCAACCAACTGGCATAACAATGTAAACTGCAGACAGAGTCAAATGTAAAGAAAACTGTGCTCTGCTAATAGCCTACATTCTGTCTGGAATGCACAAAAACAGAAAATCAAAGCAGTAACTTGTAAATTTACCCGAAGCAACTTGAAAAATATTTAATGTCACACATCCACACACACCTGTTATAAGCCATCTGCCTGAGGTGAGCTAACTGTGATTAAGTTTCACCCACAATTATGGGATTTGTTCTGGGTTGTTGTTGACCAAATTCTAGCTACACACTAGCAAAGGGGAAATCTAATACTGAGAGCTGGACCGAATGCTTGACAGATAACTGCCATATTGTGTATTTATTTATTTACATTACAGAGCTGTGTCTGGAAAGATAAATGTGAGCTCTTCTATTTTTTTTTTTACGCCCAGCGGTTTAAATGAAACATTGCAGAGAGTTGTCGGGAATGCCTGTTTGGACAGCGCACAGTTCCGTGGGTGGCGAGCAGTAAATAATGGGGTATAGGAACTCCTTCATATACCAGTTAGTGCAGTAAGAGGCTTTGGCAATTTCTTTAATTGCTTCACCTTGTGCACTGACTCTTTTCTATATCCAGTAAGAAAGCCTGCATCTTCTGCCAGTCAGGTGTTTTACTCCATTTCAGGTTCGCGTTAGCTGACAACATTTGCAGTACTGTCTCTGACCATTGATCCTTTTGCAAACCCCTTTTTTCTTTATCTGTTTGGTTCGTTTAGCTGGAGGAACAGGCAAAAAGGCAAAGCTCTTCTCAAAAAGAAGGCAAAATATTCAGCCAAACATGAAAAATCTGTTATTATTTACTCACTGTCATGTAATTTCCACAGAAAACAAACAAAAAAAAAGTTTTTACAGAATTCTCACATAGATTTTTAAAAGAAGAGCGAAACAACAATTCAATGGGACCACAGGCTGTCGAGCTCCAAAAAGGGGGAAAAAAACAACAACAGCAACATACGAGACTTATTGTTATTGACGTCCAACTTGTGCCATACTGTCATATTTGATTTGAAAGCTGGAATATTATTAGTGAATAATCACTTAAACCACATGCTGTTTCTCACACAAACCTATCACAAAGCTTCAGAAAATGTACCATATGGACTACTTTTATTGTGCTTTAGTTTTTGTCCTTGTAGCATCTGGACCAATCAAACACACAATATATATTTTGTTAGCTATATTTAACAAATACTCTGTAACCCCCCTCAGTTAACAAGCCGTATGAGGACCTATGGACCCTTCCCCCGAGATGCGATCACACTTGACGTTGTTCATTGTTTGCTCATAACTGGAGTCCCTAATCATGCAGATTTATGCTACAAGCTCTGTGTAGAGTTGTACAGTAAGAAAGTTATTTCCCATAACCAGGAAATTAACGTTCTTAGAATTGACAGACAGTTGACCCTGAGAGGTCAGCTAAATATCTACAGCGGATCTAAAATATTCATAATTAATTATAACTAGTTATGATTAATTATTCATATTTCCCATGAGCTGATTCGCTACATCCTTTTTATGATATTTACAGCTTTTAGTCACTATGAACTGCTGTTTTATGGAAAAACGGTTTTATTTTGAGGTGAAAATTTCCTTTAATTCTTCACTTTCCTCCACTCCTCCTTAGAAAACCTCTTCATATGCATTCAGGGTAAACAGAGGATTTCTTCTCCTTGCTCTTTCTCCCCACCCGTTAGACATCCTTCTCACTTTAACACCTTGGAGACAGCTGGAAAAGGACAACCTGTGTGCTATTCCTTCGCCGTGTTGACACTGAATCAGTGCTACAGGTCAGCAGTGTGAGATGAGAAATAATGACTTTCTGTGGAGACAGGGAGGTGGATGTTCCTGATTCACAGGTGGTCAGGTTAAAGTGCAATAGCTTTACAGTTTTTACCATTGGCAAAGTGAAGCCAGGATCTCCCTATAACACACACAGTACCACACTGCAAGCCGACATCACTAGCCGTCTGTCACCATGACAACTGACACGCGCGCACACACACACACACACATACTGCAATTTCCACTTCATACCTTAAAGGACTCACATTTTCTTAGATCTATCTACTAAAGGTTTAAAACTCTCTTATATATGTGTATGTGTCTATACAGTTTAAACCAAAAGACAACAGATGAACAGAAAAGTCACGATGAAAAGCTGATATCTATCAGCCATTCACACTACACTCTGTTCACTTTCATTGTCATGCGTATGAATTCACGCACATGCTATGGATCAAAGATGTCTGGTGACCCACAAATTTGTAGAGTGAAAAGAAATTTGACCAATGGAGGATCTGAATGTCACAGATTGACCATTTAACTCTATACAATTTTAGAGCTGCATGGTTTGCAGTGTTGTGGTCAAGTAAAAAAAAAAAGATTTTGTTGTTTTATGACATGTCAGCATCTCAGACCATTTTCATTGAAAGAACAAGGTAAAATCTGTTTTAAAAGATAGGTCAACAAAACATTATTTGAACATTAAAAAGGGCATACACTGTTAAAAAAAAAAATCTAAATTTTTTTTATACTTGTGGCTTCTCTATAATAAAACCAAAAGTCCTAGAGTGTGACATCATATCCTGTTGCAGGGACCGAAGTGATGTCACATGTTCAAAGCCAAGTGTCACTTTGTCTTCACTGTCTACTAGAAAGCTAAAAATGAAGAGACACGTCTGTAGGAGGAATAACCTCTGCGCTGCCCCATTGGCTCCACAGAGAACAGGCTAGTGATAAATAAAAAGGTCACTTTCTCCATAGCAATTAAAACGGGGTAAGTCCTTCTGCTAAATATCACTTTGGATTTCTCAGAATGTCACCTGCAGCATATTAATGACCATTTGTGATGTTTCTTAAGGTTAGGCTTGTTTGTTACATTGTCTTTGCTTGCTGCTTCAGTATACACTGTTTACTCAGATTGTTGAGGGAATCTTACAGAACACTTTCCTCGCTTTTCAGCACATAATCAATACTCAAGCTCTAGGTAATAAGCAGAAACCAACAACAGAGACAGTTCAGAGATTTAAACCACGGTCTGTGATATACTGTTTTTATCACATCAACAGAAATACATTTAAGAATCCTATTGTGACTGGAAGTGCCCAACAATCATAAAATGTTTTTACTACATTTCACAACATTGCGTTTTGGTTGCAGGTAGATAACGTCGAAATATGATGCTTAAAAATGTTCTAGAAGCCACATAAAATGTCTTAAGTAGCCTCAAAATGTCAATATATCATTTGTACAATAAAAACAAAACAAGACCAGACTGAATCATTGATAGAAAGCTTTATATGGGTTTTAAAGTAATGTACTTTATCCATTTAATAAGGCATCTCAGACACATAATGAAAACACCAGGCCGCATTACAGTGATTGTGGAAAATCATTTGTCTACTTTCTTACTGAAATACTGTGCAAATCCATGCAGTAAGGGGTAATTTATGACAACTGCCAAACATTTCACATAAATACATATTATATATTATTTATACTTGAATGTGAAAAGAATGTTTCTCACTGGACAATTCTATTAAACAAAACTTTAATAAAAGAACACTGGAAATATGCTGGTTATTCAGATTTACATGGGTGGGCATGATCAGGGTCCAAAAATTTTATAAGGGGAACTATAACAACATTTCTGCAACGTTTTGAAAATATGGATTTATTATGCATGCACTGATTTTAAAATTCTGTCTGTCCCTGATGCAATGAAATAGCTATTTCATATTATAATTCGATACTATGTTGTCTATAAAAAACAAAACTACAATCAATTGTTTTAACATGCTAGTGAATTTAGACATTAAATCATTATAATGTGCATGACAAATTCATGTTCATTTCTTTCAGCTTTGCTGAAGATTACATTTAACAGGGTTATTAAGTTATTAAGGTTATGAATTAATAATGTTTTTAAAGATTAACTTTAGATGATGTCAAAGGTAATCTAAATGTAAAAATAGGGGAAATGTGCATTTAAAATTAAAAATTCAATGTTGACTGATACCAATAAAATTGTACTGAAACAATAACTGATATAGTACAATGCCATTTACTGTGCTTCCCTAGTATTTGTTAAACTTTTCATAATTAAAAAAAAAATTACAATGTAGCTGTGCATCTCATAAATTACCGAAACATAACGATTAGTACTAAGAAGGGAGAAGATATGGTACATATGTCTGTATTACATAAACTAGAGTCAGTTTTGAGGATTTATACAATCAGTATACCACCATTTGCATTTGTCACTTTATTTAACAAAAAATGTTGATAGTCTAATAGGGGGAAACAAGTGGTACGGAACAGCCCTTGTTGCCACGGTAACCATTGCCTACCAAGGACGTGGAAGTAATAAGTCTATTGGAGTGGCAGGGGGGGGGGGGGAGGGGGTTACCAAACCCAAAAGGAGGCAAATAGATGAGAGTGGAAATGTGGTGCAGAGAGAGGAAAGGATGAGAGGAAAAAGATGTATCTGGGACTCGAGTGAATTGAGCTCATGCACCATTTCTCCACCTCCACCCTCAACTCCCAGTGCCATCATTATCAATATCAACAACATTTGTCTCTGCTGGGGCCTCCATCATAAAAATCACATCATCTCTCTTTATTACAACTGTGGTAGACCAGCTCAGGCTTGCCTCATCACCCATGGAGGATGGCGTTTCAGTCCAGGGGCCAGTGACATGCCGTATCCAGAGGGAAGGATCGAGCTGAAGGAGTTCCTATACCCCATTATTTACTGCTCGCCGCCCACGGAACTGTGCGCTGTCCAAACAGGCATTCCCGACAACTCTCTGCAATGTTTCATTTAAACCGCTGGGCGTAAAAAAAAAAATAGAAGAGCTCACATTTATCTTTCCAGACACAGCTCTGTAATGTAAATAAATAAATACACAATATGGCAGTTATCTGTCAAGCATTCGGTCCAGCTCTCAGTATTAGATTTCCCCTTTGCTAGTGTGTAGCTAGGATTTGGTCAACAACAACCCAGAACAAATCCCATAATTGTGGGTGAAACTTAATTAGGTGGTTTCCTGCCTCTTGACAGTAAACGGCTGAGGTGAGGAAAACTGTATGAGGCATAACACATAATGAAGCCAAATCTCTTAAGCTGAAAGTTGTGTTGACATTCGCTTCCAGAAGTAGGCAATTCCCCTGACAACTCTGCACAATATTGCTGCTCATAATTATTGGCGGAAGTGACATAAAACAAGAATTTGGTGGTCCCACACAGTCAGCACTTTAGGGTCACATTACGGCTCTCTGCTAAACCTACAAGGCATATGACTATCATGGTTCCTATAAAACAATAATTAGAAGTTGGTCCCAGAGTAACGTCATTCAGAGGCAGTGCCTTATAGGTTTTTTGAATTTGCACTTAAAATAATTTAGACATAAAGTCCTGCAGGAGCCATTTTATACACATGCCCTAAATTGATTTGTTCAAAAAGGACGCAAACTAATTTTGATCCAATTTAGCCCACAGCAAGTGGATCCCATGCTGCTAGCTGTGCTACTCATGTGTAACAAAAAGGAAATGGATTGTGTTGGCTTCATTTAGTGTAATGGACAATCTGCACTGGAGTGCACTGGAGAAAAACACCAGAATGCTGAAGCATGGATTAGGCTATTTGAACCAATGAGTCAACTGTGCTGCTGTATGAATCTTTATATGACAGGGCCGAGAGGAATTCAAACTTTCTCAAGAATTTTGCATTGGCCATTGTCTAAGAGAGTGGTTCCCAACCCTGGTCCTCGAGGCACCCCAGCATTGCACATTTTGCATGCCTTCCTAATCAAACACACCTGAATCAGGTCCTCAGCTCATTAGCAGAGACTCCAAGACCAGAAATGGGTGTGAATGACAACGGAGACATGGAAAATATGCAGTGATGGGGTGCCTCCAGGAACAGGGACCAATAAACTGAAAGATTATTTTGTAATAATTTAGTATAGACTAATTAGATCTTATCTAATTGCAGTTTTCATTAAAGAGGTCTATCCTAAAAGAAAATATAATTTAAAAAAACATAGTATAAAAATGAAAGTGAGCAAGAGATTGGCAAAAGAAGTGAGACGGGAGGTAGATTCCTAAATTTCTTGTAGGATTACACCACCACTCTTGCAACACCGCAGTAATAAGCAGTTCTATCTAATTACTACAAGAGCAAAAGATCAATCAGTCTTTACAAAAAGTACATTGTAAAAGGACACACTATTATAGTACAGTAATCATGCCATACAAGAAGGTCATTTCTGCTCACTCCATGATGCTTTGGAGGACTGCAAGCAGGATTATGCATTGATCACAATATTAAAATTGATTTTCTCAAAATATACTAAAGCTCGCTCACCTCAGCCTTGTAACTCCTCAGTGAAGGACTTGCTATGAGCTCATTGTTAATAATGTTGGAGAGTAATAAAAAACAAACTATTATTGGAAACCATTTTCAAAGCAACCCAACATTAAGATTATAATTAAGACCATAATTTCTCAAGTTGCACATTTGACAGGCATCTTCATAAAGGAGAGGAGCACTAAGGAGGGGGGTGGTGTTGCAACCACTTTCCAATTTTAGTTTGGTACAACCAGCTCCATCCAGACCAATGGCTTAGCAGGCAGTGAAATATTACACATTCACAAAGAACAGGAAAGGCCTGTGAAAAGGTAATTAGGGAATTTCCAGTGCTTTCAACTCTTAAATAAAATCAATTAAAATCAATTTCGTCCGCTAAAACTAAGGCAAGCCATTTTATCAAAAGATCCTGATAAGTCGGATCTTACAAACTACAATAAAACCGCACTGGGGAGCCTCCCACCAATCCCTCCCTGACTCCTTTCCATTTTTACCCGTTATTTCATAACATGTCTATATATAAGCCAGAGGTGACAACCTGTTCAATTAAATGGCACAGTGGCAAAATGGAATGTGATGGATAGGCATTTGTGCCCCGGGAAGAAAAGAGTGGGCTGTGGACCTCTACAATCCATCCTTTGAAAACACAGCTGAGGTGGAGATAGGCAGTTCCTTCTATGCAATGAAACAAACATCAAAACATTGGAGAATCTCTGCTGTAAACCCGGATGCTGCCACACTACTGAAACCAGTTTTGTTACCAGACCCACTGACTGGTCCATCCATCAAAAAGCCCAAGAAAAAGTGAACTTTGACATTTGGAGGCCTTTGCAACCATTGCTTTGATAGAAACTACTGTGAGTGATAAATTGTTTTTACCATGCCTGCCCTCCTTGGTACAACATTTAAGTTGATATTACTGAGTTACCCAAACTCTTGACATTTGGAAAAAAGGTCAGACTTTGTTTCCCCAAAACAGTCAATTTTCAAGCGTAGACAGCAAGGAAATGCAGAATGACATTAAAGTAATGCCAGATTATGGAGTGTGTGATACATTGTGTATAGATGCTCTGCCAAGTGCATTTTGCAAGAGATTTTTATTTTCCTACACCTATGGAAAAAGTAGATCTGATTACATTGAATCAATTCAAGTAAATTGATGGCTGGGAAATTAATTTTAAAATATGAAGCGTGTTGAGCAAACACTCTTACTGCTAATGCTGTTCAATGCACTCAGCAAAAGCACAAGAGTTATACCAGGAGGTGTAAAGCCTTCCACACACTGCACGATTTTGGCAATCCTATAAGATCATTGCAAATCACACTGTGCGACATGGATCTAATAAACTTGGGTACAACATGTATGCAGACTGTACAATGATGACACGTAGTGACTCGCAGGCTACGACGCAAGATACCATTGAAGAATAAAACATCATTAGCATGCAGTAGTGGTAAACAAAAATAGCATGATGAAGCACAGTTTGGCAATTGTACTTTCTATGTTTGATGAAAAAAATGAAGTTAAAAGAGTTTGAGGTAAGCAGTTTTAAGTTTTAGCGCCATGTCGCGTTGATCAACATGCCATTTCATGTCCCATTTTTACTGTCAGTAAACATGGGTCGTAGAAGCAAACACACTGTGCGATGATCATGCTGATGCTGAATTTCTGACACTGTCAGAAAATTATCAGACTATCTTTGGTCGTAAGACAGTGACAACGGCCGTCTTTGAACCTCTCTCACTGTACGACATAGGACCACCGATTAGGAGCCACAATCCCAGAAATCGCCACGATTGTTTCACAATGCCAGTCTTTTGTCTAGGACAGCCGAAAATCGTGCAGTGTGTAGAAGGCTTAAAACTATGTTAAGACTTAATGAATCTGAGAGTGAATAGCATTCCTACTATATTTCTACCTAACACCCATGCTTGAAATAAAATGCAATAGCCTAACTCAAAAAACTTGGTGCTGTGACAAGGCGTAAATTGTAACATCACCAGTTCAACCAATTAGAAATGAACTACAGGGGTGATGCCACAATCATACATAATGCCCACCCTCAGTACCATGTCATGTCTGTCTAAGAATTTTGTTATCATGTTCATGGATGTTAAATGACAGAACTAGCATCAACCAAATCAAAAAAATATAATTACTCACATGGTGGGAAAGGTTGTAACACTTCATCTGGTCCCACGTAGCAATTTGGGGGTGGTTAATAATAAATGTTTAGCACAAATAAATGTGTTTTCCACAATAAAATAATACCTAAAATGTTTTCTATTAGCGTCACGCAACACAAAAACACACATTGATATTAATTTACACAGTTTAAAGACAACTAGTATAAACTAAATGCATTACACTCCTTTGTCTTCTCGCGCATTTAAGTTTCTTCTTGTATGTACCATACAAAACACTATCAACATCAAATAAAGCGCCAACAAAATCATACATACGCTTATGATTGTTTTGACTAGAGCGTACGTGTGACGTCACTGATCGAGGAGCGTGCATGTTTGCACCTGACTACGCTGTGAACACGGAAGTGAAAGAACTTGTTGCCCTAGATTCAGTCATTCATCTGCACAAACATGAGTGTCTCAAATATAGTGTTAATCTGGCTTGTGTCTTTATTAGTCCCAGCTTCGGCGCTGGATAATGGGCTGGCTATAACTCCCACCATGGGCTGGTTGCACTGGGAGAGATTCATGTGCAACACCGACTGTGATGCGGATCCTCAGAACTGCATTAGGTGAGAGCGTGACCTAATGACTGTCAAAGTTTTACTAAACAAATCATAATGAAGATATTAGAAATTAGTTCAGTTTTGGATGCTTATCATTGAAAAGTGTCATAGTAGCACCATATTTTCGACAGAATGTTTTTCTAATTTATGATCTATAAATGAATATGGTAATCATTCAGTATCATTCATGTCTGACTAATACGGTATGGAAAAACGATAAAAAGAGCAAAGAAAACAGAATTAGTAGGTAAATAGGTAGTAATGTACATGGATTTTTTTTTTTTTAATGAATGTATAAGCAAAAAAATCCTGTCAAATTTACAAAAAAAATAAAAATAATTATAGTTACAAAAACGGATTTTTCATGGATACAATTATAGAATTACATGGTGACTAAGAGAATGAGGAAGAAGAAAATTATATACCTGAATACTTACGTCACATGAGTGACTGCTAAAGCATGTGATGTAAGATCTCATCTCATCATAGAGATCTTCTCATCCTGCGGTCGAAGGGCAAGGGCGTTTATGGGTCCCATATAGTACTGTTTAGAACAGATGCTGTTTTTCACACTTGCAAACTAAGAGAATCTGTCCCATACAGTGGACAGATGTTTGACCATGATGCCCTGTTCCTCATGCCCTTCTGTGTCTTGGCAGAGAGGAGCTGTTCATGGAGATGGCAGATGTGATGGTGAAAGAAGGATGGAAGGATGCTGGATATGAGTTTGTGTGCATTGATGATTGCTGGCCCTCACACGAGAGGGACGCCCAGGGGCGTCTGCAGGCCGACCCCAAGAGGTTTCCCAGCGGAATCAAAAAACTAGCAGATTATGTGGGTATCTGTTGGCTTCATGAAAGGCTAGAAGAGGATACATGCATCTGGCTCACATGCGGCATTGCCTAGAATTGAAAGGATACTTCTCCCAAACAATTCTGTCAAATCTACTAGCCCTCATCTTACGTGAACACCTTATGATATTAAGCGGAAAATAAAATATTTAATGTATTCCTCACACAAAGCTATCATGGATATTCTGCTAATAATTTGATAAATATTTTAAATAATCAAAATTAATTATTCTAATCATTTTATTTTATCAAAATAATCTAATAAATATTTTAAATAATCATTAATTATTAAGGAGTAATTTTATATCATAATCATTGTGTACTATTTTATATAATCACTGTGTTCAATACTGGGGAAAAAAAACATTATTATGTACAGTACATGGAAATGTTATCCCTTTAACGAAAGTGTCTTCATATCCATATAAATGTCATTTCAAAGGTGAATTAGCACACACTTAACTTTTCAAGCAACAACAATAACTGAGAAATGATATTTTGTTTTCATTTAGCAATCTGCCATAGTTTGGCTGCTCCAAATCTTTTTGTCAGTTATATATCGCCCCCTACTGTTGTCTTACTGATATCACAATAAAACGACATACTGATATCACAATAAAACGACATTCTGACCTAATGTTATATAACTTGTAATGAATATTAAAGCTTTATTGTGTTCTAAGGTCCATGCCAAAGGTCTGAAGCTGGGAATATATGCAGATGTTGGCACAAGGACATGTGCAGGCTACCCTGGGACTTTGGGCTACTATGACATTGATGCTAAAACCTTTGCAGACTGGGGTGTGGATCTGTTAAAATTCGACGGATGCTTCATGCCTGACTGGCATCAGCTGGGAGAAGGTAGGTCGATATGCAAGTCTGAGCAGTATGCTGATAAATTTCAGAGTTTTGCTAAGAAATGCTTTACACTATTTTGTTGTTTCCCAGGTTATATGAACATGTCGAGAGCTCTAAACCAGACAGGCAGAAGTATTGTTTACTCCTGTGAATGGCCATTATATGAGTGGCAACACCAACAGGTGAGACACATGGAGATTTTTTAATTAAAGATGCAGCAAGTCATTTTTCACTTTTGCATCATTGCTATCTTAAAGGGATAGTTCATCTAAAAATGAACATTTTATCATTGTTTACTCAGCCTTATGTTGTTCAAAACCTGTATGACTGATATTTAGTTTTTTGTCATTTTCATTGAATTAATTTCCTGTTTAATTATACAATAAACATTTCTTTTATAAAGACAAGTATTTCTTTTTCTTCTCCTTTCTTTTCATTTCCTTTTTTTCTTTTCTGTTGATAATACTCAGCATCAAAACATTGACTCTTAAAGACAACACATATATTTTGAAGAATGTTTGTAACAAAACATTTTCAGTTCCCATTGACCTGCATTGTAATTTGGTCAATACAATGGAAATCATTGGGAACCGCAAGTGTTTAGTTACCAACAATTGTTCAAAATATCTTCTTTTGTGTTCAGCAGAAGACAGAAAGTCATACAGGTTTGGTGAGTAAATAATGACAGAATGTTCATTTTTGGGTGTACTATACTTTGGAATCAAATTCTTTATTAAGTGCAAATAGTCTTAAATATCGCTTAGTTAAAAATTGTTTTGTGTATCTTATATTCCAGCCTGACTATGAGGCAATTCGCAAGACCTGTAACCACTGGCGTAACTATGGAGATGTTTATGACCAGTGGACCAGTGTGAAGAGCATCCTGGACTGGACAGCTGATCATCAGAAGATCCTGGTTCCCGTGGCAGGACCAGGTGGATGGAATGACCCTGACATGGTAAGAAGCATCTCATCTGATTATTTTACTCTGAAATCACAAGTTCACAATGGGTAAATTAAAATAAGCTTAATGTGAAACAATTTTTATCATATCATATTATGATACCTCAAGCTGATCATAGGGAACTTCGGCCTGAGTCACGATCAGCAGCAGACTCAGATGGCCTTGTGGGCTATCATGGCTGCCCCACTTCTGATGTCCAACGACCTGCGGAACATTTGTCCCAAAGCCAAAGAACTGCTGCAGAACAAACAGATCATTGCCATCAACCAGGACCCTCTGGGCAAGCAGGGCCATCGTACATTAAAAGTAAAGTATCTTAGCCCACCTTAGTGCCAAATGACGGTCTTAACCTATCCTTTGTTTCATTACGGTATCTGTCAGTGAGCTGGAATACATTTATCTTGTTCACAGGGTGACAGTTTTGAGGTGTGGGAACGGCCCTTGTCAGGCAACAGGCTGGCCGTGGCAGTGATGAATAGACAGGAGATTGGTGGTCCACGCAGATTTATCATTTCCGTGGCGACGCTGCCTAGTTGGCAGCTCTGTGACCCGAAGTGCAACGTAACGCAGATCCTGCCTGTGTACCAGGAGATGGGTGTCCAGAATCTCTTTTCAGAGGTGATGGTCCAAGTCAATCCCACAGGCACAACACTTCTCACTGTCAGCCCTATCAAAAGCAATCCTCATGACACCCTGTGACATGACTTGGAAAGCAAAACTTTCCAAAGAAATGGGAAATTTATTATTGCACTAATGTGATCGAGTTAAACTTCCTGTTTTTTTTTTTATTAAGACTTTTTTCCCTTTTGAATACTGCTGTACAATCCATTTTTAAAATGTTTAAAAGTGCACACTAAGGAATCAAAATTCAGTTGTAGTAATGTATCATTTTACTGTGCATAAAACATTCAACTCTAAGAAATGTTGAGTTTATACTTTACACACCTGTATTACCTATGTTTTCGGTTCTCTAAAGATGTACTGTACTACAAAACCTTATCACATTCATCCATAATCTGTTCCACTTCACAGTGAAGACTTACAATGTGTTTAAAGGTTTCAGTGCCAAATAACTTCTTATTTTAACATACATAAAGACCCTCAGGGATTTTACAGATCATTTGGCAGCTCATGTCTTGTTCTGTAATGGATATAATTGATCTGAAATCAATTAAAGCGTTTATGTAAGTTTCAGTGCTACTTTTTTGCATTACTATAAAGCGATGGGCACTTTACGCTCAATATATTAATCAATATGCTGGTGAAGATTTATTTCATATATCTCTTTAGTCTCTTTCTTCTGTTCTTACAAACACTGGTCAGATTGGCATAAACCACAAGTTGACCAACAACAAGATTTTCTGTACCAATAAATGTCAAATTATAATAAATTATGTATTGTGTTGGAAATGGCATGTTAATCGTGATACAAAATCGTACAGTACAAAACATGTAATCATGACATTTCTAAAAATAACACAAAATTTATAAATAGCCCAATGACTTTACCAAAAAAAAATGTGTTTGTTTTAACAACAAAGTCATAAACATAACAAATATGAATTCCCCATGACATATTATACAAAAGATAACACATTTTTACAAAAAAAAAAAAGAGTCATTGCTGTAGTTCATGAGTACATTGTAATAGCGCCACCATGTGATTTGGAGGAACATGACTCGTTTTTGTAGTGGGCCAGTGGGTTCATTCTTGTCATCCACACATGTATGAATTGCAGCATCTGGTAGTTTTTACGATTATGAATTTTGCATCATTTTACGTATTTTGTGAGTTATTGACATGTGAGAGCATGAATATGGTGTTCACTAAAATCAACCCTTTGACTAGGTACATTGGTAACAACACAGATCACATCCAAACTATACAAATTTTATGTATAATTTTGTAGGTTTAAATGGTGCTATAACAATTGAGAAACCATCTGTAATGGTCATATCAAAGGAGTCAGGCAGGCTTTGGAATAAATTATTCGAATTAACCACATTCAGCCTTCTCAAACAGTATATCAAAGGTGCATACAGGTCAGTTGCATGCAGTGTATGTGAGTATTAACAGATTGCAAGAAACTGTTAGCAGCAGCCCTGCATGAGTGACAGTATGAAAATGAGCAGGAAGCAAAAGGGGAACTGAGTAACAAGAGTCCTGTGGCTGGGTGGAGTTTTGTCCATTTGTTGATCACATTCACAGTCCAGTTTAATAGCCTGCACTCAGTCTGACTGCTTTCATCCCGGTGCCAGATCACAGTGAAAAAAACAGAGCTCAGGTAAGATTTCTTTAATAACTTAAGACTGGAGTTCCTCTGTCAAGGACTAAGATTGTGTAATTTGCCATTAGCTATGACGTAGAATAATGCTGTTACTTGATAGATATAAAGTGACTAACCAAAGCAAACAATTTCAGTTAATTAACAGATAGCAACATGCTAGAGATTTTAACAATGTAGCAGAGAGAGACACTCCATGATAGTGTCTTAAAATGTCTTAACTAATCCATTTAAGCTCTTGTCTCTGGTCTGTACAAATGCTGTTTTGCAGCTTTTGCTGTGTTGCCAATTTTACTGTTTAGCCATGCTGCTTTATGGTCATACAAGTAAATCAATGTGCCTACATTTTTTATTTTATTGTATTATATTTTGCAATACTATTTACAGGAACACCACAAAATACACAACAGTAGATTAATAACATAAAACTATATATGTACAAAAATAAGAATGCATAAGTAAAATAAGAATTATTACAAGAAAATGACTTAAATGACAGTTACAGTTCTCACTACAGTGACATTCCACTTTATCTACTTGTTGATAAATTGTATACAACTCAACATTGCTATACTGAATTAGATGGATCCTGCATACATATCTGGCTTATAGAAGGGAGAAATAAGTGGCATGTCTTGGGAAACAATTTACCTCATAGAATAGAAGATTGCATTCATTAATATGAAATGAACATACAGTGAAACTATTTGCATATGAAAATAGTCCACTCCACTGGTTAGTCTACTTCACACTTTCCTTTTACTGTGTTACTCAATAATGTCAATGCATTTTGTAAAAACGGATCCGCAGACTATACCACAGTGGTTTGAAGACAGTATTGAAGGGTTGATAGTATTATTAATGAGGGTTATTTGCATAAACAGATAACTCCGTTTTTAACCATTTTCAAAAATCATGTTTTTTCATTGTGCATTCCAGTTAATCTCAATCAACCTGCAGTTGGGTTATTTTGGTTAGGTTAAAAAAAATAACAAAAAAAATACAGCTAACACTAACAAAAACACAATTTTTGACAATTAAAAAAACACAGTTTTCTGTTTTTGCAAATAAACTTCATTATACAGAGTGCATTTATAGTTCTTCATGTAGCAAATTCTTTTATCCAAAGTGACTGTAAAACAATAAGTGATCACGAAAAGTACAATAAGGTTGTTTTCATTTTAGAGACACATGCTGCATTCTTTCAGCCAGTGTTCCAGTTGTTCCAGTGTTTTAGCAAAGTAACCTAACATAGAATATATAGAGGGAAACAAATTAAAAGTTTAGGAATCTGACATTAAAAACTCATATTTATCAATAATTATTCTAATAATTTTAGGGAATTGTCCTCTTCAATGTTTATGATGTTTATATTTCTGTTTTGGCACTGTATCGCGTATAAACATTTAAACAAATGTCCATACTCCTACACACCTTTGTGGACGTCATGTTTGTAAGGCTAAATGCACGACAAGATACAATCAGTTTCATTTGAGTTTAAATTAGCCAAGCGAATAAGCAAAATATGTAGCACTGGTATAGAACCACAGAGGTGTAGATAAATTGAGGTCTAATGTGGCAGACTATCTTTTGCCCAGTTCCCTCCCTCCGAACATGAGTGATACTCGCATACTTTATCATTCAGGAACCTTACAGACACAGGACACTCTAGAAGGTTCCTGTTGCTCAACATCACTTTCAATGAACACAAAAGAGTCAAATAAGCAACTATTCTATAACATTTTACTACTTGGCCTAAAGTAAAGGCCTACCTGTCCTGCCACTAAGTAACATAGGAAGTTATGGTCTTCATTAAGGCAGTATTTGGTAAATCAACAAAATGTTATTGGTTACATTTGTGCAACATCTGCCTGAAAAAAAAAAAAAAACCCTGATGTGAAACAGAGACAAGCTTAACAGTAATTATCTGACTCGTACTACTTACTGATGCCGATACGAACTGTGTTTCCCCTTCCTCTGTATCACAGAGAAACATTGATGCAACTTCCCTGTGTCAAGTCTTATAAGTCATTGCCCTTTGAAAAAGCTGTAGAGCTTTCATGGTAAACAAGGCTGTTAAAACTAGTACATGTGCACTGCAGTCCTGAAATATCAAACCAACACCTTAAACCCACACCACTATCATCCAGTTGTTTAACAGAGTGCATTTAACACTAAGCACTGGATGGTTGTAGTCTTTTAATAGCGAATTATAAAGAATATAGAGTGCCAACTCAAACATAAAGTGGCAACAATGTTCATATTTGTCACAGTTTTCACCTCAAAGTTTTTGTGACAAGCTTTTGAAGGTGTTAAAAGGCGGTGTTGGTGGCAAAAGAAGAAACCAGGAAATGCTTGCATGGTGTTTAAAATAAGCAGTTCAGTTTCTCTACCACAGAACACAGACGACTCAGCATTTAACGACTATGCCAGAGAAGCTTAGTGCGGAGGCACTGAAAGTAATGAGGAACAGAACTAACTGAGATGTTGTTTTAAAGGACACTGAGATACAGGTAAATTTAGCAAATGCTTCTCTGGAGTAAATTTTAATTTCCATATTTTAATCAGAATACAAGAAAGGTATTTGTTTATTAAGAAGATATAAAACCAGGCAGCCTAATAGGCTAATCTTTACAGCTTCATGTAAATGTGTGAAGCTACATTAGGTTAGAGATTGTAGAGCAAAACTAAAAGCTGTATTCAGTTACAATGTTCATGAACGTGTTCATTAAATGATTAACAAATGCCTTTTTCCTCAACACATTCTTTCTCATCCGTTTACTGGATCCAGTTGGGCCATTATGATGTTGTTTAATGTTGAGATGTTTGTCCAAAAATAGTGTTTTTTTGTTGTTGTTTTTTGTATTGTCTACATATGAAGAGTTCATATGCAAAAACAGATAACTCCGTTTTTAACTATTTTCAAAAATCATGTTTTTTCATTGTGCATTCCAATGAATCTCAATCAAACTGCAGATTAGGTTAAAAAAGAACAAAAAAAATACAGCTAACTAACACAATAAAAACATGAGAACATAATAAAAAAAGCATGATTTTTGAAAATTGTTAAAAATGGAGTTCTGTTTTTGCAATTAAACTCTTCATATATATTTTAACCTACAATATCAATGCTGAATAAACATACTGTTCCTAGGACCTCTTGCTGTTGCATTAAACTAAGACGCAGGCCTTTTGGGGAGAAGGATGTGAACGTTCAGTTTTGTTTTGTAGATAGTGAAGATACATGGTGAGATGCTGATATGCAGTGAAAGGTTGAGTGAGGTTGTGGGTTCACGGGTTAGACCAGAGCAGGAAGAAGTGTTCAAAGGAAACAGATGATCTACAGGAGGAAATATTGGCAACAAAGGATCTCATTGACACTGACAGGAGGGCCCATGCAAACCATTCCTAATCAGACACAGCCACCAGGATCCACATTCAGCATTGGACCAGAACAGTCCTGTTGGAAAACTAGAACGTAGCATACATGCTACCATTAGATATTAACATTTGGATATAGAGAGGTTTGACTGCAGGGGACATAAGAACATTTCCCTTCAGCATTCTTTATAAACATGAAGAGGAAACCCATATTTAACAAACCAATATAGCCAATATAGAGTTACCCATCACTCAAATTTAACTAACAAAATTAAACACGGAGACATGAAACATGTTCAACATAACAGTTTGTCTTTTTTCCCCCAAGTTCACATCAGATATAAAAGAACATGCCAGACAGCATTCTGGAGGAGATTTTTATAAAACGGTCCCAGCAGAAAAAGAAGACCTCACCTTTAAACTTCAAAGAAAGGCTGTTTGTACTCACTCATGATAAGATATCCTACTACGACTATGATGCCGAAAAAGGGGTATGTATGAATTTGACATCATTTTCTGAGCATAGCCGTATGTTTGGAAAATAATTCAGATTTGATTTTGATGTGTAGACATTCATTAAAGTCAACATGAATTGGAAATTCAATATGTTTTCTAAATGCATCTTATTGATCTTATTCTAAAGAATTCGTCCGTCATGCGTTTCTTTTTATTTATTTTTTTTTAGCTTGTGATTTTTTTATCAAAATGTCAGAATGCAATCTTCTGGTGAAATGACAGACTTTTTTACTGTAATCATTTAATCTACTTAAACCCTGTCCTTACGTTCTTACAATTGACCGCAGGCTCACTTTCAGATCTGCTTCTGTCCGAATAAAACCTGATAGATAGAATAAAGTCCCCATCCTACTTTTTTTTCCTTTTTTCTGAAAATCCACCTCTTTCCGATGTACAGCACAATATGAAGAAAAGATCTGTTGCTAGTTCGGTTACATCGTTACTTTAATATTTTAAACCACTGTTACAAGTTCCAATATTTTGTGCTTTTGATTTTATTAATAACAATCTTCCTACTGACTGTTTAGAAGAGGAAAGGCCTGAAAGGTTATGTAGACACTGAAAAGATCAAATGTGTGGAGATTGTTTTACCAGAAGACAGCGCACCTCCTGACCGACTCTATCCATTTCAGGTGGGTCTCAGCAAAGAATAAGACATTAAAAATCATACTTGTCACCAACTTCTATGGGAACACAACATAGATTTTTTTTACCATTACTAAACAATTTATAATGCATTCTTGGTGTACAGTATTTACAGTAATCTTGTTACTTGCCTCATTAATATATTGTACATCACCATGTCTTAGTTTTCAAGTTGAGCTGAAGTGATGTTTAAGTGAAGTCTGTGTCGCTGTATCTAAACTTAAAGTTCCAGCATTAGCTGACTAGGAAGTAAAGGCTAACAAGATCACTCAGGCTAGTAGAAATATGTCTCATGACAGAATGCAAGAAGAAACACTGCTCAGGCTTTCAACCACAGAGTAATGGAGCAGAAGTGAAACCTTTCCTCTTCAAGGTCTAAAATCAGAGGAACAACAAAACGCAACAGGTGCTGACATTGTAAAACTGTCAGTCATATAAAAGCACTGTACATTTAGCAACTTAAGCACAAAAAAAGTGAGTTTTCCATCCTCAGACCACTGACAAAAAGAAAGGGCGCCAAGAAATGAATGCATCAAACAGCAAAATTTTGTGGTTTTCAGTTTCTCAAAAGATTAACTCTTAAAATCATGAGCTATATGTATTTATATATCTTTATAAAACATAACTTGTGATGTAAATTTGTGCAAATACTTCGAAACCTTCAAAAATGTAAACTGAGTGCAATAAACTGTCCAGTAAATGAAGCTTCAAAAGAAAGAGGAAACGTTTGGCAATAGTAGATTATTTTGAAATGCAACAGTTGATTCATCTATCAGCCAAAGTCATATATAACTTTGTATTGTGATGCTTTTTTCTTCTCTCTCACAGATAATCTATGATGAAGGTCCTCTTTATGTATTTGCTAAGTCAGATCAAATTCGAAAGCATTGGATAAATGAGTTAAAAAATGGTCAGTATGTGTTTAAGTCATTATCACAAACTCCATTCAAATTAGCAAGCCACCTTTATGTGGGCTACATTATAGCAAAGATAAGAAGAAAAGTAGGAATGCTTCCCATAACACAGCATACAAGTCCTATGCAAAACCCTGTGCTGATTCAATGTAAATGACTTCCAATGTACCTGTCTTTAAGTGGTGCAATCCAACAAGGACCTTATGCAAAAGTATCACCCGTGCTTCTGGGAGGATGGCATATGGAAGTGTTGCCAGCAGGAGATGAAGCAGGCAATGGGCTGCAGGGTGCTGGAGACCAAAAATGGAGGTCTGTTAACGATATTTTAAAGTGTTGAAAATAAATTTGGTTCCGTTCTCACATGTTGATTTTTCTGAAATGTCGTACTCTCATATCGTTTCCTGCAATACTTGTTTGACGATGCTGAATATACAGTAGCCTACAATGCAAAACTTCTCAGCATGACCAGTGTAGTCTGATTCAAAATTAATAACTATTCATTTTGACAACAAAATTTGAACAAAATGGTTATTCTTGGTGAATCAAAAACATATAGCGAATCCAGTCTAATTTCCAAACGCATGAATCTAGTGAGCCGAAATGACTCTTATGAGTCGCTTCTTTTTAGCGACTCCAAAAAATTACACTACAATCATGCATCAAAACATCCTGTAAGTTTCAGAACTCAAAACTTTCTTGTTAGTCTAAAAACGGCTTATATTGAAGCCAGTCTGCAAAAAAACAACAGCTTGTGGAATGTACCACTCTATGACAGAAAAGTGTGGCTAAACACTGCCTCCAAAAAAGAAGATCAGCTCCTGCTTCTACATCGCTGAAGCGAACGTAGGTCTACGCAGAAACCAAATGATAAAGATGCTCCAGAGACAACAAGACGCTGTGCAGTGCCAACTTGTGGAAAAAGAGTCTTTGCATTGCCTTCCTTCTGATCCCAACATTAGGAAAGAGTGGATGAAATTGATTTTTAATTAAGTTCCAGACCACATCAGTAAGAACTTGGTCCTTTGTTCATTTTAATTTTACTGTGGATTCATTTACAAACAAGGCACAATTGGACGCAGGATTTTCAGAAAGATTGAAATTAAAAGAGGATGCTGTGCTGATATTGGATAATGTCGCATATAAAGTAATGTTGCAACACACAAGTGTGAGTAACTGTTTTTATTACAAGGTCACTATTGCTTTGTCTGTTAAACAGATCATTTAATATGAGTATTTATGCATTTTAAACCCAAATCACTGCAGCTTCCTTCTATGAATGATGTAGGCTGTCAAACATGCACAACTATTAGCCAATCATAGCAGTGGGCGTTTACTCCGAGTCTACAGAGGGTTTTAATGAGGGGGGTTACAAGCAGGACAGAAAATAGCCTATTACTTCTAAATTATGTTTTTTTGATGCAAAAATCTTCATAACATTACAAGTGGACCTCAGAGAACAGTATAAAAAAAGGCAGTTCATGACCCCTTTAAAAAGTCTGTGTAAATGCACCTTTTGAAATGTCTGAAGGGTATTATTATCATAAATTTGCAATGGAATTGTCTTTCTTTCAAATATTTATTCTCTAAACGTGCTGAAAGTATCATTAATGGGACAACATTAATGATTCTTTATGATTTCCATCCCTATTCAACAAGGCATCATTTCAACACTTAAGTATGGTGCAGTATTTAATAGCTAATGGTACTTAAACTCATTTGTATTTCATCAATACATGTCAATATCTTTTACCCTTCTTCAAAGGGTTTTTCAAAAGGGGTTCGAAGAATCGTGATTCCAGGAAGCCTCTCCCACCAACACCAGAGGAGGTCTGTTACCAATCTATCCAATCACTGACAATGTATTCATCACATACCATCAGATTTACTCTTGAGAACTGATCTATGTTACTTCCTTAGGAAAAGCCGCCCAGGCCTCTGCCCCCCCAGCCACCCATGCTCACCCCAGGCTTCAGTATGGGCATGACTGTTGTAGCTGAATATGAATATGTACCAATGACTCCCCATGACTTGGAGCTGAGAAAGGATGAGGAGTACACACTCTTAGAAATCAATGATCCCAATTGGTTTAAAGCTAGTGATAAATACGGGTAAGAGACGATAATTAAGTATATGATTAGTAATCAATTATCTATCTGTTGTATACAACAGATATATAGTATGAATGTGCTAGTGGAGAATGTATTTGATAAACACATACGTAGACACCTGTCAAATTATTTACATATCTGGGGAAACTTTTACAGGCTGTGGGCGAAAGGTAGTCAGGTGGAACTAGCTGTGCAATCAGGGCTGTGTTTTTTTTCAGATATGAAAATCATTACTGATCTCCTACACTGTTTACAGAAATGAAGGATACATCCCAAGTAACTACATCGCTCAGGCCTTAAATGGGTTGGAGAAATATGAGTAAGTATACATTCGAGAACATAGACAACCTCAGTCCGTCTAGTTTGAAAAGGTGAACACTTTTAAACCTTATAAACATGGTCCAACCACATTTTAACAGATTTTCTGTCTCCTAGTTGGTACTGCAAGAACATCAACCGCAGCCAGGCAGAGAATTTGCTGAAAACAGAAGTTAGTATAGAGCTGTGGTGGCAATCAAAAATGTGGTTGATTTATCCTCAAAAACAAAAAATCTGTAAATATGGTGGTTTTTTGGTCAGAGACTCTGGCAGATTCACTGGAAAATACACTGTCTCTGTGTTCACCAAGGCTGGTGGGTAAGTTCGATAAAGCTACACATTTGTTTCACAGTTAACTTATCAAAATGAAAGTGGAAAACTGACCCTACAGAAGAGAGATGTAAATCTCTCTTTGCAAAACTATCATAGGTCAGGTTTCCCACTGTGTAAATTGTCACGGGACTGTGCTGTTCATCTCTCTCAAGTTTTTTTGTGAGACAAATTAAGGATTTGACTTGATTACCAAGTAACTGAGAATTTCATTTCTTGTCTCTCTCCAGGGAGACTGTTGGCAGCTGCAGACACTACAACATATGCGTCACCGCAGAAGGCCAGTTCTATTTAGCAGAGAAGCACAACTTCAGCAGTATCCCAGAACTCATTAATTACCACCAGCATAATGCAGCAGGTAAATCTAACTTTAACTCTTTGCATGCAAATACACAATGACAAATGATCGGTGTAAAAGTATTTATTCAAAGCAAATATGTCTGTTTCAGGTCTGGTGAGCAGACTAAAATACATTGTGTCAAATCGAGCTCAGAGTGCTCCCTGCACTGCTGGTCTGGGTTATGGTGAGTTTATATTTGTTAGAGCATTGCACTAGCAACGCCTAGGTCATGGGTTTGATTCCTAGGGAATGCATGAACTGATAAAATGCATAGCTTGAATATACAATGTAAGTTGTTTTGTGATAAACGCATCTGCCAAATGCATAAATGTAAAAATGTAAATGTAAATACTTGGCTGTATGGTTCTGACAGTTCTCACTGTGGGTTTGATTAAAACTTTGTGCTAAAATTGCCCTCTTCTCCTACTTTTCATTCCAGGAAGTTGGGAGATTGATCCCCGTCAGCTTACATTTATCAGAGAACTTGGCAATGGTCAGTTTGGAGTGGTAAAGTATGGGAAATGGCAAGGCCGTCATGACGTGGCCATCAAAATGGTCAAAGAGGGCTCTATGTCAGAGGATGACTTCATTGAGGAAGCCAAGGTCATGATGTAAGTTTACACTGTTGTTAAACAAAAGTATGGTGTTAGTAAGATTTTTTTCAGCAAAGAGTTCTTTTCAACTTTCTATTCATCAAAATATCCTGAAAAAATGGTTTCCGCAAAATTGAGTAGCACAACTGTTTTCAACACTGATAATGAGAAGAAATGTATCTTGGGCACCACATTATTAGGATGATTAATATTAGAATGATTACTGAAGGATCGTGTGACACTGAAGACTTTAGTAATGCCTTGCTTGACGCCACAGGAATAAATTCCATTTTAAAAGATATTCAAACAGTAAACAGTTATATTAAATTGTAGTAATATTTCACAATATTAATCTGTTTTACTGTGTTTTTGATCTGTTTCAAACATGTTTATGTCTATAATCTATCATTTTCTGCTGTATAACACTAGGAAACTGTGTCACAAAAACCTGGTTCAGCTCTATGGCGTCTGCACAAAACAGCGACCCATCTACATAGTCACGGAATATCTTGCCAATGGATGTCTGCTGAATTACTTACGGGATGTTCTGCAGCACCCCTCGAGTATTTTGCTCCTTGAGATGTGTAAAGATGTCAGCGAGGGCATGTCCTACTTAGAGGACAATCAGTACATCCACAGAGACCTGGTTTGTGTGACACAAAAATGTTCCTTTCCACCTGGAAGACCTATTTTACCATTAAAATGTCTAAAATGTTATTTTTTTCTCATAGGCTGCCAGGAACTGTTTAGTAGACTCAAATGGAACCATTAAAGTGACTGATTTTGGATTGTCCAGGTAATTTTATGCATGGACCAGGACACTATTTGAGTGAAATTCTCTAATACTGACTTTCTATATAAAAATTACTGCTTTTCTTACAGGTATGTTCTGGATGATGAATACACCAGCTCCGTAGGTTCAAAGTTTCCAGTGCGCTGGTCGCCTCCTGAAGTCCTCCTTTATTGCAAGTTCAGCAGCAAGTCAGATATCTGGGCATTTGGTGCGTCACCACTGCATTTCCAGCAGAATTTTACCTTCTGCCAAAATCATGGTTTAATTTTCTCTTGTATTATTTGTCTGACAGGTGTTTTAATGTGGGAGGTATACACTTTGGGCAGAATGCCATACGATCGGTGGAACAACACAGAGATAGTAGAGAAAATTACTGCAGGTCATCGACTTTATCGCCCACAGTTGGCCAATGAAAAAGTGTATTCCATTATGAACAGTTGTTGGCATGAGGTACACAGTTTATACTAAGTCAAAACATTTTGTGAATCAAAACAGTTATCTGATCATGCAAATGTAAACATGACAATAGTCAAGTAATTAAGGTAGTTAAAAATCTCTCTCTCTCTCTTCTTTTTTTTCTTTTTGTAGAGACCAGATGAGCGGCCCACATTCAACGATCTTGTCATGACCATTAAGGATTTGCTTTTCAATATGTAATACGCATAACTACTGAGCACCCTTGGACATTAAGGATACAGTCCATCATATGCAATCTTGTGTATGGAACAGCAAGAATCATTATTTTTGTCAGTCTTGAATAACCTCCTTAATTTCTTTAATCTAAGGAACCCAATAATGTGAATTCAGAATTAGACACTTCTTGGATAAATTAGTATGAGTTCAAAATGTTACAAGATAAAAAGAAGATTGGAATGTGATTTCTCATGTAACATTGCAGTCTTTCCTTACATTTTCCTCAAAGCTTTGGCATATTATGAAATTCCTATGTTTCATATCTAAATCAAAAGCTACTCTTTAATATTTTTTTAATTATTAATAACCAGCAGCAGCAACAACAATACAAATAAAAATTCATGACTGTAATGTACATGTACATAAATAATGTCTGTGTATTGATTTTTATTGATTTGGCTGTGTATTTATATACAAAAAAAAATTATAGAAATAAGTAAACTTTAGTAAAACAAAGTACGATCTAGAAGAAATTTTCCAGCCTTGATGTGTAAATATTTGTTTTTCACCTTGTCTTCTGTGGTTGAAATCTGATGGCTATTTAATTAAAGACTACACTTTGTCTTTTTCATTTGGCTGTGTATTGAATAAAATGAGAGCAGTGTCCAATATTCCTCTGCCGCCACTGATTTTTGTCACTCTTTTAATGCTATTTGAAATTATGTATTTGTCACCATTAATGTCAATAAACACTTGTTTGAAGAACAGTGCCGGTTCTTTTAAGTGCCGGTTCTACTTGAACAAGCATAATTTGGATTAAAAGGTATCTATTTTAACCTGTTATCTGTCGGTTCCACTTTTTGAGCATAGACCTGAAAATGACATTTGCAACTTAAATTGTTATAAATTGTGAATGCTTTGGAGCACATACTTAAGGTTGGTCTCTTTTTTTAAAAGTCTAAAAAGGTCTCCTGGCCTGGTCCAAACTAACCTTGACACATACTTCCATGGTACACAAATGTATTTATTTATATTTTATCATCAAAATACAAACTGCAGATTTTACAGTGGAACACTTGATGAAACACTCGATATTAATGTTTACGTACCTGAGGGGTTTCGAAAGAAGACATCTGACACAAAATGACAGTTTATACAATTTCACCAAATTCAGTTCAGATAAATCCCCCCAAAATGTCCAGACTGACAATATTTGAAGTTAATCAAGAGTATCTGGCAACCCGCGTTACAGTCACTTCACCAGGAAGTTTATTCACACGAGACTAAAACGCCACCGATGGAAGATTCGAATGCAAGGTTAGTCAATTTAACAATTATTCATATTTCTATAGTGTTTCAAGTGTAGTCTTAAATGTTAATATAACTAAGTGTCGAAACATGAAACATCGCTACCTGCTAGCACAAAATACATAAAAGGTTAGTGAGACAATCAAAATCTACCTACATCATTCTAAAAAAAAAGTAGCTTTCCTTGTTTGGAAATGCTGTGATGGTGCATTGTCTGTAGTCATAAACGCATAGGGCAGATAGACAAACAGTATACAGTAAAATATGATGTTTTATTGTTTTTAAGAACTGGCGATGTGAAAAGCAGGCGTGAATCACATGATATGACTCGCTTCCTTTTCTAGTCTGTGGCTGTAAATCATGTTGTGCTGCCTACATAGACATCATGTTGGGGCATTGTAAGCTTACGCAGCTGTGCTTACGATGCCCCAAAATGCCGTCTAGGTAAGGTAGCTTACTAGGTTCTTAGACATAACCACTTCTGGAACTTTATTGTCTAATGAACTTCTAACTGTTTTCAGATGGATGCTGCAAACCGCTCTGACTTCTACATTGGTTTGGCACTTGCTGTAAGCTCGACTATCTTCATCGGTGGCAGCTTTATATTGAAAAAGAAAGGCCTCCTACGACTGGCCAAAAAGGGCTCTACTAGAGCAGGTGGGTCAATAAAATTTGCAGAGTAACCTATCATTGCACAATATATTATTAGGCAGTATTTGAATTGCATTGATTTTTTTTTATGCCTTTGTCATTGCCACTGAAATTTTCTTGTGCTGTCTAATCAGGTCTGTTCTCTTCATTATTCAGGTCAAGGTGGATATGCATACCTGAAAGAATGGTTGTGGTGGGCTGGGCTTATAACAAGTATGACATTATCATTTTATGTATTTATTTGTCATGACATTAGCAGGGCTGAATTACAAGGCATAACCAGAATATCGACATTAATCAAATGTGCATGTTTACATTAATACATTTTTGCCATTCACACATATAGATGTCAGTGTGGACACTCTAATCACAATCTTTTGTCTTGTCGTGTGTTTTATTTTTAGTGGGAATAGGTGAAGCAGCAAATTTCGCAGCTTATGCATTTGCTCCTGCCACATTAGTAACACCTCTGGGAGCATTGAGCGTTTTGGTCAGGTACACTTACAAGTTTGGTGTTTCTTATTTGATCAAAAATACAGTAAAATTGTGAAATGTGACCATGGATCACAGAACCAGTCATAATGGCCAATTTTTTTAAATTGAGATTTATATTGATGTATGGTTTGTTAGGATGTGACAATATTTGGCCGAGATACAACTATTTGAAAATCTGGAATCTGAGGGTGCAAAAAAAACAAAATATTGAGAAAATCGCCTTTAAAGTTGTCCAAATGAAGTTCTTAGCAATGCATATCATTACTAATAAAAAATTACGTTTTGATATATTATTTATGGTAGGAAATTTACAAAATATCTTCATGGAACATGATCTTTACTTAATATCCTAATGATTTTTGGCATAAAAGAAAAATTTTGACCTATACAATGTATTGTTGGCTGTTGCTACTTATGACTGGTTTTGTGGTTCAGGGTCACAAATATTATTACAATTCAAAATGACTGTTTTCTATTTTAATATTTTTTTAAATGTAATTTATTCCTTTGATGGAAAAGCTAAATTTTCAACAGCCATTACTCCAGTCTCAATGTCGCATGATCCTTTAGAAATCATTCAGATATGATTTGCTGCTCAAGAAATATGTCTTATTATTATCAATGTTGAAGTGTGATAGTTTTGTGGAAAATGTCATATTTTTCAGGATTTAAGTAGAAAGTTAAAAATAACAGCATTTATTTGAAATAGAAATCTTTTGTAACGTTATAAATGTCTTTACCGTCACTTTTGATCAAATAAATAAATTCTTTGTCTAAAATGTTATTTTTGTCATTAGTGCTGTGCTTTCATCATACTTCCTGAGTGAGCGGCTGAATATCCACGGGAAAATTGGCTGTTTGCTGTGCATCTTCGGTTCTACTGTTATGGTGCTCCATGCTCCGCAAGAGGAAGAGGTTGCTTCTTTGGCTGCAATGGCAGAGAAACTGAAAAATCCAGGTATTCTTCTACCTAATTTACAAACACAGTAGGCATACTGTGAGCTCGGAGCTGTTTTTCTTTATAGTCGTCTCTCTTGCATGTATCACAGGATTCATCACTTTTGCTGTCTGCATTGTCGTCAGCAGCCTGGCCTTGATCTTCTTTGTCGCACCTCGCTACGGTCAGAAGAATGTGCTGGTGTACATCCTCATCTGCTCTGTGATTGGTTCGTTGTCTGTGTCGTGTGTGAAAGGCCTTGGCATTGGGATCAAAGAGCTGTTCGCTGGAACGGCCGTTCTGAAAGAGCCGCTGTTCTGGGCCCTTCTCATATGTCTTGTGATCTGCATCAGTATCCAGATAAGCTACCTTAATAAAGCCCTTGACATCTTCAACACTTCTATAGTTACACCTATTTATTATGTCTTCTTCACCACATCCGTCATGGCTTGTTCAGCCATCTTGTTTAAAGAGTGGCTTCAAATGTCTGCCGACGGGGCTGCTGGGACTGTCAGTGGCTTTCTTACCATCATCGTTGGCATTTTTCTTCTCCATGCGTTCAAGGATATCAACTTTAAGCTGGACTCTCTACCTTTATATCTGCATCTTGGCCCTCAAGACCAACCATACATTGCTTTGCCAACCGATGAGAGAACTACTATGATCGATAAAAGCAATCTGACTAAAGAAAGAAATGCAAAGAGCTTTTTTCCTGAGAGTTCAGACAAAAGGAGCAATGGTACATTTATTACTTAGCATAATATCAGCAAAAATGCTTAATGCTTACGTGAGTGACTACTAAAACACAGATGTATGCTACTGTACAGGCATACATTGCAAACCATTAATACTGTGAGGGTCCTTTAATTAGCTTTTTTTTTTTTAGTATACAAGGTACTTGTCTTACATATTTTCTGTCTATAATATTTCTATTTCCATCTTGCGATTTTAACGATGTGCCTAGTCATTTGTTTTAAATACAAAAATCCTGAAGTAGCAACAGTGTTAAAAAATCTGCTGTACAACATCTTATTAAATGTTACATTATTTATTTTATGATCAAACCAGCCTTGTTTAGGATATACATCGAATTATATTCATATCAAGCACCTTTTTAATGCCTCATCCTTTCAATAAAAGCATGATTTTGTTTAATACAATGTGCTTTACTAGAATACCTATACACTACTACTTATTAGTTTGGGGTCATAAGTTTTTTTTTTTATATTTTGAAATAATTATTTTATACTGTCCAAATCTGTCTTTATATTTGATCAAAAATACTGTCAAAATTGTAATATTGTGAAATATTATTACACATTCGAATAACTGTATTCTATTTTAATATATTTTAAATGCAATTTATTCCTGTGATGGCAGAGGTGATTTTCAACAGCCATTACTCCAATCTTCAGTGTTACATGATCCTTCAGTAATAATTCTAATATGCTGATTTGCTGCTCAAGAAACATTTCTTATTATCATGAAAACAGTTGTGCTACTTAATATTTGTGTGAAAACAGTGATACATTTTTCAGGATTCTTTAATAAATTAAAGTTCAAAGGAACAGCATTTATTTGAAACCTAAATCTTTTGTCACTTTTGATCAATTGAATGCATCCTTGCTATATAAAAGTAACCTTCAAAAAAATCTTCCTGACCCCAAACTTTTCAACAGTTGTGTTAATGTCTTGTACTAGTGTTAGGGAACACACATCTTCATATTTAGAAAACTTTTTTTTTTTTTAATCAACAGCTACATTTCTCAGGTGGTGCATTGATTTTTATTATATATATTATGAAGTGCCCGGTAATCTGTTTTTATAAATAGGACACTGAAACCACTGAAACCTGCAGGAGGTATTTTATCTTTTTATTTCAAGTCCACATTTCAACACACACTGAATAAGCCACAGATCTTGAAGCGTTCCCAGTAAGAAGGTGGTGCATTGATTTTTATTATATATATTATGAAGTGCCCGGTAATCTGTTTTTATAAATAGGACACTGAAACCTCTGAGATGTCTAATAGTATTTAACTTTACCTCTGCTTTCTTATTTTTATACATCATATGAAAAACTGCAGGAGGTATTTTATCTTTTTATTTCAAGTCCACATTTCAACACACACTGAATCTTGAAGCGTTCCCAGTAAGACAATGGAGTGCAGACTTGGTATTTAAGTTGAAGAGAAAGCGAAAGCAGAGCCTCCTCCTAAATTCCAGATCAGATCCGTACAAAGGCACCTTTCAGTTGATGTTCCATGATGTTTCCTTGATTTCATACCAAAGTCTTAGCACTGGGAAAAGTCAATATCGACAGTGACTATAAACAGGCTATGGGACTGGGACATGCATCCATTTGATTTTGAATATATGGCCTTTACAATAATAAACAGAGCAAAATGAGGCACTTTGTCTTTGAGAAATGAATTGAATCCTGTTGATAGCTGTTGCCTCACAGTTCTCACGTTGGCCTGCCAAAGCCTCAGTAAGTGGCTGAATGATGCGATCTTGTCATTGGCTGTGGTTCTACTAGTCTGTCATGGTTTCAGAAAAGGTTCCTCTACTCCTCTGAGTTTGTTCTAGTCTGTTGAGAATGAACTGACTTGTATCGATAAATCGTTCCACACAGTTTACAAAACACACCTCTGTCCTGGAGTCGAGCTTCGGGCCAGGCTTATCCATGCACTTCTCCTGCAAAGAAAAACACACTATGAGCTGCAAAGAAGGCCATAACTGATATTCAGCTCTTTTAACAAGTAATTAATATAACTATAAATACACTACTGTTTAAAAGATTGAGGTCAGTAAGTTTTATTTTCCGTAAATAAATACTTTTATTCTGCAAGGCGGTAAAGACTTATAATGTTACTCTATTTCAAATAAATGCTGTTCTTATGAACTTCAAATAATCCTAATAAAATCAGTTTCCACACACACACACAAGCTATTAAGAGGCACAACTGCTTTCAACAAAGAAATGTTTCTCCAGCAGTAAATCAGCGTATGCTGATGTGATACTGAAGATGGGAGTAATGGCTGCTGACAACAAACTTTGCCAACAAAGAAATAAATCACATTTTTACAAATAAGTTTTTGATCAAATAAATTCAGCCTCGGAGAGCTGTGAATTTTATTTATCCCAACCCTTTGAATTGTATTTTGTATGTGTGCGTGTATAATCAAGATAAATAGCTATTTTAACAAATCAATAATATACAAAAATAAAATATGAAAATATGTTTTAACTGTTTTATATACTAAAGAGTCACAAGCTGCGCGAAAAAAGAGGACAGAACATTTTACTTAATACTTAAACTACATAAAAACATCTATAGATCATATAAACTTGCGAACAACTAAAGTGATTTTCTTTCATTGTCTTATACATCCTCATGAAGTAATGCATTATGCAGCCCAGTAGGACACACACACACTCACTCACCCAGCACACTTCTGTCATCTGATGAACCAGCTGCTGAAACCTCTGCTTCTGAGACTCGATCTCGATAAACTGCTGCAGTTGAGGGTCTGCCGTGACTCCTTGATTATCCATTGGGGAAAACAATGGCAAATAATCGCTTAATGGTGATATTTAACAACTGTGTACACTGTTCGAGCGCTATGCTGACCTTCACGTGTCTCGATAGCCAGGAAACAGTAGAACGGAGCGCCAATGAGAAAGCGAGAAATCACGCGGAAACGGATGTGACTTAAGGTTGCAGGCGGAAGTTGTAGAATCCATAGCACGACAAGGGTGTCAAAGAGCAGTGAGGTTGGTGAGCAGAAAAAGCTTTCCTTTCCTTGTCTTGTGTTTTTATTTCGGTGAGGTAAAAATTGCGACAATGTCTTAATTTAAATGTAGCAATTGCATGTATGTATAAACAGAGACAGTGCGATAGAGATGAATGTCAAGCAAGGTTTTACAGAAAGCTGCTAGCCTAGCCACGTAAAGCTACTTATAAATGTATAAATGAGTTTTGTCTGCACTCTATGCTAAGAAATGGTAGATATTTTATTCATTCATATCTTTAATCTTTGCTAGATCATGTACAGTGGTCAGTTGCATAAACTTAGCCACCATGTTAAGACTGTGTCTTAAGACACTAGTTTGACCAACTAGCAGTTGCCAAGGGGTAATCAGTCTTACTTTTCCAATGCAAATAAGACCAATCTGCCTTTTCATAACTGAATTAAAAAAAATTATGACCAGTCTTGAAGAAAAAAAATTAGATGACTAAGTTTTTAAGACTAGTCTAAACAGTTTATGCCACCGGTTGCGTTTGAGTCGTGTTTATCAAAGTAATATTGAATTGATCAGTTCCGTTATATTAGTTTATACAATTCCCACGTAGTAAATTGTATGAACGTTTTTAATATGTAACATTTGATATATTTTACAGTATTGTATTCTAAGCCTGATTTTGTTCATGTACAGCAGCTGTTTATACGTTGTTCAAATTTACAATATATTCAAATTAATTGATTTTATTATTGAATGGATACAATAGGAAATTCAACAATACAAATTATTATTATTTTTTAATTAATATTGAATAGGAAAATTAAACTTATTTAAACTTATTTAAATAAAATAAATAAATATTTTTAATGTATTTATAATGTATAATAAAAAAAAGTAATTTATTCCTGTGAGCTTATACAGCTGTTTTTAACATTGTTCAAATGTAGAATTTCTTTAAATTTATTGATTCAATTATAGACAGTGAAATGTTACTGCTGTCTAGGAAGTGTATGCTTATTTTATTTTAAACATTACTAAAGTGAACCTTGAATTTAATTTCTCTTAGATCAGCTTTTTTGGCACAATGGGTCGTCACTTCGGAGATTTGGCCAAGATAAGGCATGTGATCACCTACAGTATTTCTCCCTTTGAGCAGAGGGCTTTCCCAAACTACTTTTCTAAGGGAATCCCAAATGTTTGGAGACGATTCAAAACATCTGTATTCAAGGTTGCACCACGTAAGTCATCTTTGTCCAAAATTAATTATTTTTTAAATATATCATCTATAGTGGTAGCTATAAATTGAAGCGAACATTGTGTGTGACTAAACTTCTCTATAAACCTGTATCTCTGTTTACAGCCATGGTTCTGATGTACCTGACCTACACATGGGGAAATCATGTTCATGAACAGACCAAAAGAAAGAACCATGCAGACTATGAGAATGACCAGTGAAATCGCTCAGCTGAGGATGCGTCCATCTCTAACTTCTTGTTTCTGTTCAATAAAGAAAATATTTATGTGAAAAATTGATTTCTGACTTGTTGCCAATTAATCACTTTGATTCAGTTTAGTTGTTTAATAAAGTACCTTAATATGATGCATCACTCAGATTTATCCTCTCATTTATTGTGTTTGTCATAAATATTTGAAATACAGGTGTCTTCTGGGCAAGTGCTTGTTTTGCTCCTGCTACTGGATACCATGGTACATGTGAAGGCAAGTTTTATTGTGTTCTATAGAGATTTATTTTTGTTTTGGGATTTATGAGGATTTATACGTGATAATGATATTTAGATGAACACTACTATGAGCAAGTCTGTCTGCCATGTAAAGATTTCTCAACGTTTAACGAATTTCATTAAAATATTTGGAGTGGTCATGTCTTTTTCAGTGTGAATGATCAATGTCAGTACAGAAAGCTGACTTTCTGTAAAACTTTTTTATTTTACTATATTTTCAAACGTAATTTGTTCCTATGATAGCACTGTTGATTTTCAGCAGCAGCCACTATAGTCTTCAGTCACATGATTCTTCAGAAATCATTCTAATATGCTGATTTGCTGCTCAAGAAACATTTTTTAATATTATCAGTGTTGAAAGCAGTTTTCAGGGTTCTTTGATGAATAGAAAGTTCAAAAGAATAAAATTTTTAACATTGCAAATGTCCTTACTGTCGTATTTGATACATTCAATGCGTCATTGCATTAGTATAAAAATTATTTTATTTAGAAATAATCTTACTGACCCCAAAAAATTCTGAACGCTATGACTACCGAAAACAATACTAATTTCCATTCCTTCCAGTGTATATTAATATAACGCCTCCTCTATCAAAATGTGTTTGTGTTCAGTGGCAGCACGCTGAAACGCGCATGCTCAGTTTAGCTAAGCGTATAGTAGCTTTCATTCTGACTTCAGTTTACATCGACACATTGCGTTATAAACACTACCGCATGAATACGAAGATGGGCAGCATATATACACATATATATAACTGAGTTTGTAGCCCAGCACCTCTAATTAACCACACTTCATTTGTTACATGTTTACAATGTACTGCAAAAGGATTTCCGCCACAGGTATATATGTATCGGCTGCACTTCATCGGTGAGTTTGTGTTCAGTGAATTGTTTTTTTTTACGAAATATTGCCCATTATCAAATAAAGCAGACCGTTGTCTGTTTCAACATGACTAGGCGCCAAGTGAGTTCAAAGTAAGTTCAGCACCCTGGATATTGGGGATGGGATTGACAGTGAAGGACTTTAATAAGCATGGGTAACTATGATGACTATTGTCCAAATTTGCTTCTGGGATTTACACACTATTGTGTCAATTCACAATGACTAAGCACAGGCTTTCACGTCCCTCCCATTAGTTCAACTACTGCGTTGGCCGGGGTGTAGGCTTCCTGCTTATGGAGATATTAATCCCTCTGGCTCGACTGCGAGCGTCTTTTCTTACTCTTGGACGTTCGCTGTCATCTTCTCGTAGACTCTTCGGTCGCAGCATGGCCTCTGAATCCGTTACGCGCTTTGATTTTCTGGTGATTGGCGGAGGATCCGGAGGGCTGGCCGGTGCGCGGCGGGCGGCTGAACTCGGTGCCACTGCAGCCGTGATCGAAAGTCACAAACTCGGAGGTACCTGCGTGAGTAAAGGCCGTCCTGCTCCTGCAACACCACATTTCCCCTAGAGCCACGTAGATGTGTTCTTTAGACGAGTTATTTACAGTAATTGGTCGCTGCATTAGTCACATGAACAGAGGTGCTTTGGGAAGCCTCCAGATCCAGCGCTTTTTGTGGGGTGTTTTTGTGTGTAATGGTTTGCACCAGCACCTATGCATGTTTGTCTGGTGATATTATTGACTTGGTTCATTAAACAACTTCTCTTTCTTCTACAGGTGAATGTTGGTTGTGTTCCTAAAAAGGTATTTGTTTTTCCCTTTATCCTTACACTAAATTGATTAGGTGCATAATGTGAGTACTAGTGCTGTCAAATAAAAACGCTCATAAAGTTGTGTCATTTCTGCATGCTTCCAGGTAATGTGGAACACATCCACCCATGCAGAGTATCTCCATTATCATGAAGATTATGGGTTTGAGGGAGCAAAAGCACATTTCAACTGGCAGTAAGTAAGATTCTTCTGGGTTGTTTGGTTTGATTTTTGTGTATATGTTGAGTGTATAGGGTTATGGCAAGCCATTGCAACATTAAATATTCTAAAATTGAAAAAATAGCATTGATAACATTTATTTTTGTGTTACTAGTGTCTGTTGTTTACTTACTATTATATTTACTTGTATAACTACTACAATTACTATATAATTTAATAGTGACTAGTATATTTGTTCAATATCTCTGCTATTGCTGGTGTTGGTTCATTAGATACTAGTATTGATTCTGACAGTAACTAGGGCTACGTTCACACTGTCAGTTTTTGGGATTGACAACCGCATTTTCTTTACAGGTGTGAGTTTTGAAATGTCCCGTTCACACAGCAGCTTACAGTTGTGTTTAGAATACTGTCTGTATGAACGTGCAATGGGAGTCAAGCCCGTATTCCTTACCAGTAACCATAGTGACAGTGACCAAAGTAAATTCAAAGATGGCGACGTCCATAAAACTGAAAGTCTTATCACTTTCTGACATGACAAGAGTCCAATCGAGCTGCGAGTTCTTTTGTCAAATCTTCATTAACCAACAGCAGCTTTTAAATTTGGGTGGAGAGCAGAGCATTTGAATCACGCGCAGAACACAAAACTGATGGGAGCGGCTCTGGTGGAAAACTGACGGGCTCTAAAACATTCAGATGAAAATTACCGAAAATGCACGTGAAGACATGTAACATACGTTAGACACACGTTTGTGCGGCAGAGCGGCTCTCTCTCACTCTGTATGACATGACAGACAACTAGTTGTCCAGTCCTGTTCCGTTCACACAGCGCGTGTGTTCCGAGAATGCGGTTGTGAATCCTGAAAATGTACGGGTGGGAGTTTAGTTACAGAATGCGGTTGTCACGCCCATAAATAACCAAACTGTGTGTAAACGTAACCATATTAAGGACTCAAAAACAGGACTGACAACCGTATTCTGCTGCTGCGTGAACGTGGCCTAGTACTTGTCAATAACGGTTTGAAATTAACTTTATCACTCACCAGTCAATTTGGCTGCTAAAAAAGTTGTAAGATCCGCCCACTGGTCCAACGACGGTAGCCAGTGATCCGGTAGAAGGATTCTTGCGGGTTGTTGTCTTTCCTTTTATGCATCACAACAATGTTAAATTAAATACATTTTCCTATGCTTTACCTCTTTTATTCATCTGACTCCAAAAATGAAAAGGGTTATGAGAGTTGTTTGTTACTCATTAAATTTAGGTGAGTGTTTGATCATTCTGTTTTACTCGTGACTTTGATATTTACTCGTTCATTGGGAATCTATGTTATTTAGGATGCCTCACGGCGGCCGCTATGCGTGGGCTCCACGATCACAAAACTCGCCATTCTAATCCTTATTCAGAGGTTTGTGGCTAATGTTTAGCCCCCTACAGCTACCCATGTAATATTCCGACATTAATCAGCGGTTCTTCTAGACCACCTTTGTCTAGACCCCGACAGCTGATAGCTTCGTACAACTTAATTAATACTCAAAGTATTAATCAGCGGTTCTTCTAGACCCCCTTTGTCTAGACCCCGACAGCTAATCTAGCTTCGTACAACTTAATTAATTCTGAAATCATATACATGGTTAACCATATAATATTCCGACATTAATCAGCGGTTCTTCTAGACCACCTTTGTCTAGACCCCGACAGCTGATAGCTTCGTACAACTTAATTAACACTCAAAGTATTAATCAGCGGTTCTTCTAGACCCCCTTTGTCTAGACCCCGACAGCTAATCTAACTTCGTACAACTTAATTAATTCTGAAATCATATACATGGTTAACGTAGCTGAGTACAACTTAAAACTAAGGTCAAGCGGTTAGTCAGCTATGCACATAACCCTAGACGCAGTTTTGCAGTTGAGAAAATAACTTCAAAGTAATCAGAATGAATTCAAACATAACAATTTATTAATCAGGTAATCAAAATAATAATTCAAAGTCCAATCAAACAATAGAAAACAATTAATCAATCATACAAAACAGTCAATAATACCGAAATGAGAGAATGTATGAGTGTTACCTGATAATGAGGACTACACACAGTAGATGTGTGGGAGATCTGACTACAGATTCCCCGAGCTTTTTGTCACGCTCTCTTAAATATCAAGAAGAACCCCATAGATCATACAGAAGGTAATTTGTGTGAAAGACCTGGGAGTAGTCTACTTTCAATATTTATGGCTACCTGTTCTATTGTTAAGAGAATGAGACCCCTTTACCAGACATACAGAGACCTTTCAAACGACTTCAAACATGAATTGTTGCATTGTAATAAACTCTGATTAAGAAAGGTGGTTTTGGTGATCTCTGCAGTGTCCTGTGTTCAGATGGAAATGAGGGGAGAGAGGGGAAGAGTGGAGGTGTGGAGCTTTTGTTTCTCTCAGTTGGGTGTATTGCTTTAGGCTTGCGAGACAGAGTTCAGGTGTTGATTCTCGTGAGAGTTCCTTGTTTTTTCAGACTGTGACCTTCTTCTGATCCAGCCAAATGGCATCAATAATCTTACAAAGTTATCAGCCATTTAGAACTATTAGCCAAACCAAAAATATCATTAAATATCAGTAATAAACCAGATCAAAATCACTGCTTAGATTTACATTTAAATTATTATTAAATATGATTTCTAAATCATTAATAGGTTTTCAGTTTTACTACAGTCAATCACTTTTATTAATTCCATAAAAAATAAAATAGAAATAAAAAAATATAATTCTCCCCAATTCTCTTAAAAAACAGCATTTCTTTATTTCCAAATTTAGCTCACGTCAAAATCATAATAGTTTACTGATTAACACGTTGAAGATTAGTGGGCTGGCTGCCAATTCATGAAGTGATGAGCTGTTCCTAAGGCTCCATTCACACCCACAACGAGAAGTCTAAGCTTAATATATAACATATATTACGCATAGATTCTATTCAAGCAACAAAAAACAAATGCTTTGTTGTGTTATTGTTGGAGGACATAATTTATGAATCATAACCAGCCAAATTGGCTAGAGAATTGATATGTGTTACCTGTCACGGTGGGTTTTCACCCACATTTGGTGATTTAGCTGGTTTTAATTTCAAATTATGTTTATAATATACCAGTAAACATTCTGTTATTACTGGAACAGTATTTGCCATTGAATTCTATGGGAATTTGCAGTTCACATATCAACTATTCACTTCTAACTAGTATGCATTTTAAATACCTTTTCTATGTTACTTATTTCAAGTACCTATTCTACTAGTAATTAGTTAATAGTAATTAAAAATAAGTACCTATTCTGTTTTTACTAGTAATTAGTTCATAGTATTTAAAAATAAGTACTAGTAACATCAGTAAAGATAATGGTTTTTAAGGGATACATGTAATGAGAGCTTGCCATAGAGGATATTGTTTCTGCAAGAAGATGTGGTAATTCGTTTCACAAAAAAGGTATTTTTTGCTCTTGTGACAGTTGAGGATAGTCAAGTTCCCGCACGCTCTGATTCATTACAGCTTTCAGTATTTATTTTGCTTCCCTTTTGTGGTATATAATATCAGTACAGCTTTAAGTGGATATTTCTGTCAGACACAAAGGCATGAGGTGGAGTAGTTTGTTTTAGTAGTAGGTGAGTTATGCTGTAGAGAGTTCAGCTATCAGGATTTCTGTGATATGACAAAGCTGAATTAATAGAATAAAGGTCACTCTTTGGGTATGTGTATTTTCAGGCTCATTAAACCTAAAAGGGATGCTTACGTTAGTCGCCTGAATCAGATTTACCGGAACAACCTTGACAAGGTAGGCTGCAATAAGCTACATTTAAATCAGCAAATTAAATAGGAAGTGAAAAGTAATTTGTAGTAAATACAAAAAAAAAAAAATCTTAGATTTTTTTTTTAAACCAAAATGCATGGAGCGTGGTTTTAAGTGGTCATATCATGAAGAATCTAATTTTCTTTATCTTTACAGCACTAGTACTACATTGTACTATGAAAGTTTTACATAGAAATATTAAAAGCATGTCAAAAAAAAAATCATATTTAATTGTCAGAGACAGGGTGGAAAATTTTGCCCCTGAAGCATATTGCTAACTGACTATATACTATGTGTATCTCGAGGGAGAAATTAAAGGGATAGTTCACCCAAAAATGAAAATTCTGTCATTAATTACTCACCCTAATGTCGTTCCAAACCCGTAAGACCTTCAAATTAAGATATTTTTAATGAAATCTGAGAGCTTTCTGACCCTGCATAGACAGCAACACAACTGAAACGTTTTATGGCCCAGAAAGGTAGTAAGGACATCGTTAAAATAGTCCATGTGACATCAGTAAACAATACTGTTTTGGTACTATGATGAATAGAGGCAGAGACTGACCCGGAAGAGAAGAAATCGCTGAATAAAGTCGCTATTTTTGTTTTCTTTGCGCACAAAAAGTATTCTCATAGCTTCATAATATTGGTTGAACCACTGATGTCACATGGACTATTTTAACGATGTCCTTACTACCTTTCTGGGCCATAAAACGTTTCAGTTGTGTTGCTGTCTATGCAGGGTCAGAAAGCTCTCGGATTTCAACAAAAATATCCTAATTTGTGTTCCAAAGATGAACGAAGGTCTTACGGCTTTGGAACGACATGAGGGTGAGCAATTAATGACAGAATTTTCATTTTTGGGTCAACTATCCCTTTAAGTAGCATAATGAAAATGCATGATATGACCTCTTTAAACCTTTAGAATTGGTATTGATGTGCAGATTAAGAAGTTGTTTGTGGTTGTACACAGGCCAAAATTGAGTCCATTCATGGCTATGCAAGGTTCACAGATGATCCTGAACCTACTGTTGAAGTTAATGGGAAAAAATACACAGCTCCTCATATCTTAATCGCCACTGGTGGCCACCCGTCCACTGTCAGTGAGAATGATGTTCCAGGTGATCTTATGTTTGTTCATTAAAAATGTACCTTATTCTGCTTTACTTATCAATGCATCCTTATTATGTGCACTTGCCATTAATGTGATTTTTTTGTACTTATTTTCATCACTTTTTTGACAGCATTTTGTTAATTTCAATGTTATTGCAGGAGCCAGTTTAGGCATTACCAGTGATGGATTCTTTGAACTTGAGTTTTGCCCTAAGTAAGTGATTGATTGCTGATTTCTACTTATATTATTGTATTTTCTCCTTATCCTAAAATAACCGATCACTGTATCCATCTAGACGTAGTGTGATAGTTGGGGCAGGATATATTGCTGTGGAGATGGCTGGTATCCTTTCCACTCTGGGGTCCAAAACGTCCATGATCATACGACAAGGAGGGGTAAGAGCCCCGCTTATTGTCACCTGGCTAAATGCTACTGTCATGCATATCCCAAAGTAAGCAATGACTGTGTTCTTTCTTTTCAAGGTTCTGAGGAACTTCGATGCCTTGATAAGCTCAAATTGCACGAAAGAATTGCAAAATCATGGTATTGACTTACGGAAAAATACTCAGGTAACTAGTAGTGAGTATTATTAAGAAAGGTATTATGTAGCTGGTCTATCGTTCCAGTGTGATGTATCGGTTTGTTTGGCAGATTTTCAGTTACGATCCCCCCAAAATATATCTTACATCAGTATATCTAAATATTCTGATATTGTTCACAGGTGAGGTCAGTGCAGAAGACTGACAAAGGCCTTTCTGTTACGCTGGTGACAAAAGACCCTGACGACAAAGATGCACAGGAGAAGTACGACACCATCCATGAGGCGGACTGTCTGCTCTGGGCTATTGGCAGGGAACCCAACACCTCTGGCCTCGATCTCAGTTCAATAGTAAAACTGAATTATTTTTATTATAATTATTAGTATTAGAATATTATTAGTAATTATAATAAATACCTAAGAAGCTTAAAGGTTTGTTACAGGATTATAAATTAAACTCTATCGATAACATCTGTGGCATGATGTTAATTCCCAAAGAATGAAAATTCCTCACTTTTTACAAGCTAGAAAAACTATTTTTTACAGTAGTGCACTTACAATTAAAGCTTATAGGGGATGGAACAGCATATATTACATGTAAAACATATATCATTTTATATGTACTGTACATATAAATATATAAATTTGGGCCTCACAATTTTTAATCAAAATGTCATAAAATCGATCTTCCAGTGAATGGTCAGACTTGTGGTGATGTATGCTGAACTTCTCCAATCATTTAGTTAGTTTAAACTCTGTCCATGTCTTGCAATCAAGCTCTCATTCAGTTCTGCCTTAATCCAATCAATGACAGACTGATAGAACCAAGTCCCTGCCCTACAATTTTTTCTTTTATCAATAATCCATTTTACTCTGATGTACGTTACAATATGGAAGAATAGATCTGTTGCTAGTTCAGTTAATTTGCAACTTCAGCTATGATATACGTTACAATGAGACTAGTGTGCTAAAATCTTGCCTGTGCAAATTTCTGCGGACAAGAATTATTTTGCTAATGCTTAACTAGCAGTTCATGCAGCTAGAACGGTAGAGACATACACAACTTTAAAAATTGCCCTCTGGAATGCTTTGTCAGTGTCACATAGTGTACGCACCATTTTTGCTTTTTACAAACTGAGGCATCAGTGAAACATGCCACAGATGCTGTTGATAAAGTACAACTGAACACAGAACATTATTTTAAACTGCAGAAGCTACACAAGTAGTATAGTATTGTAAGCGTTATCTTTGCACTGTATCAGTTGGTGATAAAGTAAGACTAACAGTTGGATGTATTGTTATTCAGGGTGTGAAGCTTGATGAAAAGGGGTATATCGTGGTGGATGAGTTCCAGAACACCACTCGTGCAGGTGTCTATGCAGTTGGGGATGTTTGTGGGAGAGCTCTTCTTACACCTGGTATGGTTTCAGGATCACATCCTATGGAGAATTTGTTCCTACATGCATTGAAATCTTCTGGGTGTTTTGTTTTAATACATAAAATAGCTCATTTTTATACACTGTACTCTGATCCGGCATGGTATTCATTAATAACACTCAGAAACCAATTAAGTAAGAGATGTAAAGTCTTAAAACAATTAATTAAGCTTAAAAGATCATGATGCACGTTGTGCAATTCAGTCTTCCTATGATTCAGTTGGTTTATGTAAATAACACCTTTCACATTGTGTTTAAAACAACAGATCCTCCATACATGAGGAAGTTGATTTTGTGCATTTTTTGTTACTCTAGCGACATCAACTGGTCAGAGTAGATTGGACATGCTTACCTTTTATCACACTTTTTAAAATTAAATAGTTTATCATCTATTTGATGGGAATGTATATTCAGTTTTTTTTTCTGATAAGCTGTTGTTGCTTCCTGTTTTTGTTTGTATGGACAGTTGCTATTGCTGCTGGCAGAAAGCTTGCTCACCGGCTGTTTGAGGGCAAAGCAGACTCCAAAATCAATTATAATAATATCCCTACTGTTGTGTTCAGCCACCCACCTATTGGCACAGTGGGACTAACTGAAGGTGAGCTTATGTACAAATAATGCTTCCTTACCGTATCTTGAAGATCAGACACCATATGTAGCATTATTATTTTAGCATTCTTTTATATACCATTATAACATGTATTAATCTTTTAGTTTTAGTAATTTTTATTGTTTTTTTATTGCTTTAATTTTTTACTATTTTTATATCTATCTTTTAAGTTTTTATTGTTTTCTATATTGATTTTTTCTGCTTTAGTTTTAGTAATTTATTACTTCAACATCAACATTATTTAAGTTAGTTGCCAAGGAAACATTTCTAATTTTCATTTTAAGTTTTTCTGTTTTGTTTTCTCTGTACTGAACATTTACTACAACAGGTCCACATCTATCTATCTTTCTATCTATTCGCTCTAGATCTCTCACACTCTTCCTCATATTTACTTTATTTTCCATATAATATATTGACACATGGAGTTGCAGACAAAAACATTTTAGATAAAAAAATATCCTAGATACCCTTTTGATGATAAAATAATACTGATACTAAAAATAATAAGTTCTTATGTTAAAGCAATAAGGGCCAGATTTACAAACCCTTGTTTGGCTTTAAAAAACTACTGTAAGGTTTTACTTAAAACAGTTAAGTTGTTTTTGCATCTGACCTTATTGCATATGCATTTGTAGGAGTTTCCCTTTCAGACGCATATTTATTGGAAGAGAGTATTTAAAGGGCTCTTTTACAAAGTCTTGATTTTGTTTTGGGGTGTACTAGAACAAGCTCTCATGCTAATTCTGTTAAATAAAATATCTCCTTTTGAAGTGGACTACTGGACTTTAAACTTTGTAACTTTGCAGATCTTTTTTATGTTCAAACAGGAACATTACAGACTAACTAAAGTTGAAAAAGTGAAAAAAGCATAATAGGACCCCTTTAAATGAATCACGGAGATTGACTAAGGTTTGCAATGGTCAATGTACTCATATTTGTGCCATTATTTAACACCTCAAAAAAACATATCGTAACCCATTTTGAACCTGTGTTGTTAGTAGATTCCACACACCTGATTATCATCAGCTCTGCTTCTTTTCAACTGTGCTAATTTGTGCTGCTCTTGGTAGATTGCATTGGTCATTATGGAAATGATCCTGCTGCATCTGTGTTCTTTAATTCCTGTATTGTCAGTAGATCACTAGCAAAACTTAACACTTCCATCAGTGCTTTTATTGGATTGTGGACACTACTTTGCCTTGTTTAGTAAATCTGGCCCTAAGTCTGCATGTAGCATGTCCTAATGTGTGTTCAATATACTGACTGACTGACATCTTAACTAATGGGTTGAACTACCCTTACAAAATATATATATAAAAACATATCATGTTTTGTAGATGAAGCAATCAAGACCTGGGGAAAGGACAATGTGAAGGTTTATACCACTTCTTTCACCCCCATGTATTATGCCATCACCACTCGAAAGAGTCAGTGCATTATGAAGTTGGTGTGTGCTGGCAAAAATGAAAAGGTGAGGTCATAATCAGTCCATCGATCATAAATAGGTTGAAAATATCAAGAAGGATCTTGAATAATATATAATTTTATTTTAACATTTTGGCATTACATTAAGTCATTATAAGTCACTTTTCTTTTTAGGTGGTTGGTCTCCATATGCAGGGTTTTGGCTGTGATGAGATGCTTCAGGGTTTTGCTGTGGCCGTTAACATGGGAGCTACTAAAGAAGACTTTGACAGAACCATTGCCATCCACCCGACGTCCTCAGAAGAGCTAGTAACACTGCCCTAATCAAGTGTTCATATTCCAAGATGAAGCTTTGTTCCAATCTAAACAATAAAAAATAAATTTTCTTTGACTATTCTCCCACCATTAGTATTTTGTAATGACAAGAAGCATATATTTGGTTTGTTATATCTCTGGGGTCATGTATTATCGCCAGTGATTAAGAAAGACACATTACTACCGTTCATCTGGCTGTGTCTCTTGTACATTGCATTGTTGTACCCCATCGCTCCGATTTTTGACGGGCATTATTGTTTGATTGGAACAGGGTCAGATGAAGGCTTGAAGCTAAAAGTGAAATTAAATATGTTTATAGTCAAACACTGTTGCTTTACCTTTACATTTTTGGAAGGTTGGATTCAGAGAGTTGCTTTCAGTAGTAGAGGGCAAGTAGGGCTTACTCAATATATGTAAAATAAAATTGTGGATATACACAGTTCAGCACTTGGGCATAGACCCTGAATACATTTACAAAACAAATTTGTGTCTTTGTGTGGTTAATTGATCTTTTCTTATTTTCTGTGTGCTTGTCATGTTACTTTTAAAAATTGTCTACACTACCAACCAAAAGTTTCGGATTAGTAAGACTTAATGTTTTTGAATTAAGTCTCATACGCAACATGGCTGCAAGTTAAACAATAACATGAAAGAATTCAGCTTAAAATAACTTTTCTAATATAGATTTTAAAATGTTTTATTCAAAGCAAGGATGCAACGCCAGCATCCATTACTCCAGTTTTCTGAGTCACATAATCCTGCAGAAATCACTCTAATACAGTGGTTTTCGATCCTGGTCCTGGGGACCCACCGCTCTGCATATTTTGTATGGCTCCCTTAACAGACATACCAGAGATCACCAGCTCATTAAATGAGAGCTCCATGAACTCAGCTGAGTGTGTTAGATAAAGAACACATCCAAAATGTGAAAACCACTGTTCTATTACACTGATTTGGTGATTTCAGAATAGTCGGTTTACATTAAAATATATATATATTTTGTGCAAATCGTAACACATTTAAGAACTCCTCGATGAGCCTACACATTGCATATTTCTGATTAAATGCATCAAATGGCTCATTACATAGTACCCACAATACTTGAGGAAATGTTTTCCCAAGAGCTTAAAGACATCAAAACCTGAAAGCATTATGAAAAGAGCAAAAGACACATTTGAAACAATGGTTGGCATCGAGAATTGGAGACAAAAAGGACCAGACAGAAAAGGTTTATGAAAAAGATTTTTTTTAATGGTTAAAAGGCTTATATGGCCACTGTTGGATCGAATTAAACATACTTAATACAGTTTTATAATAGGAACGGTGTACGACCATTAAAACAGAAATTAAGTTACATTTAAAAACAAAGAAGGTCATGAAGTGAAACAATGAGCTGCTTAAATTTCATTACCCCTGAGTTTCATCTCAAACGATGTACAGGCAATAAACCTAAAACAGAACATACAGAAGCCTACATGGTGTTTACCAGGCTTGACTTGCGTAAACGTGACTACTTCAACCTAAACAAAGAAACACGCAACGCGTGTCTGCTTGTACTGGTAATAGCACAGAACAATTCTCATTTAAACCCAATACCAAATAATTCGTTTTGAAAGTCCAGTGTCCAAATAGTATGCGTAAAAAAAGCGAAGTACAGCTTAAAGAGTCACATTAGTGCTTCTAATATCCACCATAGCCACCTCTTCCATATCCACCACCACCACCGCCGCCTCCTCCGCGTGGATAAGGCCCACTGCTCCTGCCGGAATAGTAGCCTGCTTTCATAGCGCCGTAACCTGAAGACTGCTGTCCATAACCCTCGCCGAAGTCGCTGTAGCCATTCCCGTTGCCGTATCCACCGCCCGTCTGGTCGCTATAGCCTCCTCCGTAGCTACTTTGGCTTTCGTAGTTGCCAGCATCGTTACCGTAGCCGCCGTTCTGATAGCTGTAGTCGCTATAGTAACCGCCTCTTCCGCCGCCATAACCGCTTCCCCGGCCCATTCCTCGGCCTCCCCTGCCGCCGCGACCACCGGCAGTTTGCATCTCTTGTTTGGTGAGAGCCTTCTTCACCTCCACCTTGTGTCCACTGATCATGTGGAACTTCATGACGACGGCTTTATCGGCAGAGTCGTTGTCTTCGAAGTAAACAAAACCGAAACCTCGCTTTTTCCCGGTGTCTTTGTCGGTGATGGCCTGAGCTTTCTCGATGACACCGAACTGGGAGAAATACTCTTGGAGGTGTTCGTCCTCGATGTCGTCTTTCAGTCCCCCTACAAATATTTTCTTGACCTTGGCTAGTGCCTCCGGTCTACCGGCGTCTTCCCGGGCCACCGCCCGCTTCAGATCCACGTTGTTGCCGTCAACGACATGAGGCCTAGCTGCCATGGCGGCGTCCGCTTCCTCAACGCTCGAGTACGTTACAAAGCCGAAGCACCGGGAGCGCTGCAGCGGCTGGTTCATCACCACCACGCAGTCGGTCAGCTGTCCATATTGTTCAAAATGTGCCCGCAAGCCTTCGTCGGTTGTTTGGACGTTCAGGCCGCCAACAAACAGTTTGCAAAGCTGGTTAGTCATTTTCTTACAATGGCCGTACTGATTGAGAACACGCGGAACGGAAGAAAGAAGTCAATGCGTTAGACACGCGGGGGCGGTTCCATTTGTGCGCGTCAACACATACGTAGTGGACTCTGATTGGATAAAAAGTAAAGCACTTAAATAAAACCCATCCTTAATTAGCAAGACGCATTGTAGCCTGGAACTAGAGTCAAAGCTAATTTGTGAATCCATTCGTTTTGGGTTTAAAAGCGTATTTTTGTAGTTAACACATCAGTTAATGTGTTATATGTAAACTTGACAGCAGGTACATTTCTGTTGCAAATGCCATTCTACTCTGAATCCAGGAAATATCCTGGAAATATCAGGGAATTGAAAAAGTGCCGTTTTTATTTAGACATTTCTATTGTAAAAAAAAAACAAAAAACACTTTCTTGTTATATTCAGTATTGCAGTGTTTATTTTGCTGCAAATAATCTTTGAGTGCAATTTATATATTTTAAATCTAAGTGTCCAGTGGTAAATTTCCAAAAAACTAAGAAATCAGGTGAAACACACACACACACTATAACGGAACTTTTAAACCCCTTACAAAGTTAAATCCTGTCTTAAAACACTGGATTACAAGCATTTTACAAGTTTATGGCCTGTTTACCATATTATGATGGCAGTTCATAAGCATCTTGGTGAGCAAAACTACTCTACACAAAGCACAAATGTGTTTCAGTGATTCTAAAAAGTATATTTTTATTAGAAAAATAGTATATTTTTGTGGAATAGCCTGGAAGCACTATGAACAAACTCAAGTTAACTTTAGGCCTGTATAGGCCTCAACTAGGTCTTTGTCTTACATTGATCACTTTTTGGCACAATTAAAAATGATATATGTGATGTTTTGATGTGTAGGAAAGTAGGTCACCTAGGCTGAGGGACAATGCAACTTTATCATTCACTCAGTGTTTATAGGTTTATGTGTTTGTACACCTGTTACATGAAGATATATTCCTTAATCCAATTAAAGTGCGTTTTGTTGAAAGTTAAAGGATGCCACCATTTTAAAACAAGCTAGCCAATTAATAAGG
>NW_015630348.1:2393413-2397333 GCF_001515625.1 Sinocyclocheilus rhinocerous | reverse complement strand
CTGAAGGCTGCTGTCCATAACCCTCGCCGAAGTCGCTGTAGCCATTCCCGTTGCCGTATCCACCGCCCGTCTGGTCGCTATAGCCTCCTCCGTAGCTACTTTGGCTTTCGTAGTTGCCAGCATCGTTACCGTAGCCGCCGTTCTGATAGCTGTAGTCGCTATAGTAACCGCCTCTTCCGCCGCCATAACCGCTTCCCCGGCCCATTCCTCGGCCTCCCCTGCCGCCGCGACCGCCGGCAGTTTGCATCTCTTGTTTGGTGAGAGCCTTCTTCACCTCCACCTTGTGTCCACTGATCATGTGGAACTTCATGACGACGGCTTTATCGGCAGAGTCGTTGTCTTCGAAGTAAACAAAACCGAAACCTCGCTTTTTCCCGGTGTCTTTGTCGGTGATGGCCTGAGCTTTCTCGATGACACCGAACTGGGAGAAATACTCTTGGAGGTGTTCGTCCTCGATGTCGTCTTTCAGTCCCCCTACAAATATTTTCTTGACCTTGGCTAGTGCCTCCGGTCTACCGGCGTCTTCCCGGGCCACCGCCCGCTTCAGATCCACGTTGTTGCCGTCAACGACATGAGGCCTAGCTGCCATGGCGGCGTCCGCTTCCTCAACGCTCGAGTACGTTACAAAGCCGAAGCACCGGGAGCGCTGCAGCGGCTGGTTCATCACCACCACGCAGTCGGTCAGCTGTCCATATTGTTCAAAATGTGCCCGCAAGCCTTCGTCGGTTGTTTGGACGTTCAGGCCGCCAACAAACAGTTTGCAAAGCTGGTTAGTCATTTTCTTACAATGGCCGTACTGATTGAGAACACGCGGAACGGAAGAAAGAAGTCAATGCGTTAGACACGCGGGGGCGGTTCCATTTGTGCGCGTCAACACATACGTAGTGGACTCTGATTGGATAAAAAGTAAAGCACTTAAATAAAACCCATCCTTAATTAGCAAGACGCATTGTAGCCTGGAACTAGAGTCAAAGCTAATTTGTGAATCCATTCGTTTTGGGTTTAAAAGCGTATTTTTGTAGTTAACACATCAGTTAATGTGTTATATGTAAACTTGACAGCAGGTACATTTCTGTTGCAAATGCCATTCTACTCTGAATCCAGGAAATATCCTGGAAATATCAGGGAATTGAAAAAGTGTCGTTTTTATTTAGACATTTCTATTGTAAAAAAAAAAAAAAACTTTCTTGTTATATTCAGTATTGCAGTGTTTATTTTGCTGCAAATAATCTTTGAGTGCAATTTATATATTTTAAATCTAAGTGTCCAGTGGTAAATTTCCAAAAAACTAAGAAATCAGGTGAAACACACACACACACTATAACGGAACTTTTAAACCCCTTACAAAGTTAAATCCTGTCTTAAAACACTGGATTACAAGCATTTTACAAGTTTATGGCCTGTTTACCATATTATGATGGCAGTTCATAAGCATCTTGGTGAGCAAAACTACTCTACACAAAGCACAAATGTGTTTCAGTGATTCTAAAAAGTATATTTTTATTAGAAAAATAGTATATTTTTGTGGAATAGCCTGGAAGCACTATGAACAAACTCAAGTTAACTTTAGGCCTGTATAGGCCTCAACTAGGTCTTTGTCTTACATTGATCACTTTTTGGCACAATTAAAAATGATATATGTGATGTTTTGATGTGTAGGAAAGTAGGTCACCTAGGCTGAGGGACAATGCAACTTTATCATTCACTCAGTGTTTATAGGTTTATGTGTTTGTACACCTGTTACATGAAGATATATTCCTTAATCCAATTAAAGTGCGTTTTGTTGAAAGTTAAAGGATGCCACCATTTTAAAACAAGCTAGCCAATTAATAAGGTGACTGGTGGGAGTAGTGGGGATTACTGAGGAGTTTCCTAGGTGAGAAAAAAAAAAGAGCAGGACACCTGCAGTAAGATCATTGGTTAAAAATTATTTAAAAGTGTAAGTTTCAAGCGAGATGGTCAGATGTTTGGCTTTGTTGCGGTCACCAATATGGTCTGATTTTTGTATCTGCAAGTGATTTTTGCACAAAAAAGAACTTTCTTCACAGTAAGAGCGGTAAAATAATCATACAGGAAATACAGTATGTTAGTCTTAAATTAATTCAAACTACTTTTCAAGCTTAAGTATATATGGTATATATAAAGTGAAGAGATCAGACATAAGATCACATACCAGCTAACACACAAGATTGGCACTGCTATTGCTTGTTCCATGCACATAATCCACACACAAAACTAAAAATTCCATGTCGTCATCATTTCACCAGTCCATTATTAAAATCATAACTACTCTGTGGATTGTGTAGATAACCAAACTCCATGGCCACAGCTGATGTGGGCAGAGTCCGGCATCCAAGGTCGCCTAGGGAGGAAGACAGAAAGAAAAGGGAACACATTAGTCATGCAAGATAAAACAAAATTTGATAAAGAAAAAAAATCCTTAAAATGGCATATCAAGGCCCTAATAAGCCGCGGTGTTACAAACCCAAATTCCATCGCACCAGTTCATGTAAAGTCCACTTGACTTATGGATGGAGACTAATTAAAAACAACTTAAGGAATAAATAATCCATTTATGAAAAAAAAATTGAAATAATTTACCAACACGTAGTGAAGACAGGTTGATTACATACCTAGATCGCAGGATGATATCCTAATGAGATATTTCAGTCCTATCACAATCGAACCCAGGTACTGAACAGGTTCCCTGTACAAACAAACTGCTACAGCTATTTTGAAATACTGGAATAACTGAAAGAACACCTATATTTGGGAATCAAGAGTAAATATAAACCATAAACACTATATAAATATATGTATAGCACTGAATGTGGGGCAGTGTTAGGTTTGTCAAGTAGTAATGCAACTACATATATATGCTTAAATGACTATCTCAGGTGTGGTGGAAAGCCCTTAGTTAAAGTCTTATCAGCCAAAACGCCGTCTGAAAGGATAATTAAGCTGTGAAACTTTTATTTAAAAGTAACATACAATTGCATATCAATGTTTAACAATACTGGATTTATCTGAAGACATAATATACAATACACAAGAGAATGTTGGAAGTAAATGATGCTCATACAGCGTTGAACTGAACTCCATTAATGGGTTTCTGCGCTGGTTTACAAAATAAAAGAAATAACGAAGCCTAATCTATCCCATCATGATAAACTAGTTTAGAAAAACTCGTGGTGGGTTTTATTCAGACGAACACAAACTCAAAACTGCATGCGTTAATCCCCCCCATGACAATAGGCAACAGTTTATATAGAAAACAGGTCTAAGTTACTGAGAATGCATTTTGACAACAAATCGCCAGTGTTGAACAAAACTGAATTTTAAAACGAATGGGTTACGAACAAATCGCATCATAAAAAAGAAAAGAAAAAGAAAACAGCCAGGGCCAACTTTGCTGCATGCCCTAAAACGTGGAAAATAAAATGATATATAATATACTAGAACGTGTCCTACAACTAAAGCTGGTCGAGCAAGTCAGGTTTCTGGGAAGAGATCTTCTTCCTACCTGTGAAGAATTGAGGTCTTTAAAAGGTATGCTTTCACAGTGTCCGCCATCTCTTGCATGGCCGGGTGAATGAGCCCAATGTGGAAACCGAGAGAACCTAGGAGGGGAGGAGGGGGGCAGCTTTCCGAGTCTTTTCCCAACACGCTTTAGTAGCCTCCGTAGCCACCCCTGCCGTAACCAGACCCGCCGCCACGGGGGTAAGGGGCTCCGCTTCTGCCGGCGTACGTGTTTCCACTCTTCATGGGCCCGTAGCCGGAGGACTGCTGGCCGTATCCGCTGCCAAAGTCACTGTAACCGTTACCACCGCCATAGCCTCCCATCTGTTCGCCGTAGCCTCCTCCGTATCCGCCCCCGTAGCCTCCGCTTGCATAGCCGCCGCTGTAGCCGCCATCACTGC
>NW_015630348.1:2386894-2390655 GCF_001515625.1 Sinocyclocheilus rhinocerous | reverse complement strand
CCGCCATAGCCCCCCCCGTAGCCGCCGTAGCTTCCTCTCCCGCCGCCGAAGCCATTTTGATTCCGCCCCATACCTCTTCCTCTCCCCCTGCCGCCCCGAGCTCCGCCGGCGGCCTGGATCTCTTGTTTCGTGAGCGCTTTCTTGACCTCCACTTTGTGTCCGTTGATCATGTGGAACTTGAGCACGACGGCTTTGTCGGCCGAGTCGTTATCTTCGAAGTGGACAAAGCCGAACCCACGTTTCTTGCCGGTGTCTTTGTCGGTGATGACTTCGGATTTCTCGATCATGCCGAACTGCGAGAAATACTCGGTGAGGGTGTTCTCCTCGATGTCCTCTTTTAAACCCCCGACGAATATCTTCTTGACTTTGGCGAGAGCTTCGGGCTTCCCGGCGTCTTCGCGAGCCACGGCTCTCTTCAGCTCCACGGTTTTACCGTCTACCACATGTGGCCTGGCGGCCATTGCTGCATCAGCCTCCTCTGCGGTGGAGTACGTTACGAAGCCGAAACAACGAGACCGCTGAAGTTGATCGTTTTGGACCACCACGCAGTCCGTTAGTGAACCGTACTGTTCAAAATGAGCGCGGAGCCCATCGTTAGTTGTTTGGACGTTCAGGCCACCAACGAAAAGTTTGCAAAGCTGCTCCATTGCTGACATACCGTTGCACTAGACCGCCGTAACGACTCTACTGTGAAAGAAAGGGCCTTTTTTAAAACGACTGTCGTCATGACGCAGTGTTCTCTACTGCAGTAAGACACGCCCCTTCGCTGGAAAAGGCGGCCTTTGTGGAGTTGTCAAAAAACAAAATAAAAATCACATATATCACTGAATTTTAAATAGCATTTTTAAAAACTACAGTTTCTAACATATAAAATGTCAAATAAAAAACTACCAATTTGTATAAATGTGAATGTCAAATTAAAATATAATTTTAATTTTAAAATAAACTTAATTTTAAAATTAATTCTCAAATATGCATCTTATTTTCTACAATGCAGTATGTAAAATTAGTTTAATCATTTGTAATTTATGTAATAGCACAGAATGTGAAAGTCACTTCAAATAATGCTAACGTTTTTTATCATAGGTCTAAAACTGACATTCAAACCCATAGGCTATGAATTTTTGGAAGGAACCCATCTAGAAACTGCTTATTCTCTGCAGGGTTTTAGAACTAGAACCTAAACAGCTGAATTTGCTCCACATTCAACATTCACATCTGAGAAAACGAATACAGATATCTGGAACTAACAGTTAGATGCAATAAAAAATATGAGAAAGATAGCATGTAAAAGACAGAGAGATTTGCTATGAATTCACATTTGGCAGTTTCTAGGGCACTTGTGTCACTCTTCGTAGCATTTTGGTGGACTGAATAATTTCTAACACTGTTATCATCCTCATCATAAATAGTTAATGATGGCAGCTTTATTTGTCTAAAAATTATATATGGTTCTATTGATTATAGTGGTAACATGAAATAGTTAAACAAACCCTATTTTAATGTATTTAGATTATTTATATTTACTCATGTAGGCTATTGGCCTATATGCACACACACACACACACACACACACACACACAAATATAGCCTATATTTTTTTCTAGACAATGTGGGGCCAGTGGAAAAGTGTGACATCACAGCAAAACTTGCTTGCTAACTAAAGATGAATTTTATTTGAAAATTGTCTGAGTTTCATTGAGAGGACAGATGCATGACTTATCCACTCAGCATGAGCAATAGGAACTGATAGACAAGATTTGCATAACAGATGAAATGTCTGGAGCCAGCACTTTACAGATATTTGGTGACACTTAATGGTGATGGGTGGAGATTGTGTCTTTGTATGAGAGTATTCTCACCTTTTAATATGCAAAACACATTCATCGTCTAAGTGTGAGATGAGGTTTCAAGCTGTTATGGCTACATATTTTGAATTGACCTAAAGACTTTAGATATGCAATATGACTAACTGTATACATAAGGACACTATTGCATACTAAGGTAGAAATTCATTACTTTTGGCCATATCCAAATGACACAAGAAGTATGAGGATGTGATTCATGGGTTCTGTTTACACCTGGTATTTAACATTTACAAATCTGCTCAGTGCTTGTGATCAGGTCACCCAAGAGAGATGTTAATACCAGGTGTAAATAGGGCCATGTTGTCTGCCAACTATTTAGAAACTGAAAGCCAAGAAATTTGGAACCGTTGACAACCTCCCCAGGAACCCTATGAATGTTGAGTGATGTGTAACTCATTCCACCCTCACACTTCCTGAAGTCAAAAACAAACTTCTTCTTTTTCAGTGCACTAATGTCATTCCAAATACTTCATTCCTATATTCTGTTTCATAACCATTGTTTATTACAATGTCATTCATACCAAGGGCAGGACTTTAAACAGACCCTCACAAATAATTAAATGCAATTTTGCAAAACCACTAAAATATTATGAATGAAACTAATACTTTTATTCAGCCAGGACACATTAAATTGATCAGTAACAGTACTGTTACTCAGTAACAGTAAAACATTTAGCTATAATGTTTCAAAATATTTTTTCCCTAATAAATACTGTCCTTTTGAATTCATCAAATAATCCTGAAAAAATAGCATAAGGGGTTCCATAAAAAATATTAAACAGCACTGCTGAAAACATAACATCCAATCATTATTAAAAACCACCATAACAGTTTTGTGTATTATACTAGATGTGTTTGCTTAAGAAAGGCATTCTCAGTTAAATGTTCAGTTGCAACTCAGGTTCCTTACTCAGTTACATTTTCAAGACAAAAATACTTGCTGCTTATAGACTTTTGCTGCTTATAATTTCAGTTAGACCAAATGTACATTTTTTGCAGGTCACCAGAAGCACCATGACTTAAAATCTCCCATCTCTTTGGACATTTTACTGAGCTCAGGGTGTACATACACTTCTAGCTGAATTTCTTTTTAGCAAAAGACATGCATTGCAGTGAAAGCATTCATTCTTGAGAATAAATGTTTTATCCTTCACCAGTTTTAAGCAGAGATGCCCAAACCAGGGCCACCTTTGATTTGGCCTGCCATGCCATATCACAAGAGTTGGCCAAAAATAAAGATACTTTTTTATATATATAAATGTAGTAAAAGGTTTGGGCACCTCTGATCTAAATCAGGGATTTTAATTATATCAAGTATGACCATTGAGTGGCGTTAGAGAGACTAGAGAGCGGTGTTTTGTGAAGGATTGGAAACCTCGTGTTTTCTCGCGATACGTGATTGACGACTGCTGCAGAATTCAAACTAGCCGTTCGAGTTCCCGAGCCAGAAAGCGGTTGGGGCAGTTCATTCTTCAGATATAAGGTTGCTATCGCCAACTTTTAAACCTAAAGGTAAGCACTTTTAGATACGTATTTTGTTGTGTAGCTGTCAATTAAATGTGACCTTATAAAAACATTCTTATTACCAGTGCCACGCGATGTTTTTGATCGAAGTTTGCAGTTAGCGCGACGTAACAAACTAATGCGTTTAACGCTATAGTTGACCAAAAACATTAGATTATGTCATAATTTACTCACCCTCATGCTATTTACCTATTTAACATTCTTTCTTAAATGAAAAACTAAAGGTGAATCAATATTACTCTGTGGACAAAGATGCAATGAAAGTGAATGGTGACTGACAGGGCTGGACTGGGGCAAACATTTTAAAGAAACACACACACACACACACACACACATATATATATATATATATATATATATATATATATA
>NW_015630348.1:2380125-2386817 GCF_001515625.1 Sinocyclocheilus rhinocerous | reverse complement strand
ATATATATATAAATATAAATGAGAGAGACAAAAAGTTTACACATTCTTCTACACAGGTAAATGCTCACAATATTCTCTCTGATTTTAGATGTCAGATCTAGAGGATGAGAATAAAGTGTTGCGGCGGAAGGTGCAGGAAGGAGAAGAGGCTCTTCAGAGGGCTGGGCAGTATGGACTTCAACTCTTGGATGACAAAATGGATCTGCACAACAAATTGGAGGAACAACGAATTGAGATGTCCAATGTCATCGAGGTACTGACCCAGCATTTGATCTCCACAGTATGATAATTGACAGTACTGTTTATCAGTTAATGATTCCTTAAATGTGCTAAAATTAAATTTTAACAATGTTCTCTAATTGCAGGATCTGGAACAAGAGAAATACACTTTACAAAGGGAAGTTGAGTTAAAGGCCCGAATGCTGGAGAGTCTGCGATCAGAATTTGATCTTGTCAAAACCCAACAGAAACATCAAATGGAGCAGCAACAAACTCTGCTGGAGAGGAATCATGCTCTTGACCTCAGTGATTTAAAGAATAAGGTCAGTATATTTGCTGTTTTCATCTTCAAAAGGAGCATGTTTTATTTTCTTCTCTATATGAAGCAGAAGTTGCCAGTGGATTCATTCATCTTCCATGTTTTTTTCCATTAAAATTCAAGTATGTAACTTTTTTATGTTAAAATAATTTCTGACAATTGGATAAAGGGGCGAGTGTTCGGGAAATCTGAAAACTATTTAAAATTTTACATTTGGCGATGCCACTAGTAGCAAAAAACTTATACACTTTTTGGGTTAAAGCATAATTTCAAAAAGTTACTTATTGTATAACTTATTGTCCTGAAAAGAAATATCTCATATCTTTCTTTGTAGTTGGAAAAAATGAAGACAGATTTAGAGGAGGCTCAACTTGCTGAGAAGCAGATGAGACACAAGCTGGACCAGCAGTCTGAAGCACTAAACAGCAAAACCGAAGAACTTCGTGTCCTTACAGAACGTGCACATGAAACAATGTCCTCAGAGATCCTTGAGCTGCAAATGCAGAAGATGGATATGGAATCAGCAATGGTAAAGTACTTTACAATCTTTATTTTTAAGATTTCATAGAAATAAGGAATGTCAGTGTGCCCTTGGTGCTGAAGTGTGACCTTGTCTTGCAGGCAACTTTGGAGCAGGAGCTTCAGGAGGCACGATACAAAGAAGAGCAATTACATTTGGCCAACACCACTCTCCAAAGACAACTACAGAGACTCACAGAAGAGAAGGAAGAGAGAGAGAAAGAGGCAGTGTCCTGCCACAATGCTTTGGAGGCATGTCAATAAGCATTTTCAAGTAAACATTTTAGAAAAAAAACATGTATTTACACTACCTTTCAAAAATGTGATGACGGTAAGGTATTTTAATAGAAGTCTCTTATGGCTCACCAAGGCTGCGTTTATTTGATCAAAAATACAGTAATATTGTGAAATATTACAATTTTAAATAACTTTTTTTGTATTTTAATATATTTCCAAATGCAGTTTATTCCTGTGATGGCAAAGCTACGTTTTCCAGCAGCCATTATTTCAGTCATTCATGTCACATGATGCTTCAGAAATCATTTTTATATGCTAATTTGGTGCTGAAGAAATATTTTTTACTGTTATCACAGTTGGTGGCAATTGTGCTTCTTGATATTTTTTTGATGATACATGTTTTTTTTAGGATTGTTTGATAAATAGAAAGTTGAAAAAACATGGAATTCTGATGCACATTTTCTTTGCTGATTCAGTGAAAAACCTAATCAAGTCGAATATCTTTTTTTTAAAGATCTAAAAAAAAAACAAAAAAAAACATTATTTTGTTCTACTCAATGTAGAAAGCTCGTGAAGCCAACCAAGACCTTCAAATCCAGCTGGAACAGGTGTTGCAGCAGGCACAAGATCCAAACAGCAAAGGCAATTCCTTGTTTTCTGAGGTACATCATTAACCATTACTTCTACTACTTTACTTATGATATTTACGTCTGCTAAGAGATTTCATTATAACTCGAGCTTAATTTTGAGAGAATCTGAATAACATTTTATAATTCCTATGCAATACCCTTTTTTGGTTAAAAAAAGGCAGTAAACCTAGTAAAATTACTATAAACTGTTAATATTAGGGCTGCCCTCGACTAAGGATTTTTCTGGTCGACTAGTAGTCGTTCATCTTATTTGACTAATCGCACATTTATTAAACCATTTAAATCATTATAATGATCCTTTAATTGTCTACAAAGCCCTAATAAGTGCTCAAGCGCACGCATAAAGCTTGCTACAGTGCACCGCAGAAGCTATGATTATGAATGTGTCAGGGAAAAACAGTAAGGAGGCTGCATGAACATTTTAATAATTCACTGATAAACAAGTGCTTTCTCGTCATCCCCACAGTAGTGGATGCGCCTGTATGCATGTTTCACACGGATTATTACATAATCTGAGAATATTTGTTTTACATTTGAATTGGTTCATTTTTAAAGTAGACATTTCACTATCTATAGATATATTTTTAATGTCTGTAAGGCAAAAATATACTCGGGAGTTTCGCGCTCAAGGTTAGACTAGGCCATCTGACCAATCAGAGCAGAGCAGGCTCACGGAAAGGAGGGGTTTAGAGAGACTGAATCTTTGAACTGCTTTGAACGAATCGTTTGAAAATCTCTGGAAAATGAGGTGATATAAAATGCATATTTTGAGAAAACAAAAGCATTTTTTGACCTTGCATGCATGTAATCCTATTGTAGGAGACTCCCAAAACAATATTAGGAACCGTAAAAATGGCATAATAGCAGCACTTTAAACGGTGCACATTTCTCTAGGTTAACATTAGATTGAGCGGCCATGTAACGTTGCTGCTACTTACATATTTCAGATGATAAACGTTTCGTTGTTATTCTGAGTGCACACAAATAAACGTAGAGTCTTTACAGATTTGAAAGATGTATTACTTTTATCTGTATGTCCAAAAATTACGGAGTGTTTTAAGAGCAAGTGAGCGCACCGGCGCCTCCATCTGTCCTGCAGCGAGCGGTACTGTTCAGCTTCCACACTCCGCGCACACACTTAAAGTGCCCCTATTATGCCATTTCCAATATTGCCTTTCATGCAGTGTGTAATGTAGCTGTATGTGAATGTAAACGATCTGTAAAGTTGTTGTTCGAGGCTACCTTTTAGAGACACCCCTGACATGCCTCCTGCAAGCCCTAATGGAGATGTAGACTCCAGAGCGGCTTGATTGTACAGGAGAATCTGGTTTCCCTGCATATCCAGAGGGAAGAGCTGAGCTCTGGCGGCCGTCGACTGAACCGAACCGAGCCGGGTGGACACGGTCCTGCTGGAGCACTGACCGGGATTCTCAGCAGGGTGTTGAGAGGACGTCTGGTCGGTCAAACCCCTCTCAAACTTGAGGTAGTCTTCCGAGGACTGGCAATAGTCAGCCTATTGGAAAAAAGACATTTGAGTAATTGAGACACTTAAAGTGCCCCTATTATGCCATTTCCAATATTGCCTTTCATGCAGTGTGTAATGTAGCTGTATGTGAATGTAAACGATCTGTAAAGTTGTAAAGCTGAAAGTGCATGATAAATAAAGTTATTGTCTCCCAAAATATAGAATCGACTCTGAACAGCTGAAACGAGTCATTAGTAATTAGAATCGGCTACACGTCACGGGGTAATACATTTGCATAATGCGCGCCTATGTTCTACATTGGCGGCCGCGAAAAACTTGACCCCGCCCACAAACACGTCATTCAACTGACGACTGCTTCTTTAATCTCGGGGAGTTCAACCATAGACCAGCCGTTAACGATCTGCGTGACTTCGCCAATGTGGATTTATTTTTTTCTGCGGCTAATAAAATTTTGGTCGACTAACGATTAGTCGACTATTAGGGGGCAGCCCTAGTTAATATATAGAAATGGTCATTACTAAATGTTTCATGAGGTTATACTTAAATTCCTTTGTGCCATGACACAAAATATTTGGATTTGCACAGGTAGAGGACAAGAGAGCAGAGATGGAGCGACAGCTGAACAGCATGAAACGACAGCATGAGTCTCTACAAAAGCAGCATGCTCTCACCAAGCGGGTAACACATTTGCATAATGCGCGCCTATGTTCTACATTGGCGGCCGCGAAAAACTTGACCCCGCCCACAAACACGTCATTCAACTGACGACTGCTTCTTTAATCTCGGGGAGTTCAACGCAGGATTCACAAAACGCTTGCTGTTGAAAGATGGATCAGTATCCTGTTTATTTGGACCAGCTGCTCCACTGAATCACAACCTGTAATGGAGCGACAGCTGAACAGCATGAAACGACAGCATGAGTCTCTACAAAAGCAGCATGCTCTCACCAAGCAACATATGCACCGCATGAAGGTAAATAATGTTTTATGAAAAATGTTTTAAATTTTATTTAAGTTTTCTCACAAAATTGTTTTCCTTGTGTCTGCTGTTTTAGATGCAGATAGCCACCCTTATGCAGCTCCAGGGCAACAGGGCCGACCCAGCGCAGCTTGAACGATTGCAATTCATGTTATCTGAAAAGAACAATGAGATAGAAAGCCTGATGATGAAAGTAAGAGAACTGGAGAAAGAGAAGGTGAGCTTTGCATATTACATTCAACATAGAAATTAAACATATTACAATTTGAGAAACTAATATGATTTACTCTGTCACCAACAGATGACTGTAAAAGACCAGCATCCCACCTGCCCCCTCTAAAGAGGGCGAACTTATGAATGAGACTTATTACACAGACCTATTAAAAATGCAACTTTCGAATTCAAAGTAAGTGTTTTCTCATAAATTATTTGTACTGGTGGTGTTACCTCAGACCCTTTCAAAGCAATTATGACATGTATGTGTATAGGAAGGATGCAGAGAAACTGAAGGACGAGTTGTCTATGGCAAGAATGAAGGCTCTCTCTGAAAGTCAGAGAGTGTTGGGAGTTGGAAAGGAAACTATATGGCACAGCAAGCACTAAAACAAAGGCACAGTGACAATATGAGGCTCCAAGTCAAGCTTGAAGAACTAAAGATGAAATATACACCTAATGGTAATTTTTTCTCCATCTCTGAACCTTAGTTTTCTACATAAACCAGTTTAGTGTGTAATAGAGTGCAACAGTTGGGTTCCGTAAGTAAAAATTCCTTTCGTTTTCTCCAGAGGAGAATTGATTTTTAACAATAACTTATAAATCCAAGTCTAAGAGTGACCTACTGTGATCTACGAGGATGGAACTTTGCACCAATTTAGAATCATGACAAGCAAATTTAAAGTAGTGTTGGGCAATATGGTCATTTTTCATATCGTCATATCGCCAGTCCGTGAGATCGCCGATAGACGATATTATCGTGCATGGGTGGGTGGGGGCAAGAGAGAGACTCCCTGTACTTGTCATAGGCTATTACATAACTATTTGGTGTTTTAAACCGCGCGCGCAAGAGAGAGGGAGCCTATGGAAGCACCACGAATCTAAATAATATACTTTCAAACATACTGATAAACTAACATGTTAAATACAAAAATATTTAAAACAGCTAGTTCATATATATTCGGATACAACAGTCATACATCGCTATTAGGACCGTGCGTCCTGTGACAAGTTTGCCGCATCGACGCACGGAAGTTACCAGTCTGGTCTGCAAAATCAGTCAACGGTGAAAATCAAAAGTAGATTTATTTTAAAGACCAACAGTTTAACACTAAATATTGGACATAAACGAACACGTTAAATATAAAGTATTTAAAACAGGTAAGTTCATATATTTGGAGTAAATTTAAATTAAACAGATGCATCAGTCCTACAGCACTCCGGACCGCGCGCCCCATGGTGGGCGCGACGCACCACCACAGAAACAAGAATGAGATGCTTTCTAAATGAGCCTAATATCGTCTTGACTATCGACAAAGACATCTGCTATCGTCGATATCTCTGATTATTGTAGATACACGATACTATCATCTATCGGCACAACCCTGAATATCATTAAAATAATTCCCGCCTACGGAAATTCGAATGGTTGGGGGGTGGGGAGGGGCGAGGTCATGGTGCATCAGACAAGACAACGACGAAGAAGTGCTGCTGTAGCGTCAAGTTTTCGCAAGTTATTACACATGCACCTGAATAATTATGTATGTAAGTATGTATGTCACAATTATGAAAACGTTTTTATAAATTGCTGACAGTACAATACTGGACTGATGTAATCTGCAGAATTTACCCTTCAATTATGAGACTTGTATAAATAAATTCAACTGTATAACAGTTTCACTGCAATTTATGTTATAATGTTAGAATTAAAGAACAATAAACATAATACATATTACCGTTGCACTTATCTGTACATAGTAAATTCAGTTATTTTTAAGCGGTTGTTGACATCCTATCTAAAACTGATTTAGCCAAAAAATACAAAAAAACAATAATGTTATCACTCTAATATGTCTTGCAATATCCGTGCGTGCAAAGCTTCTGCGCGATCCTCTTGCTCAATATTCTCGGGGTCTGAATCTGGCTCAAATTGATATGGCAATATTGATGCCATCCTTAACTAAACTGGAGCAGATGGAATTTGCTGCATTGACAAGGGGCGGGGCATTAATCAACTAAGCTGTTCGCCAATCACAACGCACTGGGACAGCTAACCAATCACAACACATTT
>NW_015630348.1:2339867-2380058 GCF_001515625.1 Sinocyclocheilus rhinocerous | reverse complement strand
TTCATCAAACCCGGAACTAATCGAGCCGTTTGTGCCAGGCTGGGGAGAAAGGTATTGTAATAATGTAAATTATGTGAAAAAGAATGCGTTTTTAGAACCACCAAGCATGAGAGCATGTTCTAGTACAACCCCAAAACAAAATCAAGACTCTGTAAAAGAGCATAATAGGACCCCTTTAAAAAAAATTTTTTAGCACCCATTTCCACGAGGCACTGCGAAAGAGGCTGGTATGGTTAGCTGGTTGGTTTGGTTCATGAACTCTTTAATGAAGACTTCCCTATAAAAAGATGTATAGGAAAGGCCACTGAAAAAGTGGGTGGGTACTTTTGCACTCTATTGAATAACTGCTGTAATAATTCATCTTTGTGCTGCAATTATATGCTGGTAATAAATGTACCATTATGTGTTCAGAGGTGAACAAAGCACAAGTACAGAAACGCCGGCGGGAGAAGTTTCCTGTACCTGTTCCAGAGTAGAAGTCAGCATCTAGCAAAGAGGAAACTACAACCATGGATACTGAGCCAAGCAAGGGCTCAAGTGAAAATACAGAGGGCGAAACCCTCAGTCATCCCATTGAGAAGCCGGTTGTGATCCCGTTGCAGTCTGCACAACCCACAGAACCCAACCCCCGTGAACTGCCCCGTGAAAGCAAGTCTGTTCGAATCTGCGAGGATCCCCCAGTCTGCATTCCTGATGTGCCCAGGTCAGTGCCAACCTCTGCATGCCAACCCTTCTCCTTTCTCCTGCGCTGTGTCAACTTTACAGTCTTTGTCATCTTCCTCTTCCTGGGTTTTATGAGAACACTCACTCCTCGACCGTCACTTTCCGCTCTGCCGCTGCCTCTCAGGAACACTGTAGCTCGAGGGAACTTATTTTGACATTTAATCTCATTTGATCTTGGTTTAATGACTACACTATGTGAAGATGAACTGTTAAAGGACTGTTAAAACATTGTGAAATGTAGCCTGATATTTGAGTAATATAAATACATAGTTGTTAAACTTTTACACTTCAACTGTCAGACCTTTTTGACAATGACATTAAAAGTGTAACTTTTAACGAAACACTCCTGTGGCAGTAGCAATAATGATAGTTGCAATTAACTTAATGCTGTTTTATGACATTTACATTTTAGCACTTAAGGTCTGTATTTTGAACCACCACAAACTGAATGATTTGCCTGTAGGTCTCCTGTAAGTGACTCTAATAGCAAGAATGAGGATCAAATTCATCAAAGCAGTGAAGAGGAGAAGAACTGGAGAACTGAAAAGAAGAGGAAAAAGTACCAACAGCCCACTCATGTTAACTCAGAAAAAACGATGGCAAACGAGTGTGCTCAACAGTAGTTTGGCTAATGTAAAATGTGAATCCTTTATCATTATTTTTTATAGTAAAAAAAAAAAAAGATATTGTGTATGTATTTTACAAGTGTATAATTTACATCATTATTTTGTGGCTTGTCCTGTCTATGCACATGATTTGTAGAACAGTTTCCTTTTATACATGTATTAATACTTTGTAATATAGTTAACTATTTGAGCCTGTTTAAATAAAAAAAAAACTGAACTAATCCAGCCTAAGTAATTCATTAACTTTTTGTTTTCAACTTGTGTACCTATTATTTCTCTGTTTTATAACCATTCACAAACATACATGCAGTTTTGGGGAGTAACTAGTTACATGTAACGGAATTACGTAATTTAATTACAAAATAAATGTAACTAATTAGTTACAGTTACTGAGGAAAAAATGTGTAATTAAATTAGTTACTTATGAAAATGTTAAAGATTACAAAGGGGGTTACATCTGAATATTTTCACGCATTCAGATTTGATTGATTTCTTTCCCAAACTGCATTGACTGCTTTAAAATAAGAGACACCAATGTTTCAGGAGTTTAGGACCCATGCTTGTTCAATAACTGTTTTATTTGGGTTTATGTATGTTTTATTCTTTTAACATTAACTGTTTTTTTTTTCCCAAAGCATTGTTAGATGCCAGTTTCCTGTCAGCGATGCAAAGATTTTGATTTCAAAAATAGTATCATATCTATTAAACAGACTATATCTTATGATTTTAAATCTGTAATTAAACAATGATCTCAAATTAAACAGCTGCTAAAGTCTGATTTTGTGGTGGCTGTGCTTTAAAATAAAATTATTTTAATCTTAATTCAAATGAAGAAGGATTCTGAAAGTCTGACAGTAAGCAGTGTTGAGTGCTACTGTAAGGTTAACCCTGCCTGCTTTAAGTTTGAAAATGATTAACATTTGAAAACATTTGTTAAAAATTTTGAAATGCAATCATATGTAATCAGTTACATTACTTTAATAAAGTAATTAAAATAGTTACAGTACTATTACATTTTAAATATGGTAACTTGTAATCTGTAACCTATTACTTTTCCAAAGTAACCTTAACACTGCATACATGATTGATTGAACAGTGTATAAGCCATTGTGCTGTTGTATATTGAGTACAGTATTGCCATTTTATAATAATAAGTTCGGCTTCAGCAGTATTTCTGCAAATGGTTAGTTTATATAACCATTAGTTATTACTATAGCCTTCTTGATTTTTCTTAATTTGTAGTCTTGGAAAAGGAAAACAAGTTTTTGTAGGTCTTTGTTGCTTGTGTAATCCACATATATGTAATTAACAGGAAGTTAACATTACATTTATAGCCGTGTCCTATTTTTAAAATATATATATATATAAATTACATTTTCTGTTTAATAATAAAAAATAAAAAAGCGGTCGGTTCAACTTGCCTTTGATTGCGTCACGAAAAGGTGCATCTTCCTTTAGCCAATCATCGCGACCAGAAAGAATGACGTTTTCCAAAAATACACACTTGCAGTTATCTGATTGGTTCACGTATTCCGTCCAGATGGACTGCGGAAATGCACGTGGGCTCTAGTTTCTTTCTGGATGGTGCTGACGTTAAACTCGGCATGTTAACAGCTTAAACAAAACATATTTTGATATTTTTACCGTAGAACGGGCAAATCCGGAATTAGTTAATTTAGTAACCTTATATCACCAACGTTTTTAGAATGGATTTTACTTTCAGCTGGTCTCCTGGGCATGGATGACGTGTGATTGTTTATCAGATTATTTTTCATGATTTATTTGCGCGCATATTGCGATTTTCTTTTGTACAAGATAATGATGACCAGACGTATAATGCAAAAGAAGTGGAGACTTGGATTGTCAATTGCCCTCTGGCTTGTCAGTGTTCATCTCATATGTGCCCACAATGAGAAGGTGGGATCTGCTGTTGCACATCATAGTATTTATTTTATTGTAACACTTTAATAACAGTATCATTTTTGGCTACTCAGTCACCAACAGCCCTGTCTATCAAAGAAGGCTCTGATGATCATAGCAAGGGTGAAGAGACACTATTAGAGGATGAGGATTCTGAAGATTTAGAGGTATTTAGACCTACAGACAAGTGGCAGACTCTCAAACCAGGTGTGTTTATTCCCATGCTGACTGTTGTGTCCTTAAATAAATCGATGATTAACAGATCAATTCCTTATTTGTCTGTAATTCAATTTAGGTCAAGCAGTTCCAGCAGGCTCTCATGTCAGATTGAATCTTCAGACGGGCCAAAGAGAGGTCAAGATGGGAGAGGAAGAAGGTCTCAAATATGGGAGAGATGGAAATGGGTATAGCGATAGAAGAATGTAGTAATCTAAAATATATGTATCACATAGCTTGTTATGCATAGACACTATTAGAGGATGAGGATTCTGAAGATTTAGAGGTATTTAGACCTACAGACAAGTGGCAGACTCTCAAACCAGGTGTGTTTATTCCCATGCTGACTGTTGTGTCCTTAAATAAATCGATGATTAACAGATCAATTCCTTATTTGTCTGTAATTCAATTTAGGTCAAGCAGTTCCAGCAGGCTCTCATGTCAGATTGAATCTTCAGACGGGCCAAAGAGAGGTCAAGATGGGAGAGGAAGAAGGTCTCAAATATGGGAGAGATGGAAATAGGTATAGCGATAGAAGAATAGTAATCTAAAATATATGTATCACATAGCTTGTTATGCATAATTTTCCTCTGTGGAGCAGGCTAGGGATGATGAACATGCACAGTCCGTCATTCACAGCTGAGGAGTTGAAAGAGTCTTTGAAAAAGTTTAAAGAAGGAATGGATGATTCTGTGGACTCAAAACAGGTATGTTCATTTCAGTTTATCACTAGCCACTTTCCTTTGTTATTTGAGTTTTTTTAATCAAGATGTTTGATTATAGGATGAGAATGCAGTGAGGGCTCAATTTCGCCCCATCGAAGAGCTGAAAAAAGACATGGAGGCACTCGACATGCTTGTGGAAACAGATGTTCAAGTTATGAGGAGGCTTTTAAACCAATTTAATAATACCAACAGCACAACTGAGGAAAAAATCACAGCTCTTCTTGACTTGGAGTACCTTGTGCACCAGGTCAAGCCTCAATTATGATTATGAAACAAAATGTCTTTGAAATACAGTTCACTGTTTCTCAAAGTCATTGAAACCCTTTTATAGGTAGATAATGCCCAGAATTTGGTGTCCATGGGAGGAATGCAACTGGTTATAAATGTTTTAAACAGTACAGATATTCGTCTCCAAGAGAGTGCTGCGTTTGTGCTTGGATCTGCTGTTTCAAGGTAAGTGGCATTTTCCTCAAAACTGCTGCTTACACATGATTTAAAGTGTGGTCACATTTACTGATAAGTTCATTTTTGTGGGCAAAATCCAGTGATTTCATTAGAAATCCATGCAATCAGGAGGTATTTCGCCAGGCAAATTTGTCAACAGGTCTGATTTGGTCAAGCAGATTCTGTGAAATTTTGCGAAACGTGAATGCACATTTACATTGACGCAATCCATTGTCATCTACATTTTTCTAGTAATCCATCAGTGCAAGTTGAAGCAATAGAAGGCGGTGCGTTACAGAAACTGTTGACATTGCTTGCCACTCAGCGACCAATAACAGTAAAGAAAAAGGTATGACCAACCAGAAACCATGGGCATTATGCTGTTAATATGGGTAGTCAATTGTTATTATTTATTAATGTAGATGAATGCATCATTAACTGTTGATTCTGATTTAACACAGGTGTTATTTGCTGTGGCCTCACTCCTGCGTCACTTCCCATTTGCACAAAGTCACTTTTTGAAACTTGGTGGTGTGCAGGTGCTTAGCGAACTGTTTCAAACACCAGGGACGGAACCTCTGCGCGTGAGAATCATCACGGTTCTCTATGATATGATCATTGAGAAGGTTAATATTTGTTTATAAGTTTAAACCTTGCTACACTACCATTCAGAACAGCAGAACTGTTTTTAACATTGGTAATAATAATAATAACAATAAACAATTCTTGAGCAGCAAATCAGCATATTAGAATAATTTCTGAAGGATCATGTGACACTGAAAACTGGAGTAATGGCTGCTGAAAATTCAGCTTTGCCATCAAGAAATAAATTCTATATTAAAATGTTTAAACGTATAAAATGTTATTTTAAAATGTAATGATATTTAACTATTTTTTAATCACATAAATGCAGCATTGGTAAGCATAAGAGAAAATAAAAATGTTTGAAGTCAGTTTTTCATTTCACAATCTATAGCTACCGTATTTAATTTACTCATTGTTAAAAGCCACTTGTACTTTGTGTTGTAGGAGTTGATATCACAGGTGGGAATGGACCTTATACCAGATTCATCTCATCAGGAACGGTTGCGACAGTATGCTGAAGTCTCCCTCCTGCCCGTGTTGGTGGAGCAGGGGTGGTGTAGCCTTGTGCCTGAGCTTTTAGCGTCACCTGAGCATGACTGCAGAGAGAAGGCTCTGCGCACTCTGCTTGCCATGATGGCTCAGTGTCAGACTCAATATAAACAGAATCCCGCATTGACAGCCTCTCTTAGTGAACTGCAAAAACAGTACCAAGAACTGGTGCTCACAGAGCAGGATGTAGGAGAGCAGGACGGTTATTTTGCGGAGATCCTGGCACTTGTGGACTCTATGGTGGTTAAAATGCGACAGGTATAAATTGGTACTGCTGCTGCTTTCTTGGAACACAGTGAACTAATAAAATAATTGAGTTGTAAATGATGGATTTGTCTGGTTGCTCCATTAAGAATGTGGCATGCAAATTAGTGTCTTCACCATGCTATTAACAATTGAAAGAAGCCCTATAGATGAAGTATAATTTTAGTAACAAATCAGAAAACAAATAAATCAAACTTAAAATCAGAATTTTACAGCTGTAGTGCTAGCATTTTTGATCATTTTCACATAATTAGATGAGCAAATGATAAGTAATGATCATTTAAAATATGTTCACCACAAAAAAGGACAACTTCTAAACATATTTGCACTAAACATTTTAGAAGTGTTCTCCTGTGGGATTTTTTTCACAGAAAACATATTGATCAGGTTTTCATTTACTTTAAATCAGCTTTTTAACATTATAATCAGATGACAGTTGTATCACCCCCAATATTTTTTACTCATGGCCCTCTAAAAATGTCTAAATGAAATACATTTCAGAATGCAAAAACATTTATATCATAGAAAATATATGTTCGAGTCAGTGTATGTATAAATTGAATTTTTAATGTATTTTTGAATGATGCAAACAAAAAGTAATCATGTATTCACCCATATATTAAAAATGTTATTTTAAGTATTTTTAGCTTTCTGAAGATTCTGTCGCGTTTTTTAAAAATCTGGTCCAGGGAAAAAAATGCTTTTATGTACTACAAAATCCTGCTGTTGTCCTTTTCAGGACAGAAAGAAAGAAAATTTAGATTATAAATATGGTTTATTTGAAATTACAGTTCTTATTTATTAATTTATTAATAAAATAAAGCTCTTAACTGCTTAACTGTTTTATTGCATGAAATTACATGTTGACAAAGTGATGTCTGGAAAAGTTCAAATAGCATATGTCATTATATGATACTGATTAACGTATGACAGAAAATCATTCGTAGTTGCTGTAGTATCTAAATGGAAAGCCATTTTGGATGCCATAGATGTAACAGCAGTGAGTTCAGGAGGTCTCACACACTCCTACGTGCTTTAGGCTGACGTTCTTGTTAAGATGCCTAAACAGAGAAGACCGGTTAGAAGAGGGACAAATACTGTTTGAATTGCTGTAAAAAATGTTGACTATGCCTTGTGCTTTTTTTTATAAAATATATTTTGTTCTCATAATGAAAACATGTTTACTAAACCTTGAAAGGTTTGTAAGTAATTGATTCAAAACTGACATCTGGGCTTAGCCTGAGATTTCTCACATCTGTTGCCTCAGCTTTCTCAAAATGCTGGATTTACATTGCACAAATGTTCAGTGTTACACATTGCTCACATACTTGCTCTCCCAGTGTAGCATGCACTCATTGGAGTATGTGACTCCATCATCTCCACACACTGGATTGTACTCACGAGTACATCCAAAATCAGGAACATTGTTGTCCTATTATGAAGATATCAGAAAGATTCCCAAAATAAAGCCAAATTGATTGATGATTCATGAAAACCATGATTACCATGATCCCATTTTACTTGATTATACGCTACTGTTCAAAAGTTTGGGGTCAGTAAATTTGATTTTTAAAGACATTAATAATTTTAAACAAGGCCACATTAAACTGATCAAAAGTGACAGTAAAAACATTTATAATGTTACAAAAGATTTCTATTTTAAAATAAATGCTAAAAAAAATATATAATCATCAAAGAATCCTGAAAACAATGTGACAGTTTCCACAAAAACGTTTTTAACATTAAACAAAATAATAATAAATGTTTTTTGAGCACCAAATCAGCATGATTTCTAAAGGAACATGTGACACTAAAGACTGGAGTATTGCAACATTACTGTTTTTACTGTAGTTTTGTTCAAATAAATGCAAACTTGGTGAGCATAAAAGACATTTCAAAAACATTAAAAATCTGAAATAGTTACTGCAACATCTGGTCACTTTTAAATGACTGGTTTTACTTTAACTTACCTCGCTCTGTTGTGTTTCTGCCACTGTAGAAATAGTATTGAAAAAATGTATATTATTATGAGAAAGGAACCAGTAAAGGCACTATTTTTTCCCTGTTGAAATTCCAGACAAGACTTAGATAAAAAAGAAAAGAAAAAAGTGGCTAAGCAAGTTTTGTACTTTCTGTTCAACCTATTGTATGTTTCTTTTGAATAGCAGGTACTTTACGTATTTGTGCTCCCTCTCTTTTTTCTCTCTCCCTTTTGTTATAATCTTTGTCATTTAAAAAAAACAAACAATTCACTTCCTTGAGTTTAATGTTCTTGAGTGTATTTGCATAGATTAAAGGGATTTATTTTCCTACAATACTTCAAAATAGGTTGTGGTCAGAGAATCAGGCTGGATAAAGGATAACTAACCCTATATCAACAATTCATCTTTTGGATTCTGGCTTGCTTTTGTCCATATTTTCTCTTTTTTTGAAAACGGCAAAAAGTCTGGCCCACTAAGCAGTATCCCAGTTCTCATCAGTGTCATATGTCAGCTATCCTGGATCTCTACAACATGGACCCATTCCAAAATATCACAAAATGGGTCCGTCTGGGTCAGTGAATAATGGCTCTAAAGAACAAAAGTTTCATCTTGTGAGCTGTAACCTTATCATGTGTGGATTTTCAGGAAAGCAAACAATGATGTAAAAGTCACCATCCATATGTTAAAGAAACATTGTGTATCTCAAACATGACACTTATTATTATGACACATCAGTGTCACATGATGTATGTTAAACAAAAGTAGTAGCCTGAGGTAAATATAAATCTGGATTTGGTTTTAATTAAGATAATTATTACACAATATTCACACTTGATTGTATTTATGTACCTTAAAATGCCAAGTTTGATACTTACCAGAGAGGTAAAAGAGAACAGAAACGCAGATCAGGATAGCAAACTTCATGGTCACTGTCGTCGTGTGAGTTGAGAGTGGGAAATTCGGCAGGTGTATCTTTGTGTCCGGGGCTCTGTAGTTATATAGCTTTTGAAATCACCAACACTCCTCCCTCCCCCTCATTGTTTCTGCCTACCCAGAAAGAACCTGACGGGTGACATTCATGCAATGGTCCACAAACAATGACTAAGGGCATTTGGGACTAAGGTCATTTGTTTGTGGTTTTTAGATTAGAGAAGTCTTCGTCAACAAAGTGCATCCTAAAGAAACTGCTTCTGTTCCTTACTATTTATCCTGACTTTTTAATAAATAGAAATAGCAACAGAAAGCCGTACTTACAAGCATAAAGTCCCTTTTGTCCATGAGAAGAGCAAAGCTGAATAATCAGAGGTCTAAATAAAGACCTCTTTTTACAAACACTATGTCTAACTTCATTAAAATGCAAAATGTTTGTTGCAAAAAATGATGGCTCGTTACCTGTAATTGTTTTCATAGTCAGTAAATGACTCGTTTTCAAAATCTGCATGGGCTTCACATATGCAGTAATTGCTCATTTGCTTTATTTTTGCGGATGGCCTCCTATCAGTTTGGGATGCTTTTGTTTTTCTGAATGGGGTTTTTGTAGTGAGTTGTAGTAAGTAAAAAAAAAATACTTTTATTCAGCAACGATGCATTCAATTGATGAAACATGACAGTAGAGACATTTATAATAAATGTATAGTAATTGCTGTTCTTTTCAAACTTATATTCATCAAATAATCTTAAAAAAATATTAGAAAAAATATTAAGCATCACAACTCAACATTGATAATAAGAAGAAATGTTTCTTGAGGGCCAACTTAGAATGATTTCTGAAGAATAATTTGACACTGAAGACTGCAGTAATTAAGTGCTAAAAATCAGCTTTGCCATCTCAGGAATACATTTTAAAATATATTTAAATAGAAAAGTTTTTTTAATAAAAATCTATAAATATATTGCAATACTTTGTTGCAATGTTTTTACATTTTTACTGGCTTCACATATCTAAATTGCTTTATTTGGTTGATGGCCTCCTATCAGTTTGGGATGCTTTTGTCTTCTGAATGTTGTTTTTATAGTGAGTTATGATAAGTAAATCTTATGTTGTCCATCTTGTCATGAAACATTCCATCAAGAGATTAGGTAATAATTCATCAGTTTGATGAGTAGTCAAACAGAACTAAAACTATGATTAAGAGGGACATGTGCAATAACTTGATTGAGAGAAATCTTTAAAGAGATGTTTCATTCAAAATAATTTAGTCTATTCACCCTTATGTTGTCGTAAACCGTTATGACTGCCTTCTCTTTGAAGACCATTATGAGTAACCATTATTATTTTAATGGAATCTTTTGTTCCATACAAGAAAGCGAATGATGACCGAGAATGTCATTCTGTCTTAAATCACGTTTTGTGTTCTGGAAGAAAGACAGTCATACAGGGCTGAAAAATCATGAGGGTGAGCACATGACGACTAAATTTACTTTTCTGTTGAACTATGCTATGCCTTATCGTTGGCAGGATCTCACTAGGTGGCATCAGTGAACCATGAAGTGCAGGTCACCGACGCGCGTGACCGTGCACAGTCATCGCGAGACGTGTAAATATTAAACATATTAAATCTGTGCGAACTATTTATATGGTGACAGATATACAAATATAAAAGAAATCCTGTGAGGAAATATCCCACAAATTGCTCTAATAAGATTACACAAATGTAAGACCGTGACAGTTCAGTCGTGTATTAATATTATGGTATGCAAACCACATTTTTAATAATTTCGGAGTCATAGTCCTTGAGTATAAATATATAACCTTAATTTAAAAGAACATAAGTAGGGCACTGACTTCACAATAAACATCCCCAAATTCCCCTGCGCGTTCCCGCAGCCCCACTGACGTCACGCGCGAACCCCTCCCCTGCCCGCGGCGGCGCGCTTTAGCGCGGTCTCGCTCCTCTCTTCAGATCAGCAGAATCTGTTCATCTCGAGACGGACAAGATGGCGAAGTGAGTGGGTTGCGCTTTGAACAGAAAGCAGCGACTCACACAATTCCTTCAACGTTAAAACGTCGGTTGCCTTGATGTACGGTCGAATAGGCTGGAAAGCGCGTCTTTAAGAAGAAAAGTCGCCCCTCAACGCGAGGTGATTTGAAGAGAGCGTCGAGGACACCGACTCCTCCGTGTCCTTTCAGGCTAAGCTGCTAGTCAGCTATTCGGGGAATTGCTCAAGAGAAAAAAACAGCCTCAAGCTCAGGGGAAATAGTGTTTTACTTAACTGTCGAGACAATTAATCACCTCTTGAAAACCAATGTCCGTTATCACCTCAATTTCGTCGTTGTGAGTTGTTAAGGACACGGCTAGTGAGGAAGACTCGCTTTTAGGCTAGCTAGCATTGTTTCTACTGGACTGAAGAAGAGAGATAGCAGCCTGAAAACCTCACCCGTTCACACAGTTTCAGAGTACTTCTCGGATTTTAGGACATGGCCAGCAGCAGTGGCTCTAAAGCCGAGTTCATAGTCGGTGGGAAATACAAGCTCGTTCGTAAAATCGGATCTGGATCCTTTGGTGACATTTATTTGGCAATCAACATCACAAATGGAGAGGTAAAGATGAAATGGATGTTTAATTAATGTGGTGAATGACTGGGCTAAGAAGACTGAGGAGTTTATACATGGGTCCAGCTCACCACATCTGATTACCAGGACACAATTCATATGGTCATCGAAAAATATAGTTCACGCAGCCTTGAAAGTTTACCATATTGTAATATTTGGATGACTTAAATGTGTTACTATTTGGGGGAGATAAAGCAACGATGTTAATGCAAATTTGAACAGATATAGATGTTTTCCCCAAAGAGTAAAGGATCTTGTACTCTCAAATATTAAACCAATATTCAGTGTCTTGTAAACGATCTATATGTAGCAGATAAATGATGGTCTTAATTTTGAATATTTTCAGGAGGTAGCTGTGAAATTGGAATCACAGAAAGCCAGACACCCTCAACTTCTGTATGAAAGCAAGTTGTACAAAATTCTCCAGGGAGGAGTCGGAATCCCACACATCAGGTGAGTACAGATGTCTGATTATTATACGGGAAATTATAATGGATTTTGATTAGATGGGGTAACGTTAGCTAGACTCGTTTGATCTGGATTATAGACTAGCGTGAGATCGAAAGCAACGGGTCGAGTACAAAGTACACGTCAACTACGCATAATATTTCTCTTAAAAGATCATCTATTTATTATATACATGTATGAGAATGGGATGGTCTAATATATATATGATTTTACACTTATTATGATAGTGTCGACAGGCTAACTAGCCCGTTCGTTAGCGTTTCTATGAGCCGCGCGAATGAGCAGCGTTTTTAAATGTCTTTAAACACGTTACGTGTTCTCTATGATATTGTATAAGGTACTTTAATGAATTAGTTTTGATCACGAAGTGTGTGTTTGTGCGTTGCTGAGTAATGAGTAAGGAGCGAGTGGGAAATGGCCGCTGCTCTTTTGTTGTGTTTGTTCAACATGTCCTCCCTCTCGATCAGAAAATGGCGGATGAGGGAAAACAAGTTTCAGGGCCTGGTGAGACTGCTGCTCTCTTCTCAAGGTGACTGAGCCATACGAGCGCTGCTATTCGTGTCAAAATAGTAGTTTGATTTATAATATAATCTGTAATTGTATACAAGAGCTAACCATTGACAAGGAAGCTTTCAATAACTGATTCTGTATGCACATTTAAATAAAACGCAGTCCCTGTTTTGGTTTCGCAAGGAAAAAGTAGAGGTTGTCACGTATGTTTTTTGATTAGCATGTTATCATTGAATGTAAATAACGTCATACGTTTTACATTCTGATTGCAGAAGTGGTCTACTGGTTAAAGTATTGGTGGTTAAATTAGTGTAAAGATTTGTATTTGCTATTTCCTCATGCTGTTATGTTTGTAGTTTCTTAAAAAAATAGTTATTAATGATGTGGAGTATGTACCAGTTTTAACCCTTATCCTGGGATATTGATTTGCCTGGGCTGGTATATGACTTTGTGTGAAAACCTAAACCATTTTTATCTGAAAGTTACATTGTAGTTTGATGTTAGAAGGTTGCAACCCCAAACGGTTACATGCTATATTCATAGCAGAAATTGTGAAATTAAAAATAAAAGCAATACTTCAAATATTTTCAAGTTGAATTAACCTGACGATGTGATAGATAAGCCTTTATCTGCCTTCAGAGTTTAATTTTTTTTATTTATGAACCTCCACTCTTGGCTGTTTCTACCTGAAATACTGTGGTAACTGTATATTAAAAATGTACTTTACTGCAGATGTCAAATCGATAAGAGATAGCAGCTTGGTTTATTCAAAAAAATTAAATAAATTGACGTATAATTCAGTTTCCCACAGGTCCAAAATAGGGCTGCACGATAAATCGCATGCGATATTTAATGCGCATCTTGTTAGTAAATCCTGTTTTGTAATCAGCGGTAAATCTCCATCACGTGCATGCTTTCACATGGAGCAGCATTTACTACACAGAGCCGTTGTTCACTGACAAGCTGCGCTAAACCATGTTCATATATGCGATTTATCATGCAGCCCTAGTCCAAATTATGCTTGTGGTGGACCGTGGAAAAGGCTGGCACTACATGTGGCAGACAACAAATAAAGTGATCTTTAACACTATTTTGATTTAGTGAAAATTATTGAAAGTTGTTTCTATTAATATATGTTTACATTAACATTTAATTTATTTTGCAATAATGAGTCGCATGACCAACTGGTGCCTAACCTGCATAGGGAAATGTTATGTCCTTGCGTGAGATTCCAGATTGCTTGTATTTCAGTTGAAATGACTGGAATTTGCCTGCGAAATTTCACCAGACAGCGGTAAATGTGACCGCACCTAATTTCATCCAACATTTCAAACCATATTGCTTGCTCTAAACTGTTTCTTTTCCTAAAGTAGCCATAAATGCTTTTTTAGCCATGATTTTTATTGCTCATTATTTGCAAATTTCATTGTAGGCCGTAATATATAATTTAGTAAACTAATCCAGCCATTAGAAGGTTTTCCTAGGTAATATTAGTATAAATACAAAGGCCCTGCCTTTGCCATCAATGAACTGCCATTGCAGATAGCATTAGGGTGTCCACTTCTATGGCATCTCATGCTGACGGCAGCTTGGCTGATTAGAAATCTGAACTCTTAGACCTTAGCTAGTTATTTAACCCTGTGCAGTTAAGAGTTGGGTAACTCCTGTCATGGATGGATGGATTTACCAAACACTTTAAGGACAAGACCAGATGCAGCCTTTAGTTATAACTAAAAGTATATCATATTAAACTCCTTTCTAGTTTAACTCTACTGCTTTTAAGCTATGTGTAATTTAGGTTCTACACAATGACTGGATTGAATGCAGAAAAAACATGTTATTGACTACCTACTTAACAACAATTTTTTTGTGAAAAAACTGGTTGTGAATTCCTCATAATTGTGCGCCACTTTGGGTTGAACTTGTTTTTAGTGAATGAATTGAAGTTTCCAGTAGAAAGGATGCGTAAAAGTACTGGTTTCAGTTGCTGGTTACTAGAGCTGGGAAAACCTGCCATACAAGATCTCCCTCCCCCACATTCCCTAAAACCACTCACTGTCTTTGCTAATGAAAGAAAAGAGCTTTGTGTGCTCTTCAAAGTCTTTTATGTAAGCTCAATCACAGGAAATTGTCTACTCGCATTATTTAAAAATGTGTATACTTTTACTCCAACACCTCTGTGACTAAATACAAGGCAGTTTATTAAAGTTAACATGTTCAGGCAAACTACACTGTTTTGTTCAGCGTTCCCCTTAGTTTTGCTTTGAAAAGAGGAAATGAGTGTCCCACAGAGAGGCCTGTAGTTTCCGTAAGCAAGAGATTGCTGTTGATACGAACTAATGTAAGCATTGTGTATGTGAGTATGCTTGTAAAACGTGATTTTTAAAAAAAAAATTTTTTGGGTTAAATTCATAGTAGGCCTATACATTTACATTAGTTTTGGTTTAAACTTAAGGGGAAATGTTAAGAACTTTGACTCTTCATTATTTCTGCTGGTGGTTTTTTTTTATTCTAGGATGTCGCTAATTAGGCTTGCCGCGATAGACGGTGCTGACGGTGATACCGGTGTTAAGCCGCATAACACAGCCTGTTGACTTTTGCCGTTTATCTAAGGTGATTTTGGAAGTTTTTTTAAACATTCGTTTCTTATTGCTCGAAGCGGCAAAACAGCGTTGAGGCAGTGTTTGGAATTATTTTTGTTGTCAAAATAGAGCAAAATCAGGAAATATGGTGTCTAAAACGGAAGTCTCTTAATTAACTACTTGTTTTTTGAACTGTTGTAAAAAAAATCAGTATTACATTTGTAATCATGGTAATTTTTGGAGGAAAAAACCGGCACTCTCTGTGTGATATTGACTAACTATTAGGGATATGCCGGTATCAAATTTTCATGTTACGATTAATTGCTGCCCACGATAACAATATCGTGGATATTCATTACCGTGATATATCGCATTACCGAATACCGGCACAAGTCTACTAACTATATGAAATTATATAAATATATACATTTTCTGTCCAGTATCTTGAATTTTGTGATCATTCTAAATTAGTGCTGGGCGGTATACCGGTTCATACCGAATACCGGTGTTTATTTTTATGATATGAATTTTTTAAATACCGCAATACCGGTGTATGTCGCTTAAACAACGTTCGGAACGCGACACTGTTTGAAAGGGGTCCCTTTTCACTGTTGCACTGTGGTGAGGGAACAGCTGTATGTGTTACTAAGCGTGAAAGTTCCGAAACTGAAGCTGTAGAACTAATAGAACGTGATGACACAGAAGAACTCATCCACAATATCCACATTGACCGCCACAAATATCCACCGCCCCCTGCCATCAGCTCCCGCGTCTCACACACACATGAGCGTGACTTTAGCACTAGATTTAGCAACTTTCAGACCCTTTTAGCGGCTTTTTTCCATAGAATATTCATACTGACAAACCTAGCGACTTTTTTTGTATAAACCTTAGCTATGGTTCAGTTGGAAGATTTCCCGCGAACGCGAGGTCTGACTTTCCCGGAGAAGTGTCACCTCTCTCGGCGTCTGTTCTGTGCAGTGAGCGGCAGAGAAGCAGCGCATTCAGTTGGCCGCACCGCAGCGACTTGTCAATAAATGAGTACAAAACAGCGTTTCCTAGCACCTGTCGCTTACTGATTGTTTGGAATTATAAATATGAGCGTAGTTCGTCTGTTAATATCACAAGCACTTTTTTGTTTGTTGTTTTTTTTTAGTTTGTTACTCGCAGGCAGTGCGCTGCATGAGGCAAAAAAGTAATATAGCCAAAACAACCGCATAGTCGCTCTTTAGTGTAGATGCATGTTGATTTTATCAGACGATGCCGCGATTATAAATGAGAGTGACTCCTGGTTAACATGTATTAAAATGGGTCGTGTTTTAGTGTGGTATTTTTTGACTATTCACTCATGACAGTAAAATAGGGCATTCTAAGTCAATATACTGCAGTATTTCCTCTCTCAATCAGTAGAAAATATGGTTAACACCCGGTCATGCATGAAAAAAAAATACCGTCATGTACTGTGAAACCGGTATAATTTTGAAAAATACCGTGATATAAATTTTTGGTCATACTGCCCAGCTCTAAATGCATTTTATTAGACTGAATCATGCAGTGAAAGAACGCTCTCTAAATGCGCACTCGCAGACTTCACGTAATGTATGCGTGCACTCTGTAGGGGTGTTTTGAAAGGTTTTTGCTAAATACTCGATAATGTAAAATGGCACATCGTTAAAACAATTACGATATTATCGCAGATTATATATTTTCCGCACGCCCCTAGTCGCTAAGACTTACACAATTGTGAATTTACATGAAAAGGCCTAAAAGGGAATATCCACAAAATAGTTTTCACTTTTTATATCAGCTTTTGGAATGGATGTGATTGCTTCTGCAATATAACCATCACAAGGATTAGGAGCCTTGGTTTGTGGTTCAAAGTACATTTTCTTTTGTCGTTGTGAAATGGTAGATGTTGGTTTGCTGGCACACATGACTGAACGAACACTCGTCTGCTGCTGCACCTTGTGTCTCCGCAATGCCTCTTTGTTTAGGAGACTCTCTAGCATGATGGTTGCTTGGTGAGTGCTGTAGCAATGTGTTCATTAAATGTGCAACTCTTTTGAACCTCCACCTGCTAAGTTGTGTATCTGAGTCCTGGTTGTCAAAGTTGCAATATTTGTAAGAGCCACTTAGTTGATTTTGTACATACCATAAACAATTTAGCATTGTCCCCATACTCTACTTTTTTTTTTGTCCTGAAGGGGGTCAACCACTCTGGAAGAGTGTGTCTAAAGTGGTTGGTTAAAGACTAGTCTAACACAGGTTATATAGTTGTTACTGCTGACTATAAACGCAGCCATGTCACCAAGCTGGATATATTGGATGCCATTGCCGGCAGGGTGTGCCTTGTAACTCCGACACTTCCTTAACTGATAAGATTCATGCTTTTTAATGGCTCAATATAACTTGGTCAGCTATGCCCAATTTTAATAGTGTTTTAATTGTAATTTGCTTGTGCTAAAATCTCAGTTTGTAAACTTGAGCAAAGTGTCATGCATCACTGAATTGATTTAAAGGATCTGCTCTTTTTGAGGGAAGCACAGTTTTCATCGTTTTCATGCTTTTCTAATAATTGTCAGGCAGTCTTGAGTTGTCAACTGTTGGTGTTCATCAATCATGTGATGCTGTTTTTCAGGTGGTATGGCCAAGAAAAGGACTATAATGTTCTAGTGATGGACCTGCTGGGGCCAAGTCTGGAGGATCTCTTTAACTTCTGTTCCCGCAGATTCACAATGAAAACTGTCCTAATGCTTGCAGATCAGGTAATGAATGGTTAATTCAGGCTTGTAATAGCAAACATTGGATGGTCCTGTGGCACTATCTTAACCTGGTTGTTTTGCTTCCACAGATGATCAGCAGAATCGAGTATGTGCACACAAAAAATTTCATCCACAGAGATATCAAGCCAGACAACTTTTTAATGGGTATTGGCCGTCACTGTAATAAGGTAAACTCTCACTATTTCTTTATTTACGTGAGAGACAGTCAAGATTTAAAGATTTGACAGATTTAAAAGTGACATGGAGGATTGACTGAATAAAACTGCAGATCACTAAGGTTTCCTGTTACATTGAGATTCACATGGAAGAACACTGGCTTGAGAGCCTGTGATAGTTACGTTTGATGTCGCTCTGCTGATTTGGGATGGCTGGGTTCGACAAAGATTATTTGGTGGGAAATCATAGGAGCAGATAATTAAAACCGCATTGAGTCCTTAGACACAATGTTTACAGCTTAACTTGTCAATGGTTTGAGAATCACCTCACGGTTGGGCTGTGGACATCTGTGGACATGGATTGTATGTCTTTCACTCCTCAAATGGAACTTGTGCATGATATGTGACTTGTGGTTGTTTTTATTTTTTATTTTTTTTATTTCTCCCTTCGACAAAGAGCCTTTGAAGTGCTTTGCACCGTTTTATTTCTCTATTCAAATGTACAGAAGTTGCCTGATTTGTATTTTGTTTTGGATAACTCGTAATTTTGAGCCCTTGCAGACAGGCAACATTTGGCAAAGTTAAAGCATCATGTGCAAAATAATACAATGACTTACAAGTACAAGCTCTGATGGTCGTCTAACAGTTCAGATCAGTTTCCACTACAAATTCTGGTACTTTTTAGTACTTCAGTGAAGCCTGTATTACCATTTTTGGCAGTGCTGTCTGGAATAAATGTTTACCATTGTGTGTCTGTGTGAATGCCAGCCTCAAGCTTTTATTTTGATACATACACATGAAATTGTCACTTTTTTTCACTAAAACTCTGGATGCACACGCTCTGCTTTGGATGTGTAGCTGTCGACATCCACCCTGGAAAAAAAATTGTAGTTAAGAATGCAGTGAACTCAGCCGACGGGAAGATCTGATTTGGCTATTGCTTCGCAAACGCACTCTCTTTTGGTGAGGAATCAAAATGCCTGTTCTTTTGCATTTCACTGCTCTCTGCTTACGTCTCTCATACGATCATTAACACTCTTGATCCAGCCCCCAGTAAAACTTTTTTTCAAGATTAACAATCTTAACTTGGCGAAAGAGTAAAGCATGTGGACATCTTGACCAAGAATGGTGCAGGCCAACAGGTGACATCAGTTCCACACGAGAGTCAGTCTTAAAATGGAATTGTTTGAGAGGCAATTGCTAATGCTTCATGCAGTGATATTTTCCTAGAGTTACTTAGAAAGATGAGGTCCAAACATTCCTTCATTTAAAAGAACTACGTTTTGCAGCGTACTTCAAGTCTGACATATTCGCCTCACACAGTCCCCCACTCTCGTGTCACATTGCGGATAACCGTACTCAGCTCCGCACCATTAACTAATGGCTTGTTTTGTTGCTTTACCCTGGGCTGCTGTATTGAAATCTCCAATGTCACTTCCACCGAAGCTGTCCCATCTTGTCTTTTGTAACTAAACTGTTTTTGCAATTACATGCAGGTTAAGTCATGCACCTCTTAAACGGCACGCTTTTTTGATGTTTTGTTCTTCAGAGCTTCATCCCTACCTGATTTGGCCTCTCCACACGCCAAAGTATTCTAGCCTCTTCCTTACTGTAGGTGGTCCAATGATCTGTCAAACATGAAATGCAATATTTATCAATCACAGGACTTTTAAAGGGGTGGGGCTGAGTTTTGGTTTGTTGCATTTCTCAAAGCTTCTCATGCCTAATTTTAAAACAAGTGCCCATTGTAGTGAATGGCCATTAAAGTTTGCCCTTCTTAACCCTAGTTGTGCCATTTGTCTCATTCGCTTCATGCTGAGGTGGGCTTAGCTGTTAAATGCCATATGGCACAGCTAGTGTTAAATGCTGTTAAATAGTGTTATACGAATGTTTATGGATAAAGCCTTGGCAAAGTCAAAAAAGAGAATCAGGCTTGGGAACAATTGGTATAGATGAGATGAAGATCACTGGGTTGGGCGGCCAGAGGTGCCATGTACAGTTTGCCTCTATGGCTCGAAAACCGATGAGGCAAACGGGCCCTGCATTATATAGTCTGAAACAACTATCGGCTAGTATCTGAGCCTGGGCTTATGGGAAGCCGTCTGCCATTAGCAGAGCCTCCTCTGAGTTTAAGCTAGGACGCTTGCTGGTGGATAAAGGATTGCCTTAGGCTTTCTCTTCCCCTCCCTCTGCTCCTCCTCGCGTTCTTTTTCTGAGCCTTGGTGTTGCCTGTCTGCGCTGGCTGTGTGCGGTTGTCAGCAATACTTTTGATGCACTGCACCCTCTATTGTCTGTTCAGTGTTTAGAATCTCCAGTGGGGAAGAGGAAAAGAAGCTTGGCTGTTAGTTCTTCTCAAGACCCATCTTTCTCAGGATTAAACCAGGTCTGAAACCACAACCACCTCCTAATAATCGCCCAAAATTCTTTTAATTTGATTTTGTTTGTTTTTTGGGGGTTTTTTGCCTTTTGAAATTCTTCTTCCTATTTAATTTTGATTTTCAACAATAACCATTAACGTTTGTTGGCATTAAACCAGACACACATGCTAAACAGAACTAGAGATTTAACTCCTAATCCAGATTGAAGGGATCTCTGTACAGGCGGGTGAAGGACTTGTCACTTCGGGAAGAAGTAGCTGATTGTTCTCAGTCCTAGTCAGTTCTAAAATTATTCTTTCATCACATGATTTTCACTTATCTTTTTTTTTTTTTTTTTTTTTTTTTTTTTTACTTGATTTTCAAAGCTAGAATTGGCATATTTGGTGTAAGGGAATTAACTTTTCTATTTAAAGAGTTGTTGCAGATAGACAAAGCCCAGTGCTATTTGTAATCAAGGACTTTGTGACGGAATAATTTGATTGGCCAAGTTTCACTGCATTGGGTGCTTGTTCTTGTTACAGAATGCATCTTTCAGTTTATCAGCAGCACTTTTATAGGCCTGGGTATACTTCACTCTACGCGTTCCGTTCCGTCTCGCGCACAGCCGTGTCCGCACAGCTTTCAAAGTATACTCAACCGCCAATGAGTGCGGACGGACGAGCTCGACACAGGCGCAAGTCTATTTCTGCTGTGCTGCACGCACTGAATTAAAGTGACAGCGCATTATTCGCGGTAAAAATTAACATGGCTTGACACGGAAATTAAGTAATTACACCATAAATGCATATAATTAAAGTCTACTGTTTCACAGTCAGCAGTCAACACATGGCTTTTTGGCTAGATTTAAAACAAGGAAAAGTGCACTTTTAGATAAACAAGGCAATAATAGATGGCACTCGTGGTGGTAGTTAAACAAAGTTATATTTATTGAGTTTAAACGTGTATGTCTATGAAAGATTGTATTACTGTACTGTGATAAAAGAGAATCACAATGCTGAAAAAGCATTTTCAGAAACAACGTTTGGATTTGAAATCAAAATAATGGATAAATGTTGTGTTTGTGGTAAACAGCCGCGGATCAGGAGCGGACTGCAAACGCGTCCTGTGCGAAAGCAAAATGAGTCCGTGCTGCTTCTGCACCGCATACACATACTGTATACGCACTGCAGACGGAGTACATGTGAACTTGGCGCAACAAATCTAGTTCAACATCTGAGGCAACGCCACAAAGAGCTCTATGACCAATGCATGGCAAAAAAAATCCCTAGACACAAGATTTTTTTTTCTGCCATATGTTTATTCTAGAGACATTTTGTTACACCTTTACTTAGTGATTATTTTGCCTTATGTCTGTTCTAGAGACATGTTACAGCTTTTTGATAAAGCTCTAATTGGTTTTCTTCTGGAAATGTTTCAAATTCACACTGAATGCATTAATGACTGTAAAGCATGTCTGTGTGTGAAAATCGTGATTAAAATCGAAAGCACAATATTGATCAAAGAAATCGCGATCGTTTTTTGTCTATATCGCACAGCCCTAGTCGATACGATATAATTCCGATATCGATATGAACACTATAAAAAAAAAAAGCCTCATAAAAACTTCCAAGAACACCCACAACAAATGTCTATACCTAAAAACTTCTGAAAAATGAATTATGAAACCTCCTCCTATAAAACGATATAATTAAGAAAAAAACAGCACAACTAAATTAATGTTTACCTTATATCAAACTATAGGCTGACATACACTACCAGTCAAAAGTTTTTGAACAGTAAGATTTTTAAAGTTTTTTAAAAAAAAAGTCTCTTCTGCTCACCAAGCCTGCATTTATTTGATCCAAAATACAGCAAAAAGAGTAACATTTTTATTTTATAACATTGTTTTCTGTTTGAAAATGTTTTAAAATGTGATTTACTCCTGTGATTTCCAAGCTGAATTTTTAGCATCATTACTCCAGTCACATGATCCTTAAAAAAAGCATTCTAATATGTTGATTTGTTGCTCAAAAACATTTATTATGTTGAAAACAAATTAGTACAAAATTTTTCAGGTTTCTTTGATGAATAGAAAGTTCAGAAGAACAGCATTTATCTGAAATAGAAATCTTTTGTAACATTATAATTTTTTAAATCAATTTAAAGCATCCTTGCTAAATAAAAGCATTATAAATAAAATAAAATTGCAGCGCTAAATAAAATTTCTATAATTTAAATATAAAATTATATTGTGATACATATTGATATTGAATTATTGTCCAGCCCTAGTTTAGCTAAATAAAATTAGATATAACATTTGGTACTCAGCTCCTGGAGTCAAAGATTGTTGGCATCACAGCTATTTGTAGTCATCTTCAGAGCACTGTCAGGAAGTTAAAATGGCAAAATAATAAATGTTTGCGTGGGTTTTTACAGTGATGGCCAAGTACTTGCACCTCCGGCTATTTCAGAGGAGAATGGCTCTTACATAATTTGAAAAAGTTTAAATCAGTTTGGCCAGAAAACCACTTCTTATTTAATGCTTCCTCTTTATCATTAAAGATTGTGGGTTCTTGATACTTTTAAGTCTAAACTGTTTTCCGTTGCTGGGAGGTGCTCTTTGAGGCATCTTCGCTGCAGTGTTGTTTTCCAGGTTTTTTTTTTTTTTACACAATTTAACAAGTTGTTAAATCATAATTATTTAAATGAATTTCTAGTAAGCTTTGGTTGTAGCTCTTTTCTCCTGACTTGACCTCTAATAGAAGGGTCTAAGTGGAATTGCATGGTTGGTGTAACTAATTGTCTTGACAAGAGGAAATACGTTTTAAATCCCTGGTTGAGCCAAGCAAACAGTGGCACGGCTGAGTGGATACATTACAATATGGCTGCTGCCTCAGTGAAAAACCAGTTGGTTGAGGCACTCTCGCTGGGCTGCGGCCTGTAGGTGTATGTGTGTGTGGGACAGGATCTGAGTGGCTTTCCATTAATGAGAATATTTCAGTCAATGACAGGCTCTTAGAGCTGACTCTTACATCTCTGCTTGGATAAAGGGTGTGATTCCTTTCCCAGTAAGCTTCATTTGCGTTGTAGACTCTGACCCCATCGCTTCATTGATTACAGCTGCTTGATGTATTGTTTTTGTTCTGAGGTCCAGGTAATAGGTCAGATAGCTCACAGGAGAAAGTTGGAAGAAAATGAAAAATGAATTTGTGAACAAAAAGTTTTTTTTTTTTTTTTTTTTTTTTTTTTTTTACAGTCAGTTCTAAAAATGAAATGTCTGTGCTTCTCTTTTTCAATTTATTTGTATAGTTGTTCCTCATCGACTTTGGTCTGGCCAAGAAATATCGAGACAACAGGACACGACAGCACATACCGTACAGAGAAGACAAAAATCTCACAGGCACAGCTCGCTATGCCAGCATCAACGCACACTTGGGCATCGAGCAGAGGTGAGCACTCCGGCACAGAATATTTATTACATTTTTGCTCATTGTGCTCCAATCGGTTACAAATTTTAGTCAAATTATTCTGATAATAGTATTTGTAATGGTTTAAAATAAACTATTTTGACAAGTAGAAAGTTCAAAGGAAAAGCATTTATTAGAAATGGAAATATTTTGGGAATTTAAGAAATACCTTTGTCACTTTATTTAATGTATACTTGCGGAATAATTAATTTCTTTAAAAAAAAATAAATAAATCTTACCAAGCCCTTAGCTCTCTGAAATCTTTTACAATAACAAGCAGCATCATAAATTCATGATCGTGACATTTTGTGATCTTAAGTGATTGATGGACTGTGCTTGCTTGCCCTTTACCAAAGGAGTGGCATGTCGGTGGTCAGCGAGTTAATTTAGGGATGGTTTACGCAATCACACCTGCTCATATTCTACGCACTACTTTTGCATTTTAGATTATTTTCTTAAAGATCTGCCCTCAAACTTGTTTAAAAGCCTTCTTGCTTGATTTTGAATCTTTTATTTCATCTTAACAGTCGTCGAGATGACATGGAGTCGCTAGGATACGTGCTGATGTACTTCAACAGAACCAGCCTGCCATGGCAGGGACTGAAGGTAAGAAGTACAGATAATGCAGGTGTTTTTTTTTTTTTATAAAGCTGGATTTTAGATGGGATCGCGCAGCATGTCTGAGACAGGTTTGTTGAACGTACTTGTTTCTTAGACACAGGTTTATAGTTTTTAAGTGATATATTATAGGTTCATTTTGAAAAGCATGGCAATAACTATTCTACACTGTGGTTTGAATGCAGGTTATATTAAGTATGGACGTTTGCTGCCGTTATGTGATTACAGCAGAATACTGCTCAATGTCACTGAATATTATCATCTTTCTTTATTACTGTGGAGGGTAGAACCATAAAAGAATCAACTTAAAATTGCTAGGCAGCATGAAACAGGCCAACAGGTGGTGCCTAAAAAAGTGCTGTAAATCTTCTTTCAGCTGGTTTATTTATGGCCTCCAGCACTGTGGGATTGCACACTGATGGACAGCCAGTACCAGATCATAGTGTGCAACGTTTTCATTTTTGCCCACAGGCTGCCACAAAGAAACAGAAGTATGAGAAGATTAGTGAGAAAAAGATGTCGACCCCTGTCGAGGTCTTGTGTAAGGTATGTGAAATTCTACATCCTCACAACAAGGCTTTTTAAAAGTCTGCACTCATACATTGTATGCGCATGCATGCTACAAAACTTCTGCTCAGTTTAAAGGTTGTGATGCTACAATTCTCAGGTTCCATGAAAATGGTCATCTCCAGAACATTCATTACTGCTAAAAAGACTAACTGTATATCAATATGACTAGAGATGCACCGATTGCCGTTTTCTTGGCCGATTTCGATTTTTATTTATTTATTTTTTGTAAGTGTGACCTGCCGATTCTAATTTTCTTCCTAAAAACTGTAAATGACAGCATATACAAACAAAAAATTATACTTTTTTTAATGCAACAAAACAAAACAAAAAAAATATATAATTTTTTTTTTTTTTTTTTACATATGTAAAAAAAATATAAAAAATGATTAAACATTACAATTCCCCCAATCTGGACAAAGTTACAGATGTTCTCTCACTTAAGCCGGGCTCACACTACAGGAGTTGAAAAATCCTAACGGATTATGAAATCTGGTTGCAGCACACACATAAGGAGAATCTTTGCAGATTATCTTCCCTCAAATCTTTAACATGCACACACTACAAGATTCGAAAATCGTGGCGCGTCACACACTACAAGATATTAAGATTATCATGCCAGAGGGAGTGCCTCACGTGATCTCACACAGCAGCTCGTCAGCAATGTTTACATATGTTAGCTAGCGTGCTAGCAGCTTTCTGCACTCACCCGGTACGTTCAAAACTGAGGCGATTTCACCCCAGCGCTTCTCTTTCTCCTTACGGTTGTGATACGTTTTCGACACATTATACAGCGTCGTTTTACTACAAAACGTCAAGAAGCCATTTCCTCAGTCTCCAATGGAGCCGTACATCAGCTGTTTTGCGGTTGCGCATTGGCTGTGAAAGTACTGATATGATCGGGGTGGCCCCGTTTTGTGTGCGAGCAAATCGGTAGGTGAAAGATTCGATCTGTGAATGCCTCGAGGTGCTGGACAAGATTTTTGCTCCGATTCTCAGGAGGGGAAAATCGGGGCTAAATCGGGTTAAAAATTCTGTAGTGTGAGCCCGGCTTTAAACAACTCTTTAAAAAAAAATAAAGTGCTCTATGACTAGAAAAAAGGTAGAAATAATTAACTGAAAAGGATTTGCTGTAACAGATGTCATTTCCCACTGTTTCTTAAGTTGTCATTTTTTCCCACTAACTTAATTAAATGTCATCTTTCACATCAAATTCTTACATTGTTTAAATTAATTCAGTTAGAATAATAAGAAACTGTAGAGCTGTTACCATTCAAATGAAATCAGTATCAACAAACTCCATCTCTCCACTGCAGGAAACACAGACGCTGCATCTGAAGTGGCATTAGATGTATTTACACAGACTGTTTGGTGAAGCTGAGGTGCCATAAATGCATTTACACTGCAAAAATTTGAATGCATAAAGAATTTTATAAGATTAATGTTTTAAATATTTTTTAAACATACAAATAAGAAATGTTGGGAAAAATGTAATGACAGTTTTAAATGAAACCAAACCAGTAGGTGGCGGCAAATGACTGTTTGAATGAATGAGTCATTTAGTCCTTTATTCAACAGATTCGTTCAAACGGCTGATTCATTCAGAAACAAGGCAAGTGACTACTGTCTTTATGAATGGGTTACTGAAACATTGACTCGCTTGATTTGTTAAAAAACGTGGATTCCTTTAGTAACGAAACACCGCTGTGTTGCTCGGAGACACAAAACAGTTCTGCTGTGGCTTTGATTGGAACTAGAGGTCTGCATTCCCGCGGCTCTCCCGCGGGACCCGATCCAGATTTTTTGCGCCGCGGTAGCGGTCGGTAACTCTGGTGGAATTTGAAAGGGAGCGGGCGGTCTAACAATATCCCGTTCCCGACGTCTATTCAGAACAGCATATCTGCGCTTTATTCTTACTGACCACCGGTACAGCCTGCACTTGGACTGTTATGCACGCATGCTTTCTGTGTCACGTGTTTTATTTGCGAGGTCTGTACACAGCATGTGCATAATGATGCTCAGAGCAGGCTGTGCCAGTGGTAAATATACGGCCCTCAGACAGAACAGGCAGGTTGTCGATGAGTGACAGAGCAGAATAAGGATGGAGCAAAGTGTGGATGCGCTGTCCTTGAAGGACATTCAACTGTTTTGTTTATATTTTGCTTGGCCTATCATTTTAAATGACAGATGTCGTATTTATTTATTTTTCTCTGCGACACATTTCCTACTGTTAACAGAAAAATGTCAAACGAATTTAGTATTTTGACAAGACGAATAAAAATAGCTAATAGCGCTATTTTTGTACAACCTACATTTTTTTTTTTTTTTTTCTTTTTTTTTTCACTTTTTAATATTGTGTTGTAAATGGTAAATGAATTGTATCCTGACAGGACGAATAAAAATATTATTTTTGTGCAACTTTTTTTTCTAGAGTGAATATATAGCGGGAGCGGGTGGGTGCGGAATATAACCTTGCGGGAGCTGGACTAAAAAAATAGCCCTGTGCAGACCTCTAATTGGAACTATTTTCGTCAGCGAAATTCAGCATAAACAGTCAATATTGTGTCTAAAATGTAAGTCACTTAATTTTAACTTCTTGTTAATTGAACTACTATTGTATAAAATCACACTGCAATAGTGTTGAAACATTTCGGTAGTGCAATGTTGCGTACCTAAAATCATTTATTTCTTTTTTTTTACTATCGCGGTATGCATCTATAATTTTCTGTGTGTGCTGTTATGCTCATTTGTTTTGATTTCTGCACGAGTCTCTCTCACACACTCACTCGGGCTGTGCGAGACTCATCTGGCATGACAAATACATTATCAGTCGCCATAAGTGTGACGTCAAAACAGACCAGCTCGAATTGGCAGACTGACTTTCTCACTGGACTCACTGGTTCAGGCCGGTCATGCGGAAAACCGGCTAATTCCGGTCCCTGGCCGGTCGATCGGTGCATCTCTAAATATGACGCTTGACCATTTTTGCATAGCTTTTGTGTGTGTGTGTTTTAAGAAATATTTATATAAATATAATATTTAAATATAAATATAAATATTTGTTTACATTTCGTTTGTCAGCAAACTATGTACAAACATCCAGTTGCTTATAAGAAACTCCCATTCTATGTCTGTCACTCACCACGCTTTTCTGTTCTAGCCTACTTGACTAATTTCAGACAGCCTTTTTCCTGCTAATAGTGCTGGCTATTCATTATAATAGGATATGAATTTTTTTTTTCTTTGTTCATTTCCTTTTAAGAAATAGCCGGTCAGGTTGACATGACATTTATGGAGCTTGGTAATTTTCTTTCGTAATATGCATTTGACTCTTTCTCCAGGGGTTCCCAGCAGAGTTTGCCATGTACCTGAACTACTGTCGTGGGTTGCGGTTTGAAGAGGCACCTGACTACATGTACCTGCGTCAGCTTTTCCGCATTCTTTTCAGGTGCCTGACCTTTTCTTGCATTGCCTCAACACTCCCAACTGGCCCAGAACTAGTCACAACTGAGGTCAATTTTTCAAGTAGAAAGTCTTGCCAGTTGTGGACTCCTCTTGATTATTTCTTTACTTGTGGTATCTAAATTCATTTGGTTTGTATGGGTATACTCACTCCCGCTTGATCACTTCCAGGACTCTGAACCACCAGTATGACTACACATTTGACTGGACCATGCTGAAGCAGAAAGCAGCACAGCAAGCAGCCTCCTCAGGGGGACAGGGGCAACAGGCACAAACCCCCACAGGCAAGCAAACTGACAAACCCAAGAGTAACATGAAAGGTTAGTAGCAAAAAGCCAAGCGACGTTTTCAGCACAAAACAAAGACACCAATTGCTCACATTTGTAAAAACAAAAGTGGATTTGCAACATTTGCTCCCCAAAAGATTCATGAAATGCAAAGAAACGGTGTTAGTTCAAGGATGCAACCCACTCCAAAAAAAAAATAAATAAAAAAAAATTTCAATTGGTATGTCTTTCAAAAGCAAAGACGTCCTTGGGAAATTTGACTACTAACTTTGTACCAAAAAATGTATATTCTTCTCTGGGACGAAGGGTTGGCTTCATAATCTTTTCTGTGAATGTCAGATAACCATCCCTCAAATTAACCCCTTTCTAAATGGGATGCTCTATTTGACAGATTTCTCCCAATCATTGTTCCTGGATCTAACACTTGTTAGTCTTGATTATATTGGTCTCTTCAGTACAAACATGGATACGTGGGAGTGATTTCTAACCACAGACTAACCAAGATCATGTCATTTACACATCTCTTCATTGACTCTTACTGTACTTTTCTATATGTTTGGTGTTGAGGGAACTGTAATGTTGTTCTATGTTCATGTGATGACTCAACAGTGATAATTTTTTTTGTGATTCTAGTTGTGGATCTTCTTTCCAGCAAAAGGCGTAGCCCATCTAGGTATATGGACTGAGTTGAACATGGAGCGCTTTTATTTTTCGTCCATTATATTATGTTTCCTGTTGACTATTAAAATGGATGTTAATGAGCATATAGAGTCTGTTTCGCACTACATTAGCGATAAGTAGTCCTGGTCAGATGGTGTAGGCTTTAATGTAGTCTAAATCTGTTGTGCATCTAATGCAGAGTAGGCTTGACACTTGGAAGGGCACAGTTAAGTGGAAAAGCTGCTGTCACTCCTCTTCCACTGCTCTGTCCTTTAGTGCCCTGGACTACAGCAGTATTCGGTTTGGGTGTTTATCACTATCAATGGTATACATCTCAGTTCTATCAGAGTTACCTTTGGTGCTTAATAGGCCTAAATTTGTCCTAAATTTAACATCTGCAGTCTGATTAAACTACTTTGTGATGTCTACAGGATTTATCAAGTAGCCTTGTTTGTAGGTTGTGGGAATGTTTCAGAGTAGATTAGAATTTTCTGGCAGTTTGATATTTAAAGTTGTATCGTGCTATATATCGTATCATCTATATAATAAAGTAAATGGGATGTCTTTTTTTTTTCGCCTGTAGGCCTAAATGGCCACAGGACTGGGGGTTTTAATATAGTGACTGTGTGCCATCAACCCACGCAGACAGCTTTTTTCCCAGCTGAGCTTTGTGATCTATTTCCTCTGTGACGTTATACATGGCTTTTAGAGTCTTTTATTTTTTCTTATTTTCATTCCCAAGGTTCAAGTTATGTTCTTTGTTGATAAATGCTTGGTAAAAATCAGGAAGACCGTTTTACACTGAAGGTTCATCCTGAATTAAGGCAGAGAGGAACTGCTGTTAAAAGTGGCTGGACTAAGAATAGCATTTGCTGACGAGGTGGTATTGGTCTAATCCTTTGTGCACGCCGTTTTAGTTTGATTGCACCCCATCCCCCTTCAAAAGCCAGGATGCACCCATGTACCTTGCTTAGAAATATGATTGTAACACTTGGATTGCGATAATTCCATCCATTCAAAGATTTATGCTTCTTACAGGCTTGAGAAATAGAGTACTGTCCCTTTAAGATCCCTTTGGCTGAATAGCCGCAGCCAAGAATTTAAGTGGTAACGCTCAAGAGTGTTTGAGCTTGAACGAACTTTATTTGCAGGGGATTGTTGGTTTCTTGGTTACAGGCGCAACTTTGTTAGTTCTGCAACAACAGAGGCCTGGAGCTTGTGCTGCCGTATTATTGTGAGATTTGTCCTGAGAGTGCTGCGTCAGCATACTTCCTCACGCTCAATCAATGGAGACTTGTCAAGCATTTTATTTTCTTCTTCTCCCCTCGTCTTTTCCATTAGTGTCTATAGAAATGTCAAGGCTGCAGTAGCTAAATGTAACTACTCTGCAAGTAGTAGCAGCTTGAACCTAACAATCAGGTTACTTGGCAACTGGTTTGAATCATCTGTCCATTGTGGATTACTTCTAAATGACACAAGCAGTGACATGAATGGGCGGCAACTTGGCAAAAATACTTTGTCATCTTTCTGTAGCTTCGAAAAGCCTGAATAGGATTTTTATGAGGAAACAAGTAAATATATAGTTTTCCAGGTATGATCAATTTATACATTTTTCAAAAGAGTAATGTTGAAACTGCAGTCTTAAAACAACTCTTTAGATTTTATTCCCTGTCCATATTATCCTGTTTGATTTTGTGCTCCGTTTGCCTGAGGCAAAAGCACATTGATTTTTAGAAGCAGACCACAGTTGAGAGTGCTGCACTGAAAACATTTCAAAATACGTCACAGGTCTGTCAGGTTTTTTTTTAATGTTCAGGATTGTGATTGTACATGATTTGAAGCTCCTTGTGAGGTTAGCAATTACATTTCCAAATCGAATCTGTACTCGTCTCATTTGTCTCAGTCAGTTTAATTCACATTAACTTAAAGGGATGGTCCACCCTAAAATTAAAATGGTCATTTACTTACCTGTGTGACTTTCTTCTGTGGAACACTGATATATTTCTCAAAATATCTTATCTACCCAGCACTTTTTACGTATATTTAAAAAAATATATATACAGTCATTTTTTTGTCCTTGCATTGAAATTTAACTGGCTTCCAGTGTTTCCCAATATTCTTCAGAGTGAGTCACAGAGGTTTGGAAGTGCATGAATTGAATTTTTTGGGTGGACTATCCCTTTAACTAGTACTTTCTAGATGGCTATTGTGCTGCTTTTTAAGGTTGGTAGCATCATCTAGTATATGTTTTAGTGAATAATGTCATGCCCCTCATTTAGTTCTTGACATGAAAGGATTCTTGAAGGGACAGCTGCTTTGCTCTGAGCTGGTTTTATTTAACCGTGGAGAGGCTGATCGTGCAGCAGCTGAGTTGGTTAAGGTGTCAGTCGGCTATAGAAGTGTATGAATGAGTAACATGCCTCAGTCGTGGTTAGTGAAGTCTTAGCTGCCCCAGTACCCCTTCAGCACTTATGCAGTCACTCAGACTTTACGTGGGCTAAACAGTAAACTTGGACTGTTGTGTGAAAGAGTTGATCCCCTCTGAGCCCCCGTGAGTTTGATGACATGAATGTTTTTCTGAGATTCTCTGCAGCAAGTCTCGACTTTACTGCAGAGAGGGACTGATGACTTTGCACTTTCTCTCTTCCAGGACTGAATAATGCTTTGACGGGGTTGGCCGCATTGATTACAGTAGCTCAACCCCATTCAGATCTGTGCCACTAACTCTTAACCCTCTCCTCTCTATCTATCTGTCTCCCTGTCTTGCAGGTTTCTAAGCATTAAGACAATGTAATGAAGCAGAGCAGAGTGGTCGTAGCAGGATTTGCCTTCCAATCACACCCCGGCATCTAGGATCAAATTCACCAGAACCTGCCAGGCACTGTGGGCAACCTTTTTCCTGTTAAAGAACTTTTGTTCCATATACTATATATGTAATCGGTATATATAGATAAGATGCTCTGCATATATCTATATATTGGTATGTATATACTATATCTACACAGAGAGCAGGCTTGGTTTGGAGTTGGAAGCTGTAGCCTTTTCTATTGTCCTGTCCCTTAAGACTTTTCGCCCCTCCTCCTTTGAAACGGCAAACTGTAGAAAATGGGGATATAATTGTGCACATGCCAATATTTTCCCGAGTTTTCTCCTTCAGGAAAGCTGTTTGGGGTCCTTCCTGAATTCTCGGTTGCCCATCAGAGCAGCTTTGGCCCCCCTTTCCCTTCTCATCGTCCTCTCGTCACAAAGCGTGGCACGAACCCAGACACTCTTCTGTCAGAATGGAGACATCTGAGACACATTCATCCTTCAGTATTTTTTTCATCCTTTCCTCGAGCAAATTGAAACATCTGAGATTAAATCTGTTTTTTTTTTTTTTCTCTCTCAAATGTATCCAAATAATTAAAAAGGCAAACATTGGGTTTTGTTTTTCTTTTCTAAAAAGGTAATTACAATTCTGCCTGCTGATGTGCTAGAGAGCTTCTAATGTGAAGATAAAAAACAAAACAAAAAAAGCATTCTAGTGACTACTAGGTTTCTCTTTAGAACGCTGCATTAACTATAATGTACTTGGTATTCCGAAGTCTAAAAAATAAACGAATAAACTCCACAGAAGTATATTCATTAAAAATTAGTCATCACTCTGAACTAAACCTGTATGTTAATTGCTTAGATGAAAATTGTATGCATATGATCTGGGTTTTTTCTCTTTGGAAAATGTTCATGTTGATTGAGAGTAACAATTCGTACGATTAATTGCTATGATAGGCTCAATGTTCTGTTTTTGAGAGAAAAATGTGCTCACTCCACCCTTCCCGTTACCATTTTTATAAAGTCTCGACTTTACCGCAGAGAGGGACTTGATGACTTTGCACTTTCTCTCTTCCAGGACTGAATAATGCTTTGACGGGGTTGGCCGCATTGATTACAGTAGCTCAACCCCATTCAGATCTGTGCCACTAACTCTTAACCCTCTCCTCTCTATCTATCTGTCTCCCTGTCTTGCAGGTTTCTAAGCATTAAGACAATGTAATGAAGCGGAGCAGAGTGGTCGTAGCAGGATTTGCCTTCCAATCACACCCCGGCATCTAGGATCAAATTCACCAGAACCTGCCAGGCACTGTGGGCAACCTTTTTCCTGTTAAAGAACTTTTGTTCCATATACTATATATGTAATCGGTATATATAGATAAGATGCTCTGCATATATCTATATATTGGTATGTATATACTATATCCACACAGAGAGCAGGCTTGGTTTGGAGTTGGAAGCTGTAGCCTTTTCTATTGTCCTGTCCCTTAAGACTTTTCGCCCCTCCTCCTTTGAAACGGCAAACTGTAGAAAATGGGGATATAATTGTGCACATGCCAATATTTTCCCGAGTTTTCTCCTTCAGGAAAGCTGTTTGGGGTCCTTCCTGAATTCTCGGTTGCCCATCAGAGCAGCTTTGGCCCCCCTTTCCCTTCTCATCGTCCTCTCGTCACAAAGCGTGGCACGAACCCAGACACTCTTCTGTCAGAATGGAGACATCTGAGACACATTCATCCTTCAGTATTTTTTTCATCCTTTCCTCGAGCAAATTGAAACATCTGAGATTAAATCTGTTTTTTTTTTTTTTCTCTCTCAAATGTATCCAAATAATTAAAAAGGCAAACATTGGGTTTTGTTTTTCTTTTCTAAAAAGGTAATTACAATTCTGCCTGCTGATGTGCTAGAGAGCTTCTAATGTGAAGATAAAAAACAAAACAAAAAAAGCATTCTAGTGACTACTAGGTTTCTCTTTAGAACGCTGCATTAACTATAATGTACTTGGTATTCCGAAGTCTAAAAAATAAACGAATAAACTCCACAGAAGTATATTCATTAAAAATTAGTCATCACTCTGAACTAAACCTGTATGTTAATTGCTTAGATGAAAATTGTATGCATATGATCTGGGTTTTTTCTCTTTGGAAAATGTTCATGTTGATTGAGAGTAACAATTCGTACGATTAATTGCTATGATAGGCTCAATGTTCTGTTTTTGAGAGAAAAATGTGCTCACTCCACCCTTCCCGTTACCATTTTTATATGCATATATCTTTTTTTTTTTTTTTTTTCAGAAAAAACGAAAAATACTTTTTCAGTTTTATAGAGTTGTCTTTCCCTGTATTGAATCGATAATTTTGGGGCAAGGGTTTTTTGTTGCTTCTTCCTGTGGTGAAGCAGATCCTCTTGTAAATTATCTCTGGGACTTTCTCTCTGCAACAATTTTTCGCTGCTGTTTGGTAGCAGTCTTTTGCTCATTTCCTTTTCTTTTTTTATTGCAAAGAAACATGTTGGAGGGGTTCTTTTCTATATAGTTTTGGGTCTTGTGAGGCAAGAGCAATTAGATTTTTTTTCTCCTTCGTTTTCCTCAGCCTTTAGCCACGACAAATGCACACCAGTAACTTGGCTTTCTTTTTTTTTTGTTGATTTCCTTGCCTCCAAACTGTCCCTCAGAACCAGCTTTAAGTACTTAACAGCTGGACATTCTATAAAAGTGTAATTTATTCCCTTTTAGCATGTCAGAATAAATTAAAATGACTTCTCAGAAATGCTGTCCCAGTCTCTGTAATTTTACGAGAATGCACAAACTCGGATTACTGAGATTGTCCCCCTCCCTTTCCATTTGTTCAGGTATCGATCTGTCTCTAGTCTGCACATTTATTGTTGCAGTACCACACAACCAGGCGTCAAAGTTGTTTTTGAAACTGAAAACTAAAATGAAATGCTTTAAAAATGAGAAGGCAAAATGCTTGGTTCTCGAGAAAATGTAAAGCTTTGAATGACTTTGTCTCAAGTGTTTAAAGGGATATCTTTATGGAAATGATCTCAAGGTATTGCTGTAATCCAGGAAAGCAGTTCTTGTGGGGGTGGTGGGTAGTTCTAGGTGCTCGTGGTGTTTTAAATTTCCAGGATTTATATCTGTAAATATTAAAATGGCTTCAAATGGCAGGTGTGGAAATTGGTTAATGTGCTTATCGACGAACCTCAGAAATGGCTTCTTCAGTTTACTAAAACACAATGCTTTTTAAAAAAATATTCAGCACTGGATTATTAATGCATTTATGTGTTACTAATTATAAAAAAATCATTTTTTTTTATTTTAGGGCAGGAGCTTTGTCAGACTTGTTACTGGGTCATCTGTAGGTGTTTCAAATCAAAGCATAGTCCCAGTTTGCCTGTTATTAAATTAAGTAAATGACAAAGTGGTTTAAAATGTGCTGAGAATAGGTCTAAAATGGGACACTTCAAGGAAATGGACGAAGGGGGGGAAGGGAGTGGGGTTCAGATCAACACATGAACAAAACAGCTGCTGCCTCATAGGGGGAGTGAATAGGAAGGCTCATAGAGCAAACCTGTTCAACAAAAAGCGTCAATATGTGAAGTTTAAACCCAAAACTTAAATATAACTGCCTTATATGATCATGTACTAATTTGTATTCTACAAATAACTCCTTTTAAGCACGTTCTTTGTATAGCTTTTGGTGTATTATTTAAAGACGGCCTTCATTTATAAAGTATGAATGACTTGTTGCCCACTGAAGGCTCTGCTGAAGGACTCTTCCCTTTATGGAGGTGAGTCAAGCGTCACATGACCGCACGCTGTACCGCTGTAGTTGTGTAATGTAATCTATGCTACACTACCACTTAATCTACCTCAGTTCCTCTATATCCCTCTGAAGGCTTCATGAAATCGATGTTTAAAAAGATTAACTATTTTCCATTGAATGTACTTAAGAAAACAATATAAATTAAAAAGAATGAAATAAAATATCTTTTGGGGAGGGGCAATTAATGTGCCTCGAAGGTAAGAAAGTATATATATTTAGAAAGTATATATATATATATATATATATATACATTTTGCCACTATCAGGACAATGATTATTGACGTTAAGCAATTTTATTGCATTTAATATTTATGGTACAATTTTTTAAACATTATTCCTTTTTTTTCTTTCATATGTGAAAAATCTAAAATTGTTTTTCTGATGGCAGTTTCCCAGTGCATCGTGCCAGAAAAAGCTATTAAAATGGCCATTATAATGAAGTTTGGCCAAGAAAATCCTTTTATTGTTTTATGTGAAGTTCATATTGCCGTCTATGAATTCTGTGCTTGTAAAGCAAATAATTTATATTCTGTATTTAACCTCAGGGTAACAACAAAGTTGCTACATTCATATCACCTCATTCATGCTTTCTGATAAAAGATTTGGAGAAAACAAAAAAGCGTAATGTCTGAATGTAGATGTAGCAGGCGTTTGAGGATTTAAAATGTCCGCGTGTCATGAGGTGAATTTACATGAGATTTAGACTAGGCTAATCTCATCCAAACAGCAGATTAATCTCTGAGAACTACTGGATGAATTGGGAGTGGTCAATCCATATACAGCATGACACACGCCTCCTGTAGGGCATCTATCAGCACATCAATGAGAACACACCCTAATAATAAACACGTGCTTTTTAGTGACCGAGAATGACACATTAAATCAATACAAGATCCATTTTTGTTAATTCTGGATTTTTTGTTGATTTGGTAAGAAACATTACTTTAAAAGTCACATATTTTCATGAGGGGCACAATAACGCAAAACTTTTACTATTGTAACACCGTATATTTATAACTTTGGCTCATACACCCAACTGCCACAGCTCAGAATATAAAAAAAAAAATCTTAGTTCTTACCCGTAAATGCCTCGGGCAACGACGTGACAGGTCCTCCATATTCAAACACACGCGCCTCCTTGTGGCATTAATGCGACACTGCATCGGTTTCGATGAGCCTTTGTGACACACAGGCTGCTTCAGAAAAAGATCACGTTTCATCCTGTTGTTTGAGCGTCAACTAGTGTGCGGGGTTCAGTAATTGTATGCTTACCACGAGGGGTAAATGAAAGCCAATCCATTTGAAATAATATCAATGTGTTGTAACACAGAACTGCGCTCACTGTCTGTGTAATTACTGGAAAGACTCTGTGCTGTGGGAAAAGGAAGAATTCAAAAGACCAGCGCAAACTGTAATACCCTTCTTTTACTTTAGGCGATACAGTTATTTAGTTAATTCATACAAAAATTAAACAAGTAGGTGCCGTTTTGGCAGACAAAATGGTAATGTTCATAACGGAATAAGGAATACGGCGTCCAAATATTTAATTAGTGCGTATCATGAAACTAATGAAAAGTACGAGACACCTTTACACGTTCCGACACACCCAGCACGCCAGTGCTCTGGAAAAGCCCCCAGCATGTGGTGTCATTCACCTTCTCACACATTTCCGACACACCCTGTCTTAAACTGGCATTTGCTTTGACGTTTCGCAATGCACACTTAACATGCAGATAGTTACAGTTTTTCAACTGCATTAATCCTAGCGCAGAATCCATCAGAGGACAATGCTGAATGAACGAGTGTGAATTATTCATGCTAAAGGATTAGCCACTCCTCATACATAAAATGAAAGGCCCATTATAGTCCCTAGGCTTGTTTAATGACCTTAAGAATGGACCAGACTTATCAAGTTTGTAATTTTTAGTTCATTTTTTTATGACTTTGTGGTTAATCAATGTAATTTTCATAACGACATGATGCTATTTAAATTCCAGAATATCCGCAGTGACTAGCGTGAGCATTAGGCCTACTATTGAGATGTCGTCGTAAAAATGGTTAATAGTGAAACTAGTAAAACAACACAGCTTGCAAAGCACTCAAAAGACATTTGACTGGTTGTCAAATGTCTTTTGAGTGGGTGAGATGTATATTGTTGCAAATAAAGGACCTGTTTGTGTTCACAAAGTAGAGATGATGTCACATTCTCTGAAGTAGGCCTATGGCTTCCTGGTACTTTTTTTAAGTTTTGGAATGTTACAGATCGACGTTCCTAAAAATGAAAATTCATTTGAAAGAATGCTTAGGAACATACTAACCTATCCACCTTATTTTTCCCGTAAGAGCGGACGCGACCATTTGTAAATTTATTGTGTCCGGCTTCATTAGCTTCCAGCTATTTGTGGCTGTACAAAACAGCTTGTTTTGGTGCTTGATATTGCAAACTGATGTGTCTTATACCATATTATTTAATGTATTGTTTTAATTATGAACACAATGGTTTGTAGTGCAAACAGGTTTTCCGTTTACTGCACTGTTATTCTTTTTGTTATTTCCCTACAGCGGCTAACAAACCGGAAGTCTCGCACATTCACAGAAAACGGCTTACTTCCGTGTTGAAAAATAAGGTGGATAAATAACGTTGACTTAATATTATGGAAACTGGAATTTTCTTAGTTCCTAGTTGTTGAGTTAAAATTAAGTTGAAAGACTGTTGCAGGAACGTTATGCTAACCATTAAATAACGTTTTATTAAAATTATGGAAACTAGACATATTTATGTTTCTAGAATGTTGAGTTGTTAAAATTAAGTTGATAGACTGTTGTGGGGACATCATGCTTACTTTAAAACAATGTTCCACTAACACTAAGAAAACTGGACAAGTTTTTCACATTTTTAAAACATTTTAAATTAAACAACTATAATATAATATTTGAAAAACATTTTCTGAATATACATTTGTTTGCTGATTAATTGCCTCTTAACCTAACAGTGTTTTTTTTCCCCTGTAATGTGTCACTAGAAACACACACACAGAGCACTCAATACTGCTTGTCTTACCCAGCACATGGCGGACAGTGTGGCAAATCACGGGAATTCTCACTCCAAATGGAATGGCAGTGTGTGGTCTTGGTTAAGCAGATGGCTAAAGACGTTTGGCCTTGGGAACGTTGGCATTTGAATGAGAAAAATGGAGGGAAGAGGAAGAACACACCTTGGCATGCCAGGTGTGCCATTATCAGATTAATCAGTTGTGTGCGTCACATTTCCACGGCATTACCAGCCATGCAAGTCCCTCCACCCTGTAGATCTCTTCCTCTGCGCCATGAATGTGCAAGTCTGAGCCAGAATGGAGAGATTTGTATTACATGTAGGTCAGAGTTTGTACTAGCATGTAGTCAACTTTATTTAATCACATTTCAGTGTGTTTTATACAACAACAGGTCATCTAAAAGTAACCAAACTCCACCTTCAAGATCTGTCCATAACCTGATTAAATGTTTGATTTTGATTAAATTCAGGCATTCCATCTAACTCATGTCTAAACATGTTACTGCACTCAGCTAAACTTAGATTTACTGATCTATACTTGCTGATCACAATAACCATTTCTAAAACAGCATTTTTATTACTCCTCTAATGCTCTTAGACACGTGTACTAGTCTATTGAGATTTTCATGTTGTTTGAACAAAGAATCATGACTCGGACTTTTATTGTTAAACTGCAAATAACAAATATATAAAAAAAACAATACATGTATTGTAATTATATACATAATTCCTAAATTCCTAACACTGTTTTTCTTCTAAATGAATGAAATAAAGAAATAAAAATAAATCAAATTACAATGAAACTTACAAAAATATCATATAATTTCACACACACACATATATATATATATATATATATATGAAAAATATTAAAAAAGCAATATATTTACTCCTTTTCTCATAAATATGTATTACATAATAATAATTTAGATACACTTAAATGTGGATAAACTTCAGAATGGTGTATTGAAATTATATATATATATATTTATGTTACTAAA